>NC_073233.2:99251250-99575000 GCF_029281585.2 Gorilla gorilla gorilla | reverse complement strand
ACAAACAAATCAAGTGATAGAAAAAAACAGCTTTATGATTAGGTTTAGTTCGGTTTTACATATTTCCTTCTCTGTGTGGTATATTGGTAAGAGAATGTAACTTGGGTTTGAATTTTGGTATCTTTGCCTACTTACCAGCTGTGTGAACTTGACTAATTTACTGGAGTTCTCTTAACATTAATTTCCTCATTTTAATGTAGGTGTAATCCTCCACTTCTCAGAATATTGATGTGAAGTCTGACTGTGACAGCATATGAAATGATCATGGGCTAGTGCCTAAGCACAGAATAGCTACTTAAGAGACGTTTGTTCTTTTCTCCCTGTATCAAAGTCAATACAATTTCACTTTAGGCACAAAAAAATCAAAGTTTTGCATCTTTCAAAAGAAGTTTTATATCATATTTACTAAATAAAAATACTCAATTATATGATCAATGTAAGCACAAAAATTACCTAACATTCTAGTATTCAAACTAGATCACTTCTAACATATCTTTCCCAGTTATTGCCCTATCCATCTATAAACATTTAGATTCATGAGTAGATTGTTATTTAAATAGGTTCAAAAAATACATATTATTCTGTACTTTGATTTTTTTCCTTGTTTTGAATATATTGTGGATATCTTTCTGATTCCCTGTATGCAGACATGTAACATTATTTTTACTATATTGTATGCCATTTAAATTTCTTACATAGTTTATTTACATAATTAGCATCAAAATGAAACATAATTTGGTAATCTTTCCAATATGGTTCTATTAAAGCAGTGCTGCAACAGCACATGTACATGTAACATACATGCACATACACCTTTTCGTACTTGAGCAAATTTCTACATGTAAGTCCTGAATAGTAGAATCGCTGCAGGAAGGTAGACACACAGTTTTCATTTTGATGCAGTTTCTTATCCTAATTGCTAATGCTTATTAGATAACTAGTCAGAACAAGCATCATTTTTTTTGCCTTTTTTCTTACAGTGATACAGCCACTTATAGCACCCAATACTCTCTCTTAATAAATTCCAAATATTATAATTACATTAATTTGCATTTTATTTTATTTATACCTACTTATTTATTTGTAAAACTTTTGTGTTATAGGAATAGCAGAGTTAATTAAATGTGAAAATTTTAGTTCTTTTGATTAGAATTTGTCTATAGGGCTTTTATATGGAGTATAACTATTTCTGTGCGATATTTTGAGGAAAAGCATATTCAACTGAAATCATTAGAACTTATTTCTCATTTTTCAAACGTAGTCTATTTATATAAAAGGGTAATGGAAATTACATCTCTGTGTGTATATATCTGTATATATCTATTTATATATAAATATGTATATGCTTGTATATACTCATGATGTATACACAGACATATATATATATATATATAATATTACTTAAGAAAAACCCTATCTTACATTTTCATTTGACAGAACTGAAACTCCTTGTCAAAGAGTTGACTTTGTTCCTTATTGAAGCATTAAGCTTTAGCTACATGATATTAACTCTTATAATTGTCCTTATTCTATCAAAACATGTGCAATCTACAGTGTGTAGAATTAGAAATCCAAAATGAAGTATTCAGAAAAATAAATTTATATAAGCCATCTGTGAGCAGTTTAAAAATCAGTTGGATTTGTATATAAGCAAATATTGAACTGATATCCAATCATCATATTTATTTTTTGTCATGGTTTGATGACCCTATCACTTATTATCACTTGTGAACAGTCATATGGGAGGCAATAGAGTGAAGCAGTTAAAGCTGTGAGCTCTGGAGCTAGACTTTCTGAGTTCAGATCCTAGTCCTGCAAAAGGCTCATGGGGGTAAATTACTTCACCTTTCCATGCCCTATGTTATCTTGAAAAATGCTGATAATAAGAGTGATCACTTGATAGGGTTACTGAGAAGATAAATGAGTTAATACAGTAAAAGTCTTAGAACAATGCCTGGCCCAAAGCGCCAGTAAACACCACATAGTCTCCTTAAAAGATACTTTTTCAAATTTCCTCCCCTCTACACCCTGTTAACCTTCAACACTTGGTCTGTGAAACATTTTCACAATAAGAGGTAAGTTTTCCCCTCTGTGTACCAGTGGAGATGTATTAATCTTATTGCAATTAAATATTTTTATGATAGCTACAAAAGTACAACATAACATAGAGCAAAGTAGAGCTCCAGAATCAGAAATAGTTGGGTTCGAATTCTGTTTGGCCATTTACTTATTCTGTTACCTCGGGGGAGATACTAAGCATAGTATCCAATAAAACAAAGATATGCAATATCTAGGGATAGCGACTAAAACATTGTAGATGATCACAACCAACATTTTTTCCCCTAATAAATGTGAAATTATAAATGGCAAGACTATGTCTTACTTATCTATAAGCTTGATTGGAGCTTAGCTAAGGACTACATGTGTCCAATTTTACTTATATCATGATTTAAGTCAAATTGACACATTCACCCAGGTTATCTGGCATTACGCATTGCTGGATCCTGGGAGTTAAATAATGTCATTGATACAATGCCCTGCTTTATTTCCCTCTGGGTGGTCCTATTTTCAGGAAGCCACTCCTTTCTTTTTAGAAAGACAATTACCAGCAAATCCAGGCTTCTATGTTTTCCTGTCAGCAATGACAATGAAAATAAAATGCTTCTTTTTCAAAAATCCCAGCCAATGTTACAGAATTGAGTACCATTGGCTTTGGTTGCTGAGACCTGCACCCCACAGAGCCAGAAAGTTCAGACCCACAGTGAAGAAGCAGTTCATTTGTAGGAAAATGATAGTGTTCTGCCCAGAAAAAGTGTGAGAAGATGTCCAAAGGTCATCTTTGGATGAAGGTGCTAAAGGCCCCTATGTCAACACAGACATCTGCCATGTAATTGACTGTCTCTTCTGCTAGTGTCATTATACATGCCATATATCACCTTAATGTCATCAGAGAATATCTCCCTCACCAACTCTCAGCCACTGACCTTTACTCTGAAAAGACCACATTACATGGCCAAAGCCCCATTTGTGCTGTGGAGAGGCATGAGCAGCAAGTCAAGGAAGATATTGGGGGTGCTGTTGTCTGAATGTTTGTCCCCTCATCCCCATTCTTACATTGAAATCTTATCCCCCAAGGTGATGGTATCTGGAGGTGATGCCTTAGCGCCCTTATAAAGAAACCCCAGCCACCTGGCTAGCCCATTTCACCATGTGAGGACACAGCAAGATGACACCATCTATGAAGCCAAAAGCAGGCCCTCACCAGACACTGAATCTTCCAGCACTTTGATCTTAGACTTCCCAGCCTCCAGAACGCTGAGAAACAAATTTATTTTGTTTATAAGCTAACCAGTCTATGGTATTTTGTAATAGCAGCCTAATGGTTCAAGACAGAGGAATGACTGCTGAAGCTGGAGTTGGGGTGAAGTTCAAAGGACATTTTAGGTATGCCACTCTCACACAGGCTGATAGCAGTCAAAGAAAAAGGTGGTTAAAAAGAGTTAGAAGAAATATATCTTCATATTATAGGCTGTTATAATTAATGGATAATAGAGAGGGTTATATTAATTCAACAAAAATTTGCATACCTATCATCTGTTGGACTCTGTTCCTTTTTTGTTGACGAGATGAACAACTAGTTCTAGTGTTACCTGTCTGTGCTACTAATTTCTGTTCTTTTCTTCAAAGCACTTTTGACAATATTTTGCTATATATTTTTTTGTTTATTTAAGATCTATTTTAAATAAATTTCTTAAGGGAAAATAACATATCTGCTTATTATTCAGCCTATACCAGGATTTCTCAACCTTAGCACTACTGACATTTAGGGCCAAGTAAGTCTTTGCTGTATGGGCTCATCTTCTGCACTGTAGGATGTTTAGCAGGATCCCTGGTCTTACCAATTAGATGTCAGTAGCATCCCACCCTCCACTACCCATAGCTAGGGCAAGCAAAAAGTCCTTCAGACATTCCCAAATGCCCCCAGAAAGAAAAAAAAATTGCTTCTAGTTGAAACCACTAGTCTATACCCATCACTCAGCATGGAGCATGACACATAATAGGCATAGAGTATTATTTATTTAAAGAAGTAATCCATGCTTCCAATTCAAACACCATTCTATTAGGCAGCCTACTTAATTGCTCTTCAACCCCAACAAAGGCAGACATCCAAGGATGCAATACAAGAGTTGGCATGATAGAGTGAAACTATGGACAAAGTGTCCTTTGTAGCATTTTATTTTACTTTTTGTTGGTTATGTTCGCTTCTCTTTTTCACGCGAATTGTTACATTTTTTTGACTATATTTTATATTTTGCTCTAGTCAATCATCTTATTGTTTTGCTTATGTGCAGGGTGTCTCCAATTTTAATTTTCTCTAAAAGAGAGCTCCAAATCTTTGAGAATTTTACATGAACTTTTTTATTTCTGTAACTTAGTAGAAATTCATTCTTATTCTTTATGTTAGAGTAGGGTGGTTTGGACACACATATAGACGGGAAATAAAATGAACATTGTCTTAATCAACCATAGCTCTTTTGCATTTTATATTTAATGTAACAGATCAGTAGCAGTCACCAGAGCTCTGTTGCTGAGCTGGTGCTGAACTTGCTGGCTTCAAAGTCCTGGAAAACATTGAAACATACAGATTTCTGGGTCCTAGTTTCAGAGATTTTATTCAATTGTTCTGAAGTGGGACCTGGAAATCTGTGTCTTTAAAAAAGTACTCAAGGGACTAAGATATGTAGCGCATTGGGGAAACATTTTGTAGTAGAAAGACTCTTCACATATGAAATTAATTCTTATTTGAGGTGTCCCAGTAAGAAAATATTTTATTTATTTATTTATTTTTTGAGATGGAGTCTCACTCTGTCGCCGAGGTTGGAGTGCAGTGGTGCGATCTCAGCTCACTGCAAGCTCTGCCTCCCGGGTTCATGCCGTTCTCCTGCCTCAGCCTCCCAAGTAGCTGGGACTACAGGCACCTGCCACCACACCCAGCTAATTTTTTGTATTTTTAGTGGAGACAGGGTTTCACCGTGTTAGCCAGGATGGTCTCGATCTCCTGACCTCGTGATCTGCCTGCCTCGGCCTCCCAAAGAGCTGGGATTACAAGCGTGAGCCACCACGCCTGGCTGAAAGTATTTTAATCTCTTATGCAAACTTTTATTGGTTAGTGGTCAAAGTAGTGCTGCCAATTCTTGCCTACTAGGAACAAAGGAAGTGCTAAAAGGTATTTGTGGCCTATTGAAGAATCTCTTTTTCTCTTTGTTTGCAGTTGCACTGCATGTTTAATTTTGTTTTATGATAATGGCAGTTCATGACTCTTGCTTTCTTTAAAGACTGCAGAAAATGAATTGTAGTTTTGTAGTGCTCCTAATTGGATAATGAACAGAACAATTAGCTGCTTGCTGATTTAATTTCCCAGTGACCTCTTGGACCATCTTTAGAACAGCTTCTGAGCCCATGGTCATGGGTGTTTTCAGGTATAAATTGCTAGTGCATGGAAGGAAAAGCCTCTTTCAAAATTTAACTTCCATACGTTCATTTCATGGAGACCCAGCCTGAGCTATGAAGACAAAATGCCATCATCATTTCTTCTAGGATTTCATCTGAATCACAATTGTAAAGCTATTTGTCTTCCCAGAATATTTCTCTAGCTTCATTCAGATTCTGGCCTCAAAATTTGGATTTATGACATTACCAAAAGAGAATACTGATTTGCACATTTGCCTGAGTAACTGTAATTTCTCGAAGGTATTTTGATCTTCCAGTTCATCTAGAAAAGGTTTCCTATTCCCTTAGACACTATGACTCATTTCTCACTACTTTTCTCATCAACTATAACTTTATATTAGAACAATTTTGATAATTAATCTGCCTATAATTTTTTTTTTCTTTTTCGGAAAATCTTATGGAGAAAAGATGATTACACTCTATATCCTTACCATGAACCTACTTTTTCTCTTGCTCAGTCTGATGCAATGTAATATCTAGTGACTTTGAAGTCAACACACCTGGCGATGACTGTCTAGGAATGTTCTAGGAATAACAGTTGATGTAAATGCTCACTTCAGGATCACTTATGTCAGTGTTAATACACTAGGGGACCTGTCTGCTTGAGGAAGGTTAATGACTGTTCATGTCACATATGCAGTTTATAGTTGCAGTCCATCACTTTGGATCATCTAGATAATTTTACAATAACTGTGATTGACTTTTTGTCTCAAGTGATCCAAACTCTTTCGTTGCTAAATTTATCTAATGTATGTTCCCTACATCAGGAAATTTTTACATTTACTAAGACTTGTTGTATTTTATGTAGATGTTTGTATACCTTACCAATCCCATGTAATGGAATCAGAGGGTCTCTTCACTGCAAGTTACCCTTAGAAAGTATTAATTCTATTCGTTTTTTTGATATTCATAAAAAATTAACACCCAGAAAAGTTAACTTAACTCAGGTCAAAGTACCCAAGAGTGTTGGATCCAGATCTCTTTTAACCTCCTGGTCCAGTCTTACTTGGCTGATCATTAAAATATAGCCATCATTTATTCAGTGTAGGCTATGTGCCACCAGGAGCTGCTTTAAAGTCCAATGATCATGCTTCCTTTCTTCCTCCAATGTAGTGGAAGCTTTACTGTAAATTTTATGAATCTGGAGTTTTAGCCTCTGGAATTCTGACTTACAGAGGTATGTATTTTCTCTGAACTAAGCCCTGGGAATGCTGAAATTCACAGAAACACAGTTTCTGCAGTTAAGATATTTTATGTACTGAAAGAGATTGATGCATGAGGACCTATACCTAATGCATAACTATTATTCAGTATGGTCAATGGTATTTAGAAAATGGTTTGGGAATATAGTTTATGAGAGAAAATTAATTTGACCTTCCCTGGGTGGAGGGTACACAACACTAAAGGTAAGATATGAACTTGATCCTTGAAGGTGGAGAGGGATGGATAGATACATCTGCCAGGTTGACCAAGTAGGCACCGCAGAGAGCTAAAATAATTCAGATACAGGGCATAACACCAATGAAGCATTGAGAATGGGAACTTAAGGTTTCCTTTGAAGGTAGATTTTGTCTGAGGCTGCCTTGTTTTCTCCATAGTACTTAGCACAATGGTAAAAACAAGCTACGCACTCAGTAATGCTTATTAGATGAAGGAAATGCCATTTTCTACTAAGCGTCCAAATTTAAAGAGGCAAGGAAGCCATTTTTCCAAATTGGCTTTTAAATAAAGATGAAGATCTACAATTAGGAGGTTAAAGGGGCATTTATTAGTAAATGAGTAAATCCATTGATTATAGGGAAGCAATTATTAACCCAGGATGCCAAGCCAAGAAAGCAAAAGGTTGTGCCAAATTAACAAATTTACTACCTAATAAAGCTAAAATAAGATTAACTAAGCACATTCAATAAAAGCCAGTAAACCGCCACATAATTAGACTCAAAAGTTAACAAATGCCAGTAGGCACTTTACCAAAGCAAATGAAGAAACTCTTTATAAACTAAGACTTATGGGGCTCAAGCATTTTTATGAACCAAGTGAATGGTGGGGTAAGAAGCTGGTTTGCAAATACAGAAAAGGGTAAAAGGGGAAGAAAATAATGCAATAACAGGAGAGAGAGAAAAAACAATAAAAGATAAATAACAGAAGAAACCTTTAGAGGATGTTTTAGGAACCAGGAGCCCAGTGCAATGGCACCAGAGTGGTAGGAATTGCTCGAAGAGTTTACTATTGCCTCCTTGAGGTCGGATGTTGCCTTTCAGGTTTGAGAATACAACCAGTGGATGGTCTTTTTGAATGCCTCAAGAGAATCAGTGGAAAATTTAATAATTGGCAGGAACTGACCTTTGCATACATGTGTAGGGTTTCTACTAAGGATTTCGGGAATGAGAATTGTATAAATGTGGTATTAAACAGACATACTGTTCGTGGTAACACACAGAATATTTGAGTATAAAGAAAGGTAAACTAATATTAATCTACAGTTCCTAGTTGGTTAGTAAGCATCATATGCTTAGCTTTGCCTAGCTTAAACCATAACTTAAAAAAAAAAAAAAAAAGAAGAGTTGGTTATGAAGAAATGTTTCAGATCCCACTCACTGGAATCTGCTATTTTGGTCCCCTGTACCCCTGAACACATTTTTTTTTCAATACAAATCACAGATCTCATAGCACAAAAGAAGGTATTTGGGGGGTGACTACTAGATTATGTTTAACATAACTAGCAAGAAGAGCTTCATGGTTATCTACACGTAATCAAAGAATGTTTCCTCAAAGGACTTTGGACATTTTTTCAAAGTTTGCTTTTTCTGTTTTTTAGGTTAATTACTCCTTGAGTTAGACAGATTTAACTTGTAGGTCCTAGAATGATCTTCTAACTTGCTTAACAGAAGGCATCTTATTACTTTAACCCAGCAGAGTTAAGATAACCCTTTAAAATAGTATAGAAGCTACAGATTTCAGTGATAAAGTATCGTGTTGTGTTAAAACTGCATAGGCATATCGAAGAAAGCAGACATAAATAATTTACAGAACTTTATTTTTCATAAATTTCCTTTGGCTTACTTAAAGAATTACTTTAGAGCTTAGCTAAGTCAGCTTCTTTTGATTTTTCTACCATTTCTGTGGGTCAGGTTGTTGATTCCTCACGCTGCTGGGCCTGGTGGACTCCAATCTTTGGGCTGGATATTTCGTCTCCCACATGGTCTTAGCAGGAAATACTTTCAACACAAATTCCTGTGTTCAAATATAGAAGGCTGTTTTGGATTTCAGAACCAGATGGAGTATGTAAAAATGGCCATAAAAGATCTGGAGCTCAAAGCAAAAAAAATAATCTGAGCATAAATTCTTATCATAGTGCCTGTGGTCAACTAAAAAACATTAAGATAACCTGGTTGTTCTTAATGTCTGAACAAATAGAAACTTACACAAATGGCCTCTTAAACCAGGGAAGGATATTCTTTCTGTGCTTTCTTAATGTGACTCTATGAACTATGACACCTGTTATGAATTTCTGGTTTCTTTTAATGTAGGCCTATGAGAAAATAAAATCAACTTGGAAGGAAAAGCAAAACAAAACTGTGAAATGACCCTTGAAGATATAGGAGATGTCTTAGAATACTTGCATTTTAATAGAAGACTATTAAGAACAAAACTATTAATACATGGCACTTAAGTAGAAATGTTTATTTTAAATCACGTACAGTATCTACTTTAACAGGAGAATGTTAAGTATGAAGCTAATATTCCATAAACATTTAACGAGAAACAAAGTAAGCCCAAACTCACCTTTAAAATACATTGACGTAGAGTAACCTTCTCATACCTTTATAGTTTCAAGTTTTATGGACTATGTAATGTAAATTATGAAAAAAAAAGTCATTCTGACCACTGGAAACCTCTAACTTTAGTCAAGAACAAAATGGAAATCTATTGCATGACATAGGGGCTTTTACTGATAATAAAATTTCATTAAAATACACAAATGAGGCTGGGTGCAGTGGCTCACTCCTGTAATCCCAGCATTTTGGGAGGCTGAAGCAGGCAGATCACAAGGTCAGGAGTTCGAGACCATTCCGGCTAACACGGTGAAACCCCATCTCTACTAAAAATACAAAACAATTAGCCGGGCTTGGTGGCGGGCACCTGTAGTCCCAGCTACTCGGGAGGCTGAGGCAGGAGAATGGCATGAACCTGGGAGGCAGAGCTTGCAGGGAGCCGAGATTGCACCACTGCACTCCAGCCTGGGCGACAGAGCGAGACTCCGTCTCAAAAAAAAAAAAAAACAAAAAAAAAAAAACCCAAATGAGCAGCAGAGCAATATGGCCGAATAGAAGTCTACACCATTCACCCCCGCACCCACCCTGCAGGAACACCAAATTTTAACAATTAACTACATACAAAAAGCACCATCACAAGAACCAAAAATCAGGTGAGCAATCACAGTACCTGGTTTTAACTTAATGTTGCTGAAAGAGACATTGAAGAGGGCTGGAAAGACAGTCTTGAATTGCAGATACCACCCCTCCCCCATCCCCTAGCAGTAGCTGCACACTATGGAGAATCTGTGTGCTTGGCAGAGGAAGAGTACAGTGATTGTGAGACTTTGCAATGAACTCAGTGCTGCCCTGTCACGGTGGAAAGCAGAACCAGGTTTTACTCAGCTAATGTTTGTCCATGCAGAGAGCATTTGAACCAGCCCTAGTCAGAGGGGAATTGCCCATCCCAGTGGTGAGAGCTTGAGTTCCAGCAAGCCTTACCACTGCAGGCTAGAGTGCTGTGGGGCCCTAAATGAACCTGAGGGGCAGTCTAGCCACAACGACTGCAAGTCCTAGGCAGGTTCTAGTGCTGAGCTGGGCTCAGAGCCAGTGGACTGGAAACTACCAAGACATCAGCCAGGGCAGCTAAGGGAGTGATTACATCACCTCTCCCCATCACCCCAGTAGTGGCTGTGCAGTGCAGAGAAATCATATGTTTGGGAGAGGGAGAGCGCAGTGACTAAGTGACTTTACATTGAACTCAATGCTACCCTGTCACAGCAGAGACCTGGCAAGAATCATTATCTTCTGACTAAAGAGTTTCCGGACCCTAAATAACCAAAAGCAATACTCAGGTAATACACTGTGGGTGTTGGGATCTGAGACATGCTGCCTTCAGATGAGACCCAGCACATTCCCAGCTGTAGTGGCTATGGTGAAAGATTCCTTCTGTTTGAGAAAAGCAGGGGGAAAAGTAAAGGGGACTCCATCTTGCATCTTAGGTATCAGCTTGCCAAAGTTGAGTGGTGCACCAAGCAGACTCATGGGGTCCTTGACTCGAGGCATAGGCTCTTGGTCAGCATTTCTGGTCCTGCCCTGGGCCAGCAGGGAGCCCACTGCCCCTGAAGGGTGAGTCCAGGCCTGGCAGCATTCCTCACAGCTGACTGAAGAGCCCTTGGCCTTTAAGTGATCAATGGTGGCAGCCTGGCACAGCCCCTTGTGAGTTGCTGGTGGTGGTTGACACAGGGAGAGGCTCCTCTGCCTATGGAAAGGGGAGGGAAGCATGGGGAAGAAATGTCTTGTGGTTGAGTGCCAGTTTAGCCACAGTACAATAGAACTGTAATTAAACTTCTAAGATTTTTTACTTCAATACCTGGCTCCCAGACAGCACCTCTGGGGGATCTGAGGGCCTGAGAGAGCTTGCCACCCTGAAGGAAAGGTGCCAAGAAAATACACTGGAAAAGTGACAGTCTTTTTAAGAAATGGTCTTGGAAAATCTGGCTAACTATATGCCAAAGAAAGAAACTAGATCCCTATCTCTCACTATGTACAATAATGAAAGCAAAATGGATTAAAGACTTAAATCTATGACCTCAAACTAAGAAACTTCTACAAGAAAACACCAAGGAAGCTCTCCAGGACATTGATCTGGGCAAAATTTTTTTGAGTAATACTCCACAAGCACAGGCAACTAAAGCAAAAATGGACAAATGGGATCACATAAAGTTGAAAAGCTTCTGCACAGTGAAGGAAACAATCAACAAAGTCAAGAAACAACACACAGAATGGGAGAACATATCTGCAAACTACCCATCTGTCAAGGGATTAATAACCAGGATACAGAAGGAGCTCAAGCAATTCTATAAAAAATTCTATATTAAGTCTTATTTATTCTTTCTAACAATATATTTTTGTACCCATTTCCTTGGTGTGATAGGTACTTATTGCCCATATCAAAGTATCTCATATACCACATAAATATTTTCACCTAGTGTGTAGCCATGAAAATAAAAAAGGAATAAAAATAATAAAGATCAGTTTATTAACCAATTAATTTATTCAAAATTATTAAAGATATTCTTTCTCTATATCAGGCTTTGCACTTATGCAGGTATATTCCTGCACATAGTAAGAAATAAAACATTCTAGTAATAAGCTTGGGTGTGTGTTTGTAAAATAATCACGTGGGTTAAAACATTATCCTGTGTGAGAAATGATATTTCTAATCATTGAGAAATCATTTGAGAAAAAGTACTGTATTTCTAATGTATTTCACAAATATGCTTGAGTAATGATTATAAACCAAGAAAAATGCCAGCTCTTTAGCGTACAATGAAGAACAAGATAGGTAAACCCCACGCCTCCGCAAAGAATACAGCCTGACGGTGAAGAACAACACTTAAACCAAGAGTTAAAATCACTTATTAGAGGGAGATAATAGGAAACCTCAATCTTGCGTAGAAGCTCATAATAGGAATATCTATCTAGTCCAGGGAATGTCAGGGAAAACTACAGAAAGTAGAGCATAACCTTCCAAATTAAGGAATTCTACATTAAATGTTTTCACACAATAATCTAGCCTATGAGGCCCTTGTATTGGTCTTTGTTGGTCTGTGCTATTAAATATGGCATCATAGATGGGAAAGAGCAGCTACTTTTTCTCTGTAAGGTGAACCATAAATTGAGAGTTAATATAGACAAGGAGAATCTGGTGTCAGTGAGGCAGTATCTATGTCAACCTGAAGATCTCCAAGAGTCTGGTGGTCTGTAGTGTGCTCCATAGACTGACCGAGAAATAATAAAATAGTGAGGTTATATAGTTTAGATTGTACTTGATATGTTATTATAAATAAATGATAACCTCAACATTCCACATTGATGTGAAACAGATGTCTAGCATCCAACGCTGTGCCCTGAACATGTAATGGTTAGTTGATGATGGAGAAGACAGTGATGGTGTTGGTAAGGAGGTATAATATGCAGAGAAAGCTGCCGCAATCTACATGTGATTTTATGAGCCGCAAATAATGTCTGAAGCATTATTTCAATGTAATAGTATTTTCAACTGATAAGAAAGGGTTTATTAAGCCGATTTACATCTTTATCAGCTCAGTCTTTTTGCAGGCTTTAATGCAATTCCTGGAGCATTATAATTGAGAAAGAAGGATAGTTGTTCATTTTGGAAGTGTCTGGAATGTTGATTAGAATCATACTATATGCAAAACCAAGATTGTATTGACTGTCAATGTCCTTTAAAGAAGTCAAACCTGGCTCCTCATTTTGCAGAAGGTGACACCCTTGCTTCATTCTAAATTGGTTAAAGGAAACTAACATGTGTTGAGCATGTGGCAAATGCCAGTGGTATTTACTTGTTTCCACATTTATTCCTCAAAGATATTACATGAGGTAAGTTGTCATCTTTATCTTACACACAAGTTAATTGGGTCACAGTGATGCTAAATCTTATGCCCAAGTTCATATTGCTAATGCCTGGATATGAAGCTAGGGAAACCTGCTTTCTATGTTCATTATCTTGCCTGATTTTGTGATAAAAGCTCTTTTCACTTAGTGATTGTGAAGAGGACTGTCAGTCATGCTTGCATTACAAGACATAGCATAGTTGATAATATTTTATTTTATAATTTTTTATATTATGGATATAATAGGAGATTTCAAGTACTTCAAATTACGAATGTGCCTTTTAGGCCATTGAAGTAATTATGAATCCTTCACATATGTAAAATAAATCATCAGTTTTAATGACATGCTACCAGATGATGTGCATGATTGCAAATTCAAACATTTTCCTGTGCAGTTTAATGTAATGCATGGTTGGATGCATATGAATACACCTGCAAGTTTACATATATAATTCAGTATTTTCTAATTATATTCTGATAGCTACAAGTTCTTTATATTCAGTTATTAGTGAATTGCCTTAAAAATAGTCTTAGTTATGGACAAATAACTGATAGATATATAGATGTATGAGTCGTTCTTATTGTGCCAGTTATGATACCCATCATTTGATTATAAATTTACACCATTGAAAATATTTCCAAGCCACATAATTGCTGGTATTATCTAACTGGATAGTTTCACTAAATTTCTCAGGCAATTATGACTATCTTCCATAGACATAAAGTGTATAATTTGAAAGGAGTGTGTAGGAAGTATTATATCCTCAGACATCCAGTTAATAATGAACAGGATTTCTGCCTGTGTTTTTAACTGCTACTTTGAGGTTCACTCTGTACTATCTTTCTCCTTCTATTATATGATTGCATTTAAATGTCTGATTTTGAAAGAACTTCAGAAACTGTAAACGCTGTTTGATTACTTGAGATAAAAAATCTTTGTTTGACATTATCCCATTTTTCTCCCAGTAGATTTGTCTGCTCAAGATCAGCCATTGGAATTTGCAGTATAATTGTCCATAGCTCATCAAATGAAAGCCACATTTATGTTTAGTTCAATAATATTCCTGAGATGAGGTTAGTTATACAAACAGTGGACCTAAAAAAGAATAAAAGAATTCTTTTGAATATTTTTTTCAGACTAAGTTATAAATACATGTTTCAAAAGTACACTATTTGCACGACTGAAAAACATGCATTTGGCAGAATATCTAAAGCTTGATTTCAGTTACAATGGCATCATGTTTATGACACTACATCTAATAGTAAAAACATGCATTTTGAACAGAAAGTTGATATATTGTTCCTCAATCCCTGTGACTTTATTTTTAATTCAATTGAAAATGAACAAGCCTCTTTGTGTTTTGGTATGAGGGAACAAAAATAGTTTGGAGTGGTTTTTAAAAGCTTTTCTTCTCTCTCCATTCTGGGAAGAAAAGATTGGTTTTCAAAACCCAAATTTTTCCAACAATTAGCATCTCATAATGACATTTTATTTGTTTTCTTTCTTTTTTTAAAAGAAAAAAACATACTCTGTGCTGCAGGAAGATTGCTCTTAAAATCACTACCTGTGTATCTGCAAAAGCAATTTATTTAACTTTGAGATTATACCAAAGCATCTGGGTTCTGGAGTTTATTTTGAATACAATTAAGAAAATAGAATGCATTCAAAATTTCCTTGGATTTACTTAATATGAGGTCTGTGTTTTAGATTTGTTACAAGAATAGTTCAGAGTTTTCAGTAGTTATTTGCTAAACCTCAGGTTCTCTGCATCAGAAAGGCTATCCTGATGACCATCCAGTGAGTTAGTAGAAGTCAGATGTGTAGATCTTGGTGGCCCTACAATGTTTGCCCATCCATATACTAATGTCTTTTGGTTACTTATTTTTTTTCCTTCCTTTTAACTTTTTCTTCAGCGCTACTAACTTCAATCTTAGAAGTGTACTAAAAGCTCAGGCACCAGATAGTCCTTTCGATGCAGGGTGGGTGAGCTCCAAAGTGGAGCTTAGCCTACGGGAGTTCTTGGCTTTGCCCAGGAAAGAACTCAAGTGTAAGCCAGAGGGAGAAGAAAACAGCTTTATTGAAGAGGCAGTTTTACAGCTCTGTGGCTGCTCCCATAAAGCAGGGATACCCTGTTGGCAGAGAGTAGCAGCTCAGGGCAGTTCTGCAGTCATATTTATACCCACTTGTAATTGCATGTGGATTAAGGGGCTGTTTATGCAGAAATTTCTAGGTAAGGGGTAGTAACTTTTGGGTCATTGGGTCATTGCTATGGAAAGGAGTGGTAACTTCCGGGTGTTGCCATGGCAATTTACCATTGCCATGGCACACTGGTGGGCATGTCTGATTGAAAGCTGCTTTCACTCTGGCCTGGTTTTAGCTAGTCCTGGATCTTTTCCAGTGTCAGGGCCCTACCTCTGGAGTCAAGTCCCATCTACTACCTTACTCTCCTACCTGTTCTTGACTTTGTTTCTTGTCTACTCAGGAATATATATAGAGAAATATAGGTATTCTTCACATCCACCTTGTTCTCAAACTACTTCTTATTAAACATATTTATTTTTCACCATTCTTCTTAAATGGAAACTTCGCTGAATGTGTTATGGATCTGTATGTTGTATAAAAGACTCAGTGGTAAACTAGGTTACTCATAGAATTGGAATAACAACCAGAATGATAGTAGTAGCTAACATTGAGTATTTTCCATGTGCTACCACCAAAAATTGAAAGGGACTGTTATTAAATAAGGTGATCAGAAAGGGCCTATGAGGAATGAAATTTAAACTTGATACTTGAGTGATCAGAAGGAGCCAGGAATAAAAAAGACTAGGGGAAAATGTTATAAGCAGAGAAAACTAAAATTGCATTACCAGTGTGGTAGGTAAGAACTTAGAATATTATAAAAACTGTCAGAATGTTAATGTGAATTTTGCATAGTGAATAAGGGAAAAATAATATTAAATAAAGTGAGAAAGTCAGTCAGAACCCTGACTTTATTGGGCCTTATAACTAGGGTTGCTAAATAAAGTACTGGATGCTCAGTTAAATTTTAATTCCAGATAACAATTTGTATCTTTTTGTATAAGTATGTCTCAAATAATGCACAGAACATAATTATATTAAGAAAAATTTATTGTTAATCTTCAATTCAAATTAACTGAGTGTCCTCTATTATAATTTGCTAAATCTGGCAGCCTTATCTGTAATGCAGGTAAAATTTTAATATAAGTGATATAAAAAAATACTGCTTTAAAAAAACTTAAAAAGAAGGATGATATAATCATATTTACATTTTTAAAAGATCATTTGGTTATTTGAAGAGAATAGATTAGAAGAAGATAAAAGACTGATTATTGTCATTTTGGAGACTATGGTGGTATTCCATGGGAAAGAGGATAGTGGCTTGGACTAGCATGATATAGGTAGTAATGGATTCAAAGTTTATTTTGGTATCTGAACCAACAGAACTTTCTGAAAGATTAGGTGCCGGGTTGAGGAAAAGACAAGGACTAAACATAATTCCTAGATTTCTATGGAGTAGGGCTACTTATTGAAATGCAAAAGACCAAGTTGGACAGGAGAGGTGAGTAGGAGAATTATGCTCTTTTGAGCATCTAATTAGACATTCAGGTAAGAATTTCAAGTAGACAGCTTGATGAATGAATGAAAACACCTCACCCAAGAATATTGTCACTTAAGGAGATAAATAGAAAGGATGACGAATGCAATCCCTGTACCAGGAATTAGCAAGGGATACAGCAATGATTGGAAAATGTTACTTTGGGTGAAGAGCTTATAATTTAGCGAGAGAGACATATGTAAATAAGGACAGTAGAATCAGTTAATTATTAAAAAATAGGTATTTGCCAGGTGCTGTGTGTAGGAGTGGTGTGCAAGAAGAGAGGGAATTAATTTTGCTCAGTAAAGAATTATATTTTGGCTAAGTCTTTAAGGAAAGTAGAATTTATACACAAACTAGGGTGGGAAAAGAATGTAGTAGGGAAAAAAAGCTGTTTTGCAGTAGCTCTGTGGAGAAATAAGGGAAGTCAGTGAGATGGGACAATGGGAGATGCTGTGTTTACTAGTGTGTAATATCATATAACTAATTTCTAACCATCCTATACAGTCGCTTCAAACTTCTGTTGGAACTAAGATATGAATGTGCAGGTAGCATGCTGTTTCTACCTTTGGCAGTTGAGCTGTCCTTCCTTCAGATATTCTTTCCTTAAAAATTTCTCCAAGTCATAGATTCTAACAGGCACCAACGGTGCAGAAGGAGTCAAGGACATAGATTATGCTGTGAATATGTCAGAGTTTTGAGTTTGCTTACAGGCAATATTGTGTTTCAGTTTATGAGATCACAAAAGGGTTGTGCTGTGAAATTAAATATCTTGTACATTTTGAGTAATCTTTAATAGTTATTAGATATTATTTATTAAAATGCTACCAATACATTTAGTGGTTTTTTAAATTAAATATTGAACTTCTAACAAATTAAATATAAATAATTAATCTGACATTAATGGGAGTAGATTAAAGTGGGTACAAAATTTTCCAACTTTTTTTTCTAACTAAAAGAGAATTAAAAAATAATACCAGTCAATGTTTACAACATGTGACTTGGTGGATTTTCCAGGTAATCCAAATTTTCTATGTTTAATCTGTATTCCAGATAGAATCCCTGACTGCTATTTGATACCTTTATGCACGCTAAATTCTCTCCTGATGCAGGAATCAGTTCCTGCAGTAGATCTTCATTCTGATTGCCATATGCGCTCACGGTTACCTGTTACTATCATAACTAAGTAATTCTTACTCTGATCAACTTTTTCACTTTGGCTTTTCCTTAGCAGAGGAAAAATAGTGTGTTGTTCTTGTTCTCTCATGTATGACTTGTGTGATCTCCTTTAGACAAATGAGGGGTCCAATCAGCTATCCATTTCTTTCCAGAAGTCAATGAGGACATAGTCTGTCTCTTCTTAAACCTGGATCCACTCAGCCTAAACTCACTGGTCTTAAATGATAGAAGTAGTGAGCTTACGCCATGATAGAATTACAATCTTACCAAACAAACAACATCTAGAACAGAACATGCATTGCACTCTGTGCTCTGCTCAGGGCTTTACGCAAACCGTCCAGATAGAATCTGTGTTAATTATTCAAGATGTTAAATACTTTCTTTTTCAACTTTATAATCTATGTATTCTCAGATGGATGCTAAGTCTTGTGTTACAGTTCTTTTTGCATATGAGGAAGTTTAGTTCAGCCATGGTGATGTAAGGAGGAGCCACAGCCTGAATAGCCTTGTCTTATGACCCAGTCCCCAGCCCCGATTGCTCAGCATATCTTTTTGGTCATCCTCACCTCTCTCTATACCAAGAAACTGAGAAATCTAGTGCAGTCTTACTGCAAATGCTAAGAGAAACAATATTTTCATGGTGGGAAAAAATGAATTTGAAAGTCAAGTGGACCTGGGTTCAGATTTTGCCTTTGCCCTTTTCTGGTTTTGACAGTGTGTTTAAGTTTCTTAATTTCTCCAAGCTTTAGTTTCTCCATTAACTCTATACAATGGGGTTAATAAAGCTTCTTTGGAGTTTTTCTGAATAGCTCTGATGATTGGAAATGAGTACAGGAGGAGATTGTGGGTTTGTGGCATGGTTATCAAATCTCTTTCAAATCTCCTACATATAGGGTATCTCTAAAACCTTCAAAATATAAGCATATGGGGACATGGAAAAACCACTTACAGCCACGGCATCTCATGAGTTATCAGTAACTGTGTGCGCAGTAACAGGAGAAGGGCAAAGGGACCTGACAACACCAAAAGCCAGGGAATTCTCAAATTTCCCATAGGTTCTCAGTGGAATATGTCTAGTTCAACCTGAAAACAGCAGCTGAGTCTGGGAAAGAAACTTGCCGGCTTAAACTTACTGGTGAGAGTGAGAGTTTGACAGCACTGGAGCAGTTTAGACCCTAAGAATAAGCCAAAGCAATTTTCCAGGATAAAACTGCAAAGTAAGGAGAAATGGCCAGAAATAGAGCCTAAATTGATAACAGAACATGAATGATACAAGAGAAGAAAAGATAAGAATAAGATAAAAGAGATAAAAGTGGAAGAGGAAACAGCAGATGCAGATTTCAGAAGGGGCAAGGCCCTATTTCTGAACACTTAATGAACATAACAGGAGAGGGGCTTCTACAGCTATGAAAAGAGAATGTGGCCCACACGCTCCTATTAAAAATACAGGAAAACTCATCTCACAAAGCCATCAGAATCAAAAGGGTGGCAGAAGAATCCCGTATGTTAAGTTTTTAGAAAATGAAACAGCATGACAGTGAGAACATGAGAGAGAGAAAGAAGAAGAATCAGCCTCTACAGACAATTAAGGCATTTCAGGAGTCAGGTCCACAAAACAGACAAATACTGTCAGACACAGTGAACTAATATTCTAAAACAAACTAAAACAAATTAAAAAGTAATAGAAACTATACACAAGCAACATAAAAATAATAAATGGAATTACTCAGATATGAGGTGATTGGAGACAGAATTTCAGAACTCAGAAAGGAGGTAGAAATGAAAGAAAAAGCTGCTTCAGAGATGAAGCCTAAACTAATGGAAGAGCAAATAAATACTCAGAAAAATGTCTTATGAGAAGTAAAAGAGGGAAAGGAGAAAGTGTTTAAAATAATATTTATATAAAAGGAGAAAACTTTTTTAAAAAGAGTTGAAATTATTTCAAGAGAGACTGATAGAGAAGATGAGCAAAGAAAACTCTTTATACATAAGGTAGCTGCCCCTAGAAGAGAAAAGCAAAGCAATGAGCGGACAAAAGCTAAATACTATAATCAAAAATACTTTTTTGAAATAAAGACATAAAATCATACTTTAATAAAATGGGACACAACACACCTGGAAAAAATCTAACTGGGGCAGGTAATACCAAGACATGCCCTAGTAAAACTGGAAGACTTAAAAAATAAATTAAAAAAAAAAAGAAATCCCTTTGCATCTAGGAAAAAAAATAAAGTCACTTATAAAGGGAAGAAATTTAATTGTCATCAAACCTTTCAGCAGCAATATATTATGCCAAAATAGAAATATAAGCAAAGAAGGAAAATATGAGCTTAGAATTTTACAGTTATCCAAACTAAACTTTAAAAGATCCATAAAGTATGCTATGAGCATTTAATATCTTAGGAAATCATATTACTATAAGATTTTCCTGAGGCATCTACTAGAGAGCAAATAAAACAGACGGTGTTAAGAAAAAATATATAGGTCTTAGGTGTATGTGTGTATTTTCTTTTGGAAATACACACCTCCTATGACACGCTGCTGAAAAAGAAATCAACCCAAAGTGAGCAAGAATGTTGCTGAAAGTACTGATAAATGTGAAAAACATGGGAAAGATAAACATTGAATGACGGTATAGGGACTCAATAGCAAAATCCAGACTTTAAAACACTCCTAATAAGAATTCTTTGCTTGCTCCACCAAGTAAAGTAAGGGGAGGGGGGAAGTGTGTGTGTGTGTGTGTGTGTGGGTGTGTGTTTGTATGTAGAGAGAAAGAGAGGCTGGCTGACAGGGAGGCAATCTCTAGGTAAAAAAGACACTTAAGAGACATGGCAAATAACTGCAATGCATGGATTTTGATTGCATCTTCAGTACCTGTAAAAATCATGAGACAATTTGGGATATTTGAAGTCATATTTGATATTTGATGACAGTGAGAAATTACTGTTAATCTTTTAAGACATGAAAATGGTATTATGCCTATGTTTAATATGATTTTTCATCTTCTGAGATACATATAAAATATTCATGGATAAAATGGTCGATATAATGTCTGCTACCATATTTGAACATCATATATTACATAATTATATCTCCATTAACACCACTCTGGTCCCAGGACCACCATCTTTCTCTTGGACTAATACAAGGGATTTCCTATTGGTCTTCTGACTTCTACTCTGTGTTCCTTAAAGTTTATCCTCAACACAGTAGCCAGATAATCTTTTAAACATATAATTCAGAGAATAATCTTAGCAAACATTTATAAATGACACACTTTGTGTAAAGCACTGTTGTGAGTGTTTACATATATTATTCATTGATTATTAATAGCAATCTCATTAATTTGGCCCTGTTCTCACTCCATTTTACAGAGAGGGTTAATATGTACCTTAAGTAGAGGAGCCAAATTGAAACTCAAGTAGATGGGTGTTCTCAATGGGTATATTCTGTTGTTTCAATCACCTCCTCAAACTCTTCATCCACTATCTCCAGTACCTATAATAAAAAGTCTCCCTCCTTTCCATATGGTAGGTGGCGCAGTTTGAATATCCTCAGCCAGCCTGCTGCTACCCAAGTTCTGTCCCAGGAATTAGGGTGGTAACAACAAAGTAGATGGAGTACCTTGTTTTAATTTTCCTGCCCATAGAGAACATTTTTTTCCAATTTATCTGCTCAGAGGAGGTACATTTTTCCAATTTGCACAAAAGTGCTAAATGTGTTAACATAACCCTGACAATGCCCCACCCAACTCTTACCTCATCAAGTACCAATATCTCCTTCAGCCATTTTGTGCCAGTCATACTGGCCTCTGTCAGTGGCTAGAATTTGTCAAGCTCTTTCCCACCAGAAGATGTTTGCTCTCTGCTGGAAACACCATTCCCTCATCTTTTAAATGGTGGTTTCTTTTCATCCTATAGTCTGTTAAATGCTGTTTAGAGATAACTTTTATTTTTCATTTTTTCTCTGGCATTCTCTCTGACATAACATTTTGTTCATGTAAAGTGTAAATCAGATTAGATCATTCTCATGCTGAAGCTCATTTTGCTCTTCAGCAAATCCCGGTGTGATCTAATGGTGAAAAGTGACACTCCTTCCTCATTGTCTTTAGAACTGAGAGGTCTACACAACAGAGAGATGGAGATCCAAGTATCACCTTTAGTGGTGATGATAACTGGAGAACATGTCTGGGTTGTGAGGTGCCAGTGGACTTGTGACTTCTCATCCCTGAACTTATCCTCCAGAATTGCAGGCTTATCTCTTTTCAGACAAAGGCAACTGCAAACATTTTTCTGCTTGCATGCACAGGTCCACATGCTCTCTGCTTGTGGTCACACAGATGTGAAAAAGAGAGTGCCTGGGAGGGTCTACATTTCGTGCCTGGTTCCTGTTCCCAGACACACCAATCATATTTTCTTGAGCAGGCAGAGAAAAGTTAGAATTGTTCCTGCATATGTTTATCCTATGAGAAGTAGGTTGAATATTTTCCTCTTGTCCCTTCAATGGAAAGTAGAAGGGTAAAACCTGAAGAAAAATATTTGAGTTTCCTCCAGACAAATACAATCCAGTGTCCTTACACTACAAGATTGACTCATACCACTGTTACATTTTCAGAAATTTTGTGAGCCAGCTTTGAAACATTTGATAGCTTGAAATAATCCATGGTATAGATGACTTTTTACACTATGAACATTGAAATGGGTGAGCTCTAAAAATCTGGTGAGCAGGTTGTTAAACATGAGCCAGCACACCACTACGGGGGCCCTGCACGGTGGGGCACCGGCCTGCCCACCACTCTGACCTCTTCACAGGCTACTCTTTCCTTCTCACTGGGTTTAAGTTAAATGCCTTCCTGGGCCCTAAAATGCTAAATTGATTTCTGCCTTTAGTTCTTTGCACTTGTTCCTCCCAGGAATGTTCTTCAGTCACACCCTCACATGGCTTATTCCTTCTCATTTAGGCCAGGTGAAGTGCCACAGCCTGAGAGAGGTCTTCTCTAAGCATCCACACTAAAGGAGCCCCCAGTCACTCTGTGTTATATTACCCTGTTTCTGTTTCTTCCTGGCACTTTACCATCTAACTTTTTCTCGGTTGCTCTTTTTTTTTTCCCCATAAGATGTAGATTCTATGAAGCAGTATCCTTATCTGTCTTGTTCACTGCTGTATTTGTAATCCCTAGAACCATGGCTAGCATGGTCAGTTGAATAAATTCAATAACCCTGGTTCAATCCTAACTACATGCTTCCATGGGTGAAAAAATGAAGCAGAGATCCGTCCAACTTCACATTTGGATAAGCGTTAACTTTTTCTTATATCTTAAATGGTGCATGTTTTAATTTTTGAAAAATAAAAATACTACCATATAGGATGGATGTTTGCTCAGAGTATTTACAGCACACTTCATGCGTTATACTTAGAATTCTACAAAAAAAATAGTTAGTAAAGTTTTTTATGTGAATTCTGGAATGTTTCTTGAAGTCCAAAGAGGGACTTCACAACCCAAACATGGTGCTCTCCTTTTAAGCACATTCCAGAACTATTTTCTATAAGAGCTAAAAATGTATCTTTCTTTTATAGAAATGCTAATTTTGAGTTTTTCCCCCATGTTTTGCTTTTAGTGAGTCTAGTGAATTTTGTTGTTGTTGTTGTTTTAGAAAGCTCTTGGCTCAGCACTGATCTCTGGTAAAGTCTGAAATAGGCTAGTTAGTTGGAATGCAAAAGTCTTTCATTATTAAGCTTGGCCTTTATTGTGAAAGCTGACACCTTAATTAGTTAACGTTAAGCTAGTTTCACACTTAGAGGAAATGTGTAACTCTTAAGAAACATCTATTTTCTTAGAAGCTGAGTGTATTCAGTGGAACGTCTTAACTTTATAGAAGGACACGTTGAACTTACATTAGGACAAACTTAAGCAGCTAATAACTTTACCAAGCTTGATAAAAAACAAACAAAACAAAAACTAAAAAGAAAATAAAAACACTCCTTTGCTTTATAGAGTACGAAATACAAGTCACAGTAAGAAGTCACAGACATAGCAGCAGGCCTAAATGCCCTGCTCAGGTAAATGGTGCACAGTTCTTCAAGATGGTGAAACCAGATGCACCATTTGCTATGTCAGCAATGTCCCCATTGTTACTACATATCTTATTGGTGGCTCTGCCATGAGCTACTCTGTGAACTGATGCATAGTCTTGGCCTGAAGTGTTTGATTCTCTTTCTGTGGACTTGAGGCTGTTGGGCTGAGATCACTTCCTATGATTCTGTGACACTTGTTTTCTTCCCACAACAAGACAGCTTATTTTACAAATGTTGGGGATGTGATATTTACCTCAAATTGAGTTTGGGAAAGGACAATGAAGTTGCAGTTTTTAACATGAGAGATTTACACTAATGAGAAAGGAAAACCTCGTGAAGGTGAGCTGTGAGATGGCATTGTTGGCTCACTGTTTCTGATGCTCTGTAATGGTTTAGGTGATGCATGTGTGGCCCTGGGCAAACTTGTGCTTTTGTTTCCAGTGTTCTTTGCTGTCCCTCAGGACGACTAGGTTCCCTTCCATGCTAAGCAGTGGCTGGTATAACATTTCTGTCTGAGATATTGGCTTCCATTCGCCCTAACGCTTTTTCTTCTCTGCTCAGAATGCAGTATGACTGCTTTGGTTGTCTGCCTAAGCTACCTATTGAAAGTGTTTACTGAAATGAGTTGCATTCATCATTAATGACAGAATAAAATCAGTGAACTATCCCAAATATTCTTTTTATTTTAAAAAGGGACACAAGCACAGGTAATTACTTAACTAGATGATATTTGTTTTCATTCATGAAATGTCCAGGTTATAAAAATGACACTTGAAACTTTTTAAGATACTCCTCAAAGCCTATCGGTTTAGACAAGCACCAAAGGAATAAAGAGAAAATAAACTGATATTTACTAATAGCATGCAATGGAATGTCTTTTTTTTTTTTTTTTTTTTTTTTTTGAGATGGAGTTTCGCTCTGTCGCCCAGGCCAGAGTGCAGTGGCGTGATCTCGACTCACTGCAAGCTCCGCCTCCTGGGTTCACGCCATTCTCCTGCCTCAGCCTCCCGAGTAGCTGGGACTACAGGCACCCGCCACCACGCCTGGCTAATTTTTTGTATTTTTAGTAGAAACGGGGTTTCACTGTGCTAGCCAGGATGGTCTCGATCTCCTGACCTTGTGATCTGCCCGCCTCGGCCTCCCAAAGTGCTGGGATTACAGGCATGAGCCACCGCGCCCGGCCAGGAGTGTCTTTTATATATTTCAGTCTTGGTTGAGATTTCCTCTGAAAGTGTAGTTTATTGCAAAGTAGATGAAATGGCCCTTTAGTGTCTCCTTTAATGTTTAGTTTTTGAAATTCCTGATTAACAATGTTATAATCTCAATTCTATGACATCATGAAACAACAATAAATAACAAACACAAGGATAAGATCCTCTTTCCCCAGTTATTGGTAAGTTAGAAAGGGTAGGAAGCTGTAACTCACCATCCAGCTGAATAACATGGGTATGGGGTAGGGTGGGGTTGAGGGAGCCTATGTTATTTAAGTCCCACAGTAATGAGGCCAGAAATGATTCAATGCTATGTGGATAACAATATCAGGTACAATATCTCCACATTTTATACTAAAATATATCCACAGAGTCAGATGAAAACTTACAACTTAACTATTGCTTGCACAGTCAACTTATTGTTAGAATTTGAAATAAATGTCTACTTGCTACAAGAACTGCGGGAATGGATTACAAATTTTAATTCATGAGCATAAAATGAGTCCCCCTGCCTCAAAATATGTAGAAATATGTTTTGTTTCCTTTTCTATTTTCTTTTTCCTGAATACAATGGCAGATTCTGAGTTGAGTAACATCTTTATTGATTGGCAGCAATGCTTTGAGGGAGACAGAGTGCTGTTCTCTTCTCTGCAGCAATATCTCTTTTTTATGTTTCTTGGCTGTATTGGGGGAGTGTTGAGTCCTCATGGTTACCCATTCACCTTAAGAGGTATGGTTCCCATAACTAAAATATCAAGAGTCAAGATCAGAACATGGCCCTGTTAGCCTACAGATTTTATTTTCCCTATATTTATTATGTTCATAGTATGAAGGGGTACCTCATTTAACATTTATAAAGAAAAGAGGTTTAATTGCCTCATGGTTTCACATGCCTGGGGAAGCCTCAGGAAATTTAAAATCATGGTAGAAGGCACCTCTTCCCAGGGCAGCAGGAGAGAGAATGAGTGCCAGCAGGAGAAATGTCAGACGCTTATAAAACCATCAGATCTCATGAGAACTCACTCAGTATCATGAGAACAGTGTGGGGGAAACTGCCCTCATGATTCAGTTACCTGCCACCAGATTCCTCTCACAACACATGGGGATTATGGGGATTACTATTCAAGGTGAGAGTTGGGTGGGGACACAGAGCCAAACCATGTAATTCCACCCCTGGCCCCTCCCAAATCACATGTCCTCACATTTCAAAATACAATTGTGCCAACAAAGTCTTAACTCATTCCAGCATTAACCCAAATGTCCAAGTCCAAAGTCTCATCTGCAACAAGGCTAGTCCCCTCTGCCTATGAGCCTGTAAAATCAAAAGCAAACTAGTTACTTCCTAGATACAGTGGGGATACAGGTATTGGGTAAAAACACCGATTCCAAATGGGAGAAATTGGCCACAACAAAGGGGCTACAGGTCCCATGCAAGTCTGAAATCCAACAGGGCGGTCATTAAACCTTAAAGTTCCAAAATGTTCTCCTTTGACTCCATGCTTCACATCCAGGTCACGCTGATGCAAGAGATGTCTTCCACCATGTCTGAAGCCTCCCCAGCCATGCAGAAATGTGAGTCAATTAAACCTCTTCTCTTCATAAATTACCCAGTCTAGGGTATTTCTTCAGAGGAATGTGAGAACAGACTAATACAAAGGACTAAGCCATTTTAGTGCCACAGAGCCAAAGTCAATGAAAACCCATCAGATCTTGGTAATTTCACCAATAACTATTCAAACTGACTTGCCAAATAGCTTATAATTCAAATCTGACACAGTGGGAAGCAAATGTGAGCTCTCTTTTGTTAGAACAGATTATTCCCACTTCACCCTCAGGGAAGAAAAAAATAGTCTACGGGAAAATATTGAAAAACAAGAGAAAAGCACTATCATCCTAAACATTCAGAGTACGACAAGACCTTTGCAACTTACCTGAACTAGCAAAAATTCTTGAGAAACATATAGAACTCTCAATAGGATATTGTAATATATGACTCATTTGAAAAATTTTCAGAAAATCATAAAGAGGAAACCATTGTGATTAGAAAACATAAAAATAGATAAGATATTGAGGACTTATAAGAAAACCAAAAATGTAATAACAGAAATAACATTTTCAGTGGAGTCAAAGAAGACTTACCTTGGAAAACTGAATCAATGATGTGAAACATGAACTTGCCTAGAATTCAGGAGATGAAAAAAAAAAAGAAAATGATAGTGAGAAGACATAAAACAAGTAAAACAGGATTCAACTTAATAATTACATATTTTCCTCAGTTTATAATCAGAATAATGAGAAATAAATCAATTATGAAACATGAATAAAGAACTCTTTCAGACTTGGAAAGATGTGTAAATATGCAAATGTATACTCACTTTGTCAAACAAAGTCAATGTAAAGAAATCATATGTAGACTTATTTCACGAAGACTTTTGAAATATAATTACAAAGAAGGAAAACCTACAAAAGAGAAACCAGTACTAAAGAGAAAAATAAGAAGTTTAACTCAGATGTCTCTTGAAACATTAAATGTTAGAACAATGACAACAGAATTTGGAGATAGAGAAGAAACAGAGAACCCATAACTTCGCACCAAGCCAATTTTTTTATTTTTATTTTGCTAAGAAAAGAGATAGTCTCAGATTTTAAGGTCTGAAAAAAATATAGCACTCAGTCCCTTTTTTGGTTCAGTGTAGGACCCCATTGGGAAGGTGCATGGATTGTATACTCTAGGGTCTCCTTTCTGCTATCTTCTCTGCTCTCCTTACAGCAGGTCAATTACTTATTGTGCATGACCTTCACCTTTCAGTGCAGGTGGAATCTGTTGTTGATAACATACAACAATCACTTAAATGTTTTCTTTCTTCCAGTACTTTGGAGGCACGTGATTATATCTCACTGCCTTTATCAATAACTCTTACTTGGTATTGCTTGGAGATTGAAAGCCCAGATACAGAGCCTGAGGGTCTGGATTTAAATTTTAGCTCTATTGCCAACCAGAGGTGTTACCATGAGCAAGTTACATAAACTCTCTGTCCCTTAGTTGGACCACTACATAATTAGGATTATAAGCATTATCTAAGATTAGGATATGAGGATAATAAGCATGTTCTAAGATTAAATGCATTAATGTATGCAAAGCAATAGAATAGTGCCTGACCCATGATAAGCATCCTGCAAGTGTTAGTTATTACATCAACTACTCTATAAGTTGATCACATTACCTAAGCAATAATCTGCAAGAATTATGTTTTTAACTCTCCATAAATTTGTGTTGAATAAAGCAACATAATGGCAATTTTAATTCCAAGGAACTAAAGTAGGAATATTTGCTTTTTAAAAACTATTTTTGAGTATTCCTCATTTTAAACTGGAAATAATAAATGAGTGCAGTGTGCAGTTCTTTAGTTAAATAAAATTCAGCCTAGAATCTATGAATTACAATATGTTATCTGTTCTTTGAAGTGTGCCTGTATAGTGCAAGTTCAATTTTTTCAAAAAATACCTAGTCCCTTCTGGGTGCTATTACAATGGTTATATTTCCTACTGTAAATTTTGTGCATACATATTTAATAATAACAAAAGAATGTATTTTGATATATATGAAGTACAAAGAATAATATAAAGAAAGCACCTATACCTATGACTGAATTTAAGCAATAAAATAATCTTAATATAGTTGCAGATCCCGTGTACTTACCCTCTCTATTTCTCTACCCAGACTCCCTGAAGCAACAACTGTTTTAAATTTTTAAAATTTATAATGCTCTTGCTTTTCTTTGTAGTTTTATTCCACCTACTCAATATATTGACAGGTTTAAATGTTTATGAAATTAATATAAATGACATCATAACCACATATAATCTTCTGCAACTTGCTGTTTTCATTCTATATTATATTTTGTGAGATCCAAATCCATGAGAATAGCTGTAGGACATTTATTTTCACTACTCAAAAGTCTTACATTATATAAATAGAATGCATTATCCTTCAACTTCTTATTTCTAGTTGTTTCCAGTTATGGGTTCACACAAACAAATGTTCTACAAACATTCTTGTAAATGTTCCAGGGTATAAGTCTGCAAGTTTCCTTACAGCAGTAGTTTTCACTGTTGACTTGAATCTGACCTCAGATATTCTGATTTATTTAGTCTGAGGATGGCTTGGGATTAGTACAGGAGGCATCTCCAGGTATGAGCTAGGAAGTCCAATTTCTTAGGTTAGAATCCTTCCTCATTTACTTACTAGGTATGAAAGTTTGTACAAATTGATACTTAATTTCTATGTGCTTCAGTCTCCTCATCGGAAAACTGGAGGTGGGGGCGGGGGGGTGATAATGATCCTTACCTTATTGGATCAACAAAGTTAATCTATGTTTAAAATAGAGTAGGGCTTATTGCAAGTTCAATAATCGCTCTTCAGTGGTTTTAAAAATTGCCCCCAAATGTATTTTTTAGGCATAATTTAGATAAATAAAAAGAACAGATAGGTTAGTACTGACAATTATGAAAACTATGTAAACACCACCACAATTTAAATATAAAAGTTCCATCCACCAGAAAGTTGTCTAGTCCTTCTTTTCAATTATGCCCTCTAAATCTGCCCACAACTGATCTGATTTTTATCATAATATATTATTTTGTCTGTTTTTGTACTTGGTATAGATGGAAATATACAAAATGTGTACCTTTATGTCTAGCTTAAGCTCAATTCTGTGGTTTCAAGTTTTACTCATCTTTTTGCATATTTCAGTAGTTTAGTGCCTTTTATTGCAGAGTAGTATTCTATTTTTTTATATACCACGATTTATTTAGTGTTTCTCCTTTTGATGGAGATGGAATGCCATGAACATTAATGTATAAATCTTTTGCTGTGCATAGTTTCAGTTTTTCTTATGGAACAACTAGGACTGGATATTCATTTATCTTTTAATTGAAACAATTAGATTTTTTACTTCTACACCCAATTGCTACTTTTTCAAATAATCATGAATAATTTATAAATTTATAAATTTTATATTATTTTCTTTGGCTGACAATTTTAATTTTCTTTATTTCTGTATTCCAGTATTTTAATACTTGATGCATTTTCAATATTAAGGTAAATTTTATATACTTTCAGTATTTAAGTTTGGTTTGGCTTTTTTACTACTTTTGGATCTCATTTGTGTTGGCTTTTCCTACTGACTTAGTTGTGATTTTTGAAAATAAGATTATACTTGTGACATTACTGGTGCAAATCTGCTGAAGTCTTTTCTGTATAGAAGTTTTTAGAAATTATTTTTATGAGAGGCTTTGAGTTATTTCTGCCAAAGCAAACTATTTTGAGACTATTTTTAATTACTTTATATGCTTGTGGTTTTTCAGACCATGAACATAGTGTGATTTTGAACCTTAAGTGTACTCAAATGCCAGTTGGTGTATTTGCAATCTTAGTATTTTCCTTATCCCAAAACTAGAACCAGATCAGATAAATTCCTTTGCTATCTATTTTTGTTCATTGGGGTGGTGAGGAATGGGGAAGAATTGTTTTTTTCTAATCACTCTTTCACTGAGAGTATAATCATTCATAGATCCAAGCTTTGCATGTGGGTTACAGTTCCCTACCTTTTATGGGTCAAAGTCTTTTTCTTCTGAATTCCATTTGGCTCTATATATCCCAACTTGCTGAATTCCTGTCTGCCATTTTCACTACTTTCTTACCACTATGGATACCAGGTCTTTATTCATTTTTGGTCTCTGAAGACACCTTTTCTTCCACAGCAACAATTCCTTGGAAAGTATATGCGCCATATTTTATTCATAATTTAAATGTTTTGATAGAAAAAGAACATTGCTAGAAAATATTCATTAGGAATAAAGTTTATGTTAGTATTAAGTGGAAAATATATTTTACTTTCCAAAAAATGGACACGAAAGTCATAGCTGAAACATCGACTGTGTGTCAGAAACTATGGTAAGGGCTAATAGTGTGTTATGATAATCCCAGTGAGACAAGATAAGGTCAGAGTTAAGGAACTGGGCAAGGAGAGGAGGAGATGGAGTGGAGGAATTATACAAGGTAGAACCCACAGGATCTAGGAGTTGATTGAGTAGTGATGAGAGAAGATAGTGAGGATGGCTCTGGCTTTCTGACTTGGATTATGGTGTTGCCAAGAAAATTTAAAAATGAGCATGATTAATTCCTATGAAATGCCATTGTGTGCATGTGTGTATATCTGTGTGTTTCTCCTATCTGGTATCCTTCATTCTTACCCATCCTCCAAAGTGAATTGCAGAACACCTCTTTTTAAATTAGGACATCACTCAAATTTCCAGATGAAATTGCCCAATACATGTCTCTTGCAAGATTCACTGGTGAAGCTCTCAAGTTTCCTCCCTCTCCCACCACTCAGTCGTGTGAGGACCTGTTGTTGACTGGTCATATCCCAGACTCCTAATTGGGCCGCAACTGTCCCTGTGTCCTCACATGCAGTCGGCTTTCTCCTTTTGCTCTCCCACTCATGCTCTGGGAGCAGAGATGATGCGGGGCCTGCTTCTGCTCATCCTTGTGGCATACTTCTCTCCTCAGTGTCTTTTCTTCCAAACACTGGCCTGAAAATGTAAGGATTAGGTTTAGATTTGTTAGAGAGCATAAACAGTTTGTGCTTCAAATCTAGACTGCCTGTCTCAATCCAGGCACACGATGAGTGTCACTGTGCTTTCCATTGCATTATTTCTCATGTGTTTGTCTCCCTCGCGTCCCTCTTAGGAAGGAAGGATGATTGGTAGAGCAGCATATAGGCATTGTAACACATCAGAGTCCTCTTTCTGACGTGGGCCTGATCTTGGATCTCTCTCTTTGTCCTTGTAGAAGCTAGGTCGAGCAAGAGTCTTGCTAAGTCATTGTGACTAAATCCCCTGCACTTATTATCTGACCATCCTCAATATTTTACTATCCTGACTGCCTGTCTTCAGCAAGAATTCTGTTAATTCAGTCTAACAAGAATCCCCTTTAATCCAACCTCTCCTTTTAGTAATTTTCCATTCACTGAATCCTACCCTACTCCTTGGTTATAAATCTCCACTTGTCGTTGTTGGAGTTACAGTTGTGTCCAATCTCTCCCTACTCTGCAAGACCCAATTGCAGTGGCCCCTACACCTAGCACAATATTCCCCCCTACTGAATAAAGTATTTCTTACTGGTTTTGAAAGGAAAAAGTCTGGACAAATTACATTTAACAGAGATTAACTGAGGAAAGAAGAATGCATGAATCAGGCAGCCTTCCCCACCACAACCAGAACAAATTCAGAGCAACTGGGGCACTCCCATGTGGTTTGAGAGGATTTCTGGACAGAAAATAAAAGTGATGTACAGCCAACAGAAGTGAGGTGTAGAATTGGTTACAGCTCGGCATTTGAACATTTAACTGTCTTGAATTGGCTGAAATTCAGTAATTGGTGTAGGAGTAGGTTAGTCTTTTCATACATCCAACTAGGTCATAGTTCACAATGTTTGGGGAAATCTTTAGTCTGAACTTAAAATATGTAAGGAGGCAAGTTAAAGCTAAACTTTACACTGTGTTTAGCAAATATCAACAATATTTTTCTTTAACAAGTATTAGCAATAATACTAAATTCTTTATTATTGTTATGATTTATTACTATTCTCTGATTATTTATTTCTGTGAGTTGTCTTACTAAGATTGTAAACTCCAGAGGACAAAAGTTCTTCCATATACATATAGACTAGCCAGCCCCAAAGGCTTTGCTAAATAAGTCATAATCCTTCAAGAAATCTTCACTGGGTTAGTTTCTATCGTGACCAATAACAGTAATGGAAACAGCAGTTCTACATGATTCCATTGTAAAACATGTTACATTCTAAAACAATAGCTTTGTTTCTTTTCAGTAGTAATGTAAGGCTATTGGAAAAATGGTTACAAATGTGTTCTGTGTGACCAAGATGGAGACAAAATAGCAAAGGCATAAGATTGTCATATTAGTATTATATCTAATATTTTGATCTAGACTTTAAAACATACAGTAAAATAAGTAAATAAACTTATCATTGTAAAATACTATATAATACCAGATCTTAGGTGTTCCTTTCTGCTATAATAGAAAATGCGTAAGTTATTTTATTAAGGCACTTTAGTATTATGGGATATTCACTTTTCATCAAAGGGAGTGGAATTTTTTTTATAGTTACAATTACATTCACTTAATTGTAATTATAAAAAAACACAATTAAGTGAATGTAATTGTAATGAAAATGACACTTTTAGTTGTAGACATGTTAGTCCCTGGTGTTTTCAGCCAGCCATAGAGTAGCCATCATTAATTTCAAATAAAGGCCCCAGGCACCGAGATGCATATGCGCTGGCACTTGGAAGTCATCAGGACATTCAGAAATTATAGATTGTGAAGGATAATGCCAAGCACCAACACCATCTGCGCAGCATTGAGTTCCTGCATGTTCTGGTCCCTCCCATCTTTGTATAATGGGTCTTAGTTTACATACTTGAAAGTATTCTAGAATATTAAATTTTTCAGAAAAACTGTTAAAACCCTAAATACAATCCCTGGCATGTTTTAGGTGGCCAAAAAAGTTTTTGTTTTTTTTTTCTGTCCTCAATTTAATTGCTATGTTTTCTATATTTTTTCCCCTAACCACTTTGTTGACAACCACACTTCAGAACTATCAGCTTTGTACTTAAATGTATATTCTGCTTTAGAGCTCATCATTTGTACATGCTTTGTCTCCACTAGTAGATTTCAAATTCCTTAAGATCAGGGTTTATATTTTCCATCTTTGTAATTTCTATAGCACCTGGCACATTTTCTTGCACTGAATTGTATTTACACAGTGTTCAATAAATATTATCAAATAGATCTGTGAATGAATGATGTGTCTGATTTAATGGCTCTTGAATTTATATAATTTTCAGATAATAGGCATCTTGTTCACACTCAAAATAAAACATATAAAACATGACAGTAACAAAATTCAGTTGAGATGTACCCTTCATCCCCACTCCAAATCTACTTTTAGATTCAGTTAAGTGTAGGCAAAAATTCCCACCTAAAATGTTGTAATTCTTGTTTCTTACCCAGATAATTTCTAGATTTCCTGATTTAAAATGTTAAATTTGACATTTCACAGGCATCAGAACTCACAGAGAAATAATTTAATGGGAGGCGATTTGCAATGTGACGTTATATTTTCAGCCCTGGAACAGATATAGATTGCATGCTTCCCATGACTAGCCATGTGACTGAGGACACATAATTTGACTTCAATGTTGGGACCTCAGCCTACTTTCTCAATTAATTAAAACTAGTATATAATTCTTTTATTAAAGTCTCAAATGACTTGTGTTTAAAATGAGGGCAATAATGCTTGAGACAAAGTATTTCTGGTGATGCACTTATTGAACCCGTTTTATATATTGATCACATAATAAGCTCTAATTAATTGACAGCCTTTTAAAAATAATTGCTTATTAAAAATAAGCTATGAGATCTAGATGCACTAGATACATATATAAATAAAATAGTGCTTTAAGGTAACAATATTCTTTGGCTGACTTAAATGCCTGTGGTCGACTGTTATAAAAGACTAAAATGAAAATGTTCCCACTATTATTGTCAATCTTAACACAGAGCTTGTGCAGAAGGTCCCTATACATCTCCAGGTTCATGATATGTTCTTGTAGTCCTGATAATGACTTCATAAGAAGCATTGCACTTACAAGACTTGTTTGAGGAAACTTACTAGAGCTCCACTAACAGTCTCATAAGGAGGCAGCCATCACAGCATTAAATAGCATGTGAGGGTAAGAATGAGTTTTTAACTGCTTTGTAAGAAAATGGAAAAAGTCAATAAAGATATATTTCTTTAGAAAATGGGGATCTACCATATTTGTGTTGGTTTTATTTTCATGGCCAGTCTAAAGGTGGTTGTTTATTACATAGTAATAAATCATTATTATACAATGCTGGTTTTGGTAGTGTATTTTAAATTTTGTCAGAAATTTTAGATTGTGAATATTTTTAAAAAACAATAAGAAAAATTTTCAAAAATTCCCAAAATGAACCAGGTATCCCTTAGAAAATTATTCTATTGAGAAATCTATGGGGAGGATAGGAAAAAATAAATTCCTTCTAAACCACATTGCAACTGACCCGAAGAAGCAAACTTGGTAAATGTAATAGCAACTCTGAATTCAGGACTTCCACAAGATGCCGAACAAAACAAACGAAAAGTATTTCCCTGGAGAAGTTTTAATTTCTAAATAAAATTTAAATCCTAACACTTTACTAACTTATAACTAAAATTTCTCCTCTTCCTACTTGATGCTCACAGAGGAAAAAAATGATGATGGTTCTTATTCCTGGCATCCAGAGTGATAGTGAACTAAAGCAAATTACCCTCCCACCCAATTCTATGGAAAGATTTCATGTATCCTTGTTTGTTTAAAATGTCACTGCTTCACCTTGATGTATCATATTATTTAAAAAAAATTCTTCTAGAAGAAAAAAATAAGCTATGAAAAGTGGGGAAATGTGGACCTTAGTGCAACAGTGGAAACTAAATCCCCTGGAAACAAAAGAATATACCTCCAATCAGCAGAAATAAGTACTTGTGGCAAATGAATAGCCATTGATATGAGGAAGTCTCCAAAGACCAGGAAAGACCAGAATTGATAAGGTTTTGAGAAATAATAATAGTAATAATATTATAGTATTGGTAATTTTTCAGTGATTTTTTTCAAAAAAGAAAGAGGAATCCCTCTCCAATGCCTTTGTTTTTTTAATCTAGATGGTTAAAATTCCAAATCCTTCAGCTATCTCTAACTATTCCTCTGAGTATGTCAGTAATTATTTCCTCATTTTGTCTGGTTTTTACCTATATTTGAAATGTTAGGTTTTCCTCCAAGGAAGATAAATAAAACTCAATTCATTAAAATCTGCTCAGAAATTACATTTCTTAATGGAGAGTTGATCTTGCTTTAAAATGAACAACATGACTGTGCCTAGCTATACTTAAATCTTGGACTTTGTCAAGAATTAGCATCATATAGGATTTTATCTGAGATGAAGAGTTTATACTTTTCCCTTAATATATCATGGAGCATGGAATTTTAAGTCTGGAAAGGATATTAAAAATGATATATGTATTGTACCTATCTTTATACATTGCCACATCTATACATATTTTAAGTTTACTTATCTATTAGCTCTACTTAATATATATTTTAACTTATAGTAACATACCATACAGCTGTAGGTTTTCATTGCTATACCTCAGTGAACCAGCTTGAATATGAAAAAAAAATGCAAGCAAATGCCAAGTTTTAAGAAAAGATAATACCCAGTGATGCTAATATGACAATGAAATAAACTACTAATATATTGCTGTTGAGAATATAAATTGGAATTACTTTTCTGAACATTAATTATGTAAACTGTATCAAGCACTATAATAATGTTTTGTATTGTAATGTCTAATATTATGTCTAGAAAGAATTCTTAAGAAAATATTCAGATATGGGTACAGAGATTAATACACAGGAAAGTTTATCATAGCAAAATATAGAATTCTAAATGTCTAATGGAGGGAAAATAAATACATATTTCAGCAACATTATACAATAATGCAACAGTGAAAGACTCAGGCTTTCAAAAGTATTTAATGACATGATGGTACAAATAAAAAACATTAAAATTTATATCAGAGATATGATCTTGATTTTGTTGTGTGTGTGTGTCTGTGTGTGCATTTGTACATGTTTACATGCTTATGTATTTGTCTATTTAGCTGAGTTACCAAAAGGACGATAATCAAATAATAGTGGACTAACACTCTTGTATTCCAAAATCAGGTGCCACTGCATCTGCGTAGTACTTTCACAGCATCAATATTATGACCCTCATCCCAATATCTTCTTCACCATTATAAAATGATTAAAGTTAAAGAGGTTTAGAGAGGAAATCTATTTGAAGAAATTTGCTAGAGTGTGGTGGTGTTTTCCCTTCTCTCTCCCATACCCTGCAAAGTATCCCTTCTCATTTCAAATAAACTGAGAGGAACTTTGAGGAAACCATCAATGATATCCCTCCAAGTTTGTCTTCATTTTCCCTTGCATATCCTGCCTGTATTCCATAAGGATATTCTGATAGAAACATATACAAAAGATAGCCAGTATCTGATCATTTCTCCTCATCATGCTATATCCCCAAGACTGCCATTATCATCTCTCACCTGGGTTCCTGCAAAAGCCTCGTCTGATTTTTCTGATTCCAAACTTACTCATATAATTTATATCAACACAAAAGCCAATTGGGCCCTTTTAAAACATGTCAGAATATGTCATTGTTTTGCTCAAAAACTGTGCTTCTATCTCACTCAGAGCAGAAGCCAACAATCTACATATACCTATGAAGCCATAAATATTTGCCTCTCTCTCTTGCCTCACTGATCCAAGCCCTTCCCTTGTTCACTTGTAGTTCCTTAGTCACTCTGCTTTCCTGCCCTTTGCCTTAAACATGGAAGGCACACACCCACAATGGACCCTTCATTTAATTCCTGCATGCTCTTATCTCTTTTATCCACATGTCTCACTCCCTTCCCTCCTAGGAGTGTTTGCTCAGATATTCCCTTTACAGTGAGACTTTCCCTGACTGCCATGTTTAAAATGACAAGCTCTATACTCATCCTGGCTCTTTCCATCTGTCTTAGCCTATACTACAGTTAAAAATAATATTAATCACATGTCGTGTAATTTCCTGTCTGTAGGTGACCATGTGTTCTGGTTTGTTTATGCCTGATGTCATGATACAATTATAAAGAACATTCTCTTTCACCTTCAATCTCACTTTTACTCTCAAAAATGTCCTGGTTTGATTAACCTATTTATAAGAACTAATATTTTTGTCTGTCTTGTTCATGGTTCAATAGCAATGGCTCCCAAATGGTAGATACTGAGCAAATATATGTTGAAAAAATAATCGATAAGCTCAATTGTTTTTTAATTTTATTTTTCTGTAAGTTATTGGAGTTCAGGTGGTATTTGGTTACATAAGTAAGTTCTTAAGTGGAAATTCGTGAGAAGCTGGTGCCCCATCACCCAAGCAGTATACACTGCACCATATTTGTTGTCATTTATCCATTGCCCCCCTCCCACTCTTTCCCCCAAGTCCCCAAAGTCCATTGTGTCATTCTTAAGCCTTTGCATCCTCATAGCTTAGCTCCCACATATCAGTGAGAATATACAATGTTTGGTTTTACGTTCCTGAGTTACTTCACTTAGAATCATAGTCTCCAATCTCATCCAGGTCACTGCAAATACTCTTAATTCATTCCTTTATATGGCTGAGTAGGGTAAGGAAACTTTTATCAGAGTTTCTTTATACACTCATTGATTGATGGTCATTGGGGTTGGTTCCACGGTTTTGCAATTGTGAATTGTGCTGCTATAAACATGCATGTGCAAGTATCTTTTTCAAATACTGATTTTTTTTTCCTCTGGATGGATACCCAGTAGTGGGATTCATGGATCAAATGGTAGTTCTACTAATAGCTGAGACCTAGTTAAGCTAAAGAGCTTTTGCACGGCAAAAGGAAGAGTCAGCAGAGTAAAGAGACAAGCCACAGAGTGGGAGAAAATCTTCATAGTCTATACATCTGACAAAGGACTAGTATCCTGAATCTATAACAAACTCATGCAAATCAGTGAGAAAAAAACAAATCAATCCCATCAAAGAGTGGGCTAAGGACATGAATAGACAATCTCAAAAGAAGATATACAAATGACCAAGAAACATGAAAAAGTGCTCAACATCACTAATGATCAGGGAAATGCAAATCAATACCACAATGCAGTACCACCACAATGCAATACCACCTTATTCCTGTAAGAATGACCATAATCAAAGAATCAAAAAGTAGTAGATGTTGGTGTGGAACACTTCTACACTGCTAGTGGGAATGTAAACTAGGGCAGCCGCTATGGAAAACAGTGTGGAGACTCCTTAAAGAACTAAAAGTTGATCTCAATATTTGAACCAGGAAGCTTGGAGGAATATAAGGGACTGGTGTTTGACTCATACATGAAAAACTCAGAAACAGTAGACGGTGCCTCAGCCTTGTGGCTGGTAGTGAAAGAAGAGTGGCAGTGCCTTGTAAGGCAGGTGTACTTCTTCTGAGGACCAGGCCCAGATTGCTGTATCTCATAGACCAGAGGCAATAAGGAAAGAGCTGGCTAAGTTTCAAGATTTGATGATTATACCATATTGAACATTTTGATTAATGGCATAAAACTATTGTTTGGACGAGAGGCATCCTGAGAAATGTTTAACATTTATGACTGGAAAGACTCAGATTAGTCTGAGATTTCATCCAGGAGTAAGAAAACAGCTTGCCTGTTGAAGAAGTTTAAAATAACAGCAAGAAAAAAGGAGAAAGATGGTTTATGCTTGTACATTTATATATAACTATTCATAAGGTAGAGTTTAAATATATAAACTAGAAGTATGACATATCTCTGTTTAAATCCCATTCCTGCATCTTAATAACTGTGGTACATTGATCAAGTTGCTTGTCCTTTCTATGCTTCAGATTACAAATGGGCCAATATATTTAAAAAGAGATATTTTTCTCATATAAATTTTATTCAAGACAGTCTCTTTGACTGAAGAGTATATATATAAAATCTTCATATATACATACACACACACACACACACACATATATATATGAATGTTTTATCACATCTTGGCATTCTGTTAGTATCAATTTAATACTTCTATAGTTCAGAAGACCCATGCCCTATTTTGAATAGCCTATATACTTGAGAAGTCAACAGAGACGTGCAATAAACTTTACAACTATTAACTGGTTACAAATCGATTTGCCATTAAAGTGCTGATGATGTGTAGAGGAGGACTGGTGGCTTCAGTATCGTGATTGTGTAATCATCATCATTAACCTCCTTTAGAAAAATCAAACACAGGGAAGATTATTACTATTTTTATAAAAGTTTTCTTAAATACGTGTTGTCAGACTCATAGAAACATCTTCGACTTAGTGATTCTATTCTCTGTAATAAAGATTGAAACAAAAGTATTTATCCTTATAATTAAAGCAAATTAAACAAAATAAATAGCCTGTTTTGTTTTCAATTATCTATTTTTTTCTTGAAAAGGCCTTTTTGTTAGGCTTAATTGCTTGAACTTATTTTTATGTGGTGTGTGTATGCAACCAAAAAAGTAAAAAGTAAAAAAGAGCATTTAAATGTCCAGAATATATCTGTTTTGAAGATTTAAAACATGCTTCAAAAAAAGTGTTTTTTTCTAGCAGGTGTTACAGGTAAATTTTGGCAGGGGGTGTGAGGGGTTTCAAGGGATGGGGGTGTATGTGGAGGGAACAATCACTTGGCAGCTATTATCTGTCCATTGAAAAGTAGCTTATTGTGCTTGGAAGCTAAAGTACTTAATTACATGCTTTCTTTATAAATAGCAATTCATTCTTCAGGTTACCACTTCAGGAGCAGCCTCTAGGTCTTTAGCACTCTGCTAGGCACAGTGGAAGCTAACTGGAATTTGGTTTGATGCCTATTTGCAAGTTGAAGAGATTGTGAATGATAGGAAGCCTCTGTCAGCATTCTCCCCTGTGCTCTAGTGCCCTCCTTGGTTTACTGCTCTACCTTAACCTCTGTCTTTGACTTTCAGCTCAGCTGGGGAACACGATAGCCAAGTTCAGCTAAGACAGCAGCTGGAAGCCTCTTAAACTTATACTTCTCATTTTTTTCTAACCAAATGTCCCAAATTATGTAGGAGAATGCCTGTATGATCTATTCCATCTTTTAACAAATTCACACAGATATTTTGGTTTTAATAAAAATGTATATCAATAACAACTGCTCAAATAATCTAATGCTTTCTTCCCGCCTTTTTGCCGTTCTTCAATTTTTTTTCATAAAGATTACTTCCCTGGCAGACAACTAGGTAGGTTGAGGAAGATAGGGCAGGAGAGTGGGATATATGGGTTCCTGAATGAGGCATTGCTTTTATTTTATTTTATTTTATTTTATTTTAATGTTGTTTGAGAATTTTTGAAATTGAAAGATCAAATCATAAAGAAATGAGTCTTAAATAGGTTCCAGCCATTTTGACAAACATTGTGGAAAGCATTTGGGGAAAAATAGTATTCCTGATAGAAATTTTTGAGTTGCACATGAAGACAATAGATTTTTTAAAGTCAATAATAATAGTAATAGTTACTACTTAGAGAGCCCTTACTATGTGTCAGGTAGCTGGTCATATCTCCTTTATAAGAATATTATGAGACTGTCTATGAAAATAGTGAAATCTCTGAAAGTATTGTCATTAGGCATAAAACTACAAAATGATATTCTTTGAAAGCATTGTTTTTAACAATTGAACATTCTTGTTATTTTTATGTAGCTTTAATATGCCTGTCTGTTGGACATTTAAGCTCTATGCAATTACAAAATAGGTAATATGTTATAAAGAACAACATTGTGTGACTAACACACAATGTGTGTTAATTCTTTGTAATACGTTACTAGGCATGGCATTGCATTATAAAATACATAGATACTTTAAGGTTCCAAACATATGTTTCAAAACTTCTTTTAAGTATAGATATAAGATTTTATGCTCCTGAAACTGGTAGATGAATATGTCCTATTCACCAATCCTCACTACTGCTGAGTGCTTTACCTAAAAATCAAGATAGTCTGGGCATGGTGGTTCATACCTGTAATCCCAGCACTTTGGGAAGCAAAGGCAGGCAGATCACTTGAGGTCAGGAGTTTGAGACCAACCTGGCCAACATGGTGGAACCCCATCTCTACTAAAAATACAAAATAATGAGCTTGGTGTGGTGGCACACAGCTGTAATCCCAGCTACTCAGAAGGCTGAGGTAGGAGAATTGCTTGAACCCAGGAGGCAGAGGTTGCAGTGAGCCAATATTGCGCCACTGCACTACAGCCTGGGCAACAGAGTGAGAATCCATCTTAAAAAAAAAAAAAAATCAAGATAGAGTAGCCAATTATACATTGTCAAGAAACATGAATTTCAGGTATATTAAAAAGTAAAATATAAAAGATAAAATAGTGAAGAACTGAAAAAGTAAAAGAAACTATAAGCATATTTTTAACAGATCTAGTATTAACAGACATAGTATTAACAAAGAACTTTTGAGTGTAGAAGAAATAAAGTAGTTAATAAAATAAAACTTAGAACGACTTTGGAAGTATTTTATCTTCCTCAGTTTTTTGGAATAGTTTGAACAAGATTGATATTAATTATTCTTCAAATGTTTGTTAGAGTTTAGCAGTTTGGCCGTCAAGTTCACAAGGTTTTTCTTGGAAAGGACATTTTTGTGACCTTTTCCTGTCTCATTATTTGCTATAGGACCATTCAGGTTTTGGATTTCTTCATGGCTCAATCTTGGTAGATTTTATATGTCTAGGAATTAATCCATCTCTTCTATGTTTACCAATTTATTGGCACATAGTTCCTCATAAGAATTTCTAATAATCCTTTGAATTTCTGTGGTATCAATTATGAGTCTCCTCTTTGATCTCTCACTACTTACATGGGTCTTTCCTTCTTTCTTAATTTGGCTAAAGTTGGTCAATTTTATACTTTCAAAAAACTAACTTTTGTTATTCATCTTTTACATTTGTTTTTAGTTTCCATTTTATTCATTTCTGCTCTGATCTTTACTGTTTCTTTTCTTCTACTAATTTTGAATTTGGTTTGCTCTTGCTTTTCTAGTTCTTTCAGATGCATTGCTAGGTTACTTATTTGAAATTTTTCTCCTTTTTAAATGTAGGCATGTATTGCTATATAAGCTTCCCTCTTAGTATTGTTTTTCCTATATCCCACAGGTTTTGATGTGTTATGTTTCCATTTTCATTTGTTTCAAGTTTTTTTTTTTTTTTTTTTTTTTTTTGAGAAGTAGTCTTGCTCTGTCCGCCCAGGCTGGAGTGCAGTGGCATGATCTCAGCTCACTGCAAGCTCCGGCTCCTGGGGTCATGCCATTCTCCTGCCTCAGCCTCCCGAGTAGCTGGGACTACAGGTGCCCGCCATCTTGCCTGGCTAATTTTTTGTATTTTTAGTAGAGATGGGGTTTCACTGTGTTAGCCAGGATGGTGTTTCAAGTATTTTTAAAAATTTCTTCTTAATTTCTTCATTGACCCCATGGTCATTTGGAGTATATTGTTTAATTTCCATGTGTTTGTATTCCAGAGTTCCTCTTGTTATTGACGTCTAGCTTTATTCCACTGTGATCAGTAAAGATATTTGATGTGACTTTGATTTTTTTGAATTTCTTGAGACTTGTTTTGTGGCCTAATATTTGGTTTATCTCTAAGACTGTTCCATGTATTGAGGAGAAAATTGTGTATTCTACACCTGCTAGATAAAATGTTCTCTAACATTTCATCTGATAATGTAACATTAAATCTGATAATTCTTTGTTGATTTTCTGTCTAGAAGATCTTTCCGATAATAAAAATGGAGTGTTGAAATCCACAGCTATTATTGTAGCTGGGGTCTATCTCTCTCTTTAGCTCTAATAATATTTTCTTTATATATCTGAGTGCTCCAGTATTGGGTGTATATGTATTTGCAATGGTTATATCCTCCTGCTGCAAAGATCCCTTTTTTATTATATAATAACCCTCTGCATCTCTTTCTATAGTTTTTGTCTTTAGATCTATTTTCTGAAACCAGACACAGACACAACCACAAAAACAAAAAACTATAGCTGAATATCTCTGATGAACTTAGCTGCAAAAATTCTCAACAAAATACTAGCAAACACAATTCAACAACACATTAAAAAGACCATTCATCATAATCAAGTGGGATTTATCCCAGGGATGCAAGGATGATTCGACATACATGAATTAATAAACATGCTACTTCCCATCAACAGAATGAAGGATGAAAACCATATGATCATTTCAATGGACACTAGAAAAGCATTTGATAGAATCTCACATCTCTTCATTATTAAAGAAAAAAGAAATTCTCCAAAAGCTAGGTGTAGAAGGAACATACCTCAACATGATGAAGGCCATATATGACAAATCCACCACGAATATCATATAGAATGAAGAAAAGCTGAAAGCCTTTCCTTTAAGAACTGGAACATGAGCTGGGCGCAGTGGCTCACACCTGTAATCCCATCACTTTGAGAGGCTGAGGTGGGCAGATCACCTGAGGTCAGGAGTTCAAGATCAGCCTGGCCAACATTGCAAAACTCCGTCTCTACTAAAAATACAAAAATTAGCCAGGTGTGGTGGTACATGCCTATAATCCCACTTGAGAGGCTGAGGCAGGAGAATCGCTTGAACCTGGGAGGTGGAGGTTGCAGTGAGCCGAGATTGTGCCACTGCACTCCAGCCTGGGAAACAGAGTGAGACTCTGACTCAAAAAAAAAAAAAAACAAAAAAAACAAAACACAAAACAAACAAACAAAAAACAAGAACTGGAACATGAAAAGAATGCCCATTTTTATCACTGTTACTTAACATAGTACTGGAAATCCATAGCACTGGAAAGTCAAATTGTTCCTGTTTGTATTGTTCCTCTTTGTATCGTTGATCTTGTGTTTGGGAAATCCTAAAGATTTCACCTAAGAACTATTAGAACTGATAAATCCAGTAAAGTTGCAGGATACAAAATCAACATACAAAAATCTCTAGTATTTCTAATGCCAACAATGAATCATCTGAAAAAGAAACGAAGAAAGTAATATCATTTACAATGGCTACACATAAAATAAAATACCTAGGCGTAAACCTAACCAAAGAAGTGAAAGATCTCTACAATGAAAATCTTAAAAGCTTAATTAAAAATGTTGAAGGGGACTCAAAAAATAGAAAAATATTCCATGTTCATGGATTAGCAAAGTCAATATTGTTAAAATGTCCATACAACCCAAAGCAATCTACAGAGTCAATGCAATCCCTATCAAAATATCAATAACATATTTCACAGAAACAGAAAAAATAATTTTAAAACTCATGTGGAATCACAAAGGACTCCAAATAGGGAAAAAAAAATCTTGAGCAAAAAGAACAACACTGGAGACATTGTATTACCTAACTTAAAATTATAATATAAAGCTATAATAACTAAAACAATATTGTACTGACATAGAAACGCATGCAAATGGAGTAGAATAAAGAACCGATAAGTAATTCCACACATTTACAGTCAACTTATTTTTGACAAAGGAGCCAAGAACCTACATTGGGAAAGGGACAAACTCTCCAATAGATGGTAGTGGGAAAACTGGATATCTATATGCAAAAGAATGAAACTAGGCCTAGTTCTTTCACTACATACAAAATTCAAATCAAAATGAATTAAATACTTAAATATAAGACCTGAAATTGTAAAATGAATAGGAAAAAGCTTTGATGGAACACTACAGGGCATCTTTCTTGGCAAGGATTTCTTCGGTAAGACTGCAAAAGCATAAGCAACCACAGCAAAAATAGACAATTGAGCTTACATCAAGCTAAAAAGCTCTACAGCAAAGGAAACAATCAACAAAGTCAAAAGATCACCCACAGATGGGAGAAAATATTTGCAAACTACTCATCTGACAAAGGATTAATAACCAGAAAATATGAGCAGCTCAAGCAACCCAATTTTTAAAAAATCAAATAATCTCATTAAAAATAGGTAAATTATTTGAACTGATATTTCTTCAAAGAATACGTACAAATGAAAAACAAGTATACTAAAAAATACTCAACGTCACTAATTGTCAGATAAATACAAATGGAAACTACAATGAGATGTCATCTCGCCCCAGTTAAAATAACCTTTACCCCAAAGACAGGCAATAATTAATGTTGGTGAGGATGTAGAAAAAGAGGGACATTCACACATTGTTGATGGAAGAGTAAATTAGTATGGCCGCGATGGAGAACAGTATACAGGTCTCTCAAAAAACTAAAAAGAGAACTACTACATGATGCAGCAATGCCATTGCTGGGTATTTATCAAAAAGAAAGAAAATGAGTATGTTGATGAGATGTCTACACTCCCCTGTTTATTGCAGCACAATTCACAATAGCCAAGATTTGGAAGCAACCTAAGTGTCCATCAGTGGATGAATGGATTAAAAAAATTTGGCATATATACATAATGGAATATTATTGAGCCCTGAAAAGAATGAAATCCGTCATTTGCGACAACACAGATGGAACTGGGGGAAATTATGTTAAATGAAATAAGCCTGGCACAGTAAGACGAATATGGTATGTTCTCACTAACATGTGGGAGTCAGAAGAAAAAAATGAACTCATGAAGATAGTAAAATGATGGTTACCAGGGGCTGGGAAGGGCGGTGGGGAGAGAGAAAAAACGAGGGGATGGTTAATGGTACAAAAATAACAGAAGAAATAAAATATAGATTTTGGGTAGTACAATAAAACAACTATGGTTAACAATAACTTATTGTACATTTCAAAATAACTAGAAGAGTAGAATTGAAATGTTTCTAACACAAAGAGATCGTAAATGCTTCAGGGACCCCAGTTACTCTGATTTGATCCTTACACATTGTATGCTTGTATCAAAATATCACATGTACCCCATAAATATGGGCAACTAGCATGTATTTGTAATAATTAAAAATTAAAAAAAGAAAATTTAGACATGTCTGTTTTTGAAGTAATAAGAAGAATGTTTTAAATGTGTATAAAAATGTTATGTATGTATAATATAAACTATATCATATTAAAATGTAAAGGTAATTGATAAGCCTGGAATACTCTTTGAAGCAAAATTATGTTCCAAATATCAAGTCTGTACATGATAATTAATGAAAATACAAGAAACAAAAGGTTGATCCAGTTAGAAGAAATATCGATGGCCAGTAAACATAAACCTATGTTTAATTTTACTAGTAATCTAAAAATTAAATTTGGGGCAAATTTAAGATTATTTATTTATTTATTTATCATCTTAAATTGGGGAAACTATCCCTTGCTGTTTCAATCTCAGTGAAAGGAATATTTGCATACTTTAGTAATAGAGGGTAAATTGGCAACATTCTGTTAATGGTTTGATAAATATATATAATATATACAGAGAGATTGGTAAATACTATGTGTAGTATAAATATATATTACATATAATATATACTACTTAGTATATATTTATATGTACACATACAAAGACCCTTCAAAAGGCTCATGTTCTTTGTGTATATATACCACTTTTGTTTTTTCATTCATTCATCCGTTGATAGACACTTAGAATGATTCTTTTGTCTTGGCTTTCTGAATAATGCTGCAGTGAACATGGAAGTGCAGGTATCTCTTCAATATACCGGTTGTACTCTTTCTTCACATTTTTTGCTATTCCTTGTTATCTTTAATCCTTAAAAAGGAAGGAAATCCTGTCATTTGCAACAACGTGGAGGACATTATGTTAAGTGAAAGAAGTCAGGTATGCACAGAAAGACCAATGCCGCACGATCTCACTTACATTTGGATTCGAAAACAAGTCTAACTGGTAGAAGTAGAGAACAGAATGCTGGTTACCAGAGGCTGAGGCAAATGGAAAAGAGAGAATGGGGAAATATTACTCAAAGGGTACCTAGTTTCAGTTATACAGGAAGAATAGTTTTTGAGATACATTGCACAGCAGCAAGCCTATAGTTAGTAATGATGTATTGCATACATCAAAATAACAGAGTAAATTTCAAACATCTCACTTCCAAAAACAACAGGTAACTGAAGTGATGGCCATGTTAATTAGTTGCATTTAATCATTCCATATTGTATACACTTATCAAAACAGCATATTGTACCGCATAAATGTATACAATTATGATTTGTCAATTAAAAACAATAATTTTAAAAATTAAAATAATTTTATAAAACTTATGTCCTTTTCCTTGAAAATCCACTCATGGGAAACTATCCAAAATAAATAATAAAAGGTACAGACAAATTTTCAGGAGAAAGACAACATTGATAGGGTTATTTATAGCAATATAATAATCAGACATAGTCTAAGTTGTATGCAGTAGGAGGATGGTTAACTGAATTCTAAATACAAAATATAATCCTCAGATTTATTCCTAATGGAATACTATGCACACGTAAAAATTTATCCTTTAAGTGATATTTAATGACTGAGGAAAAAGCTTATAATATCATTAAAAATTGATCTAATCTATAAAAATATCTCTACCTTGTGGGATTACAAAGTAATTTTACCACTTCTTCTTTATGCTTTTTAATTGTGAATAATGAGATTACAATGAGAAAAAGTAATGCATATGCTTATAAGGAGAAATAATATATATGCTTTTGTTGGATACATTTTAAATCTGGGTTATTCAAATTATTTTGTGTTTATGGAGTAAACTTGACATGGAAAGTTACTCAGAGATGCTTTTATCCTCAGGGCAAAGTTAATCAGCTTAGAAGAGGCAAGGTTAAAAGAGGGCCAAGTTTGATTACCAATGGTAATCACTCGGGGTTGATCCTCTTAAGTCTACCTGAAAATATACCTTCTCATTCAGATGATTTCACATGACCTCCCAGATACTACAGGACTCTGCTGGATTACACAACTATCATTTATGAAATGCAGCCATCAGATTTTCTGCCCACCATTGTTAGATGTCCCAGGCAGTTTTAGAAGAATGGAGTGGCTAGTCCTGGGATGTGAGAGGTGACATTCAAGACTCCATCTTTTACACTAAGTGCTAAGTCAGCTATGTGCAACTAAAATTGTGGCTTTGAAATTGTATCCTGGGACCGCTTTCCTTGGTAGCATCAGGTTGGTATTATAGCTTTGTTAGTGTGCTCAGCCTTGGGAGCAGTTAAGGATGGTCGGCATTAATGTAGAGAATTTTTTTTGCATTACACAAATTCTGAAATTTCTGTAGATGTGTTCTATATTGTAAGCTTTGGGGACCTAGGTCACCCATTTATCTTTCTGTTGAAACAGATGCCAAATGGTTTCCTTAGGAAATTAATGTCTTTTCATTGAGTACTTTCTCAGACTATTTTTGGTCAAGTTCTTAGTTTCCATCCCCTTTCAGATAATCTCAGTGCACACTAGAGAATCTGAAAAGCTGAAATAAAGGAATCCAATTAACTGTAGCTAGCCTGCTTTTTTAAAACTTACTTTTCACTAGACACACTTTTCTTGTAACAAGTATAAATATCCGGTAAAATTAGTATTCTGAGAAACACTTGAAAAAATGATACTCTGAATCCAGTGTACTTTATTCTTCGTGAACTTGAGTCAGAGAGCTGCAATTTTGAACCTCATGGTGTTAGTAATGTGTAGATTTTTTTAAATGGACCTCACTTTGATGATATGCAAATAGCCTACACTGAGGAACATTATAAGGAGATGAAAAAATCCTTTGGCTTAGAGATGTTAAGTAACATACCACAAGATCACTGTTTTTCTATTGCTGCATATAACAATATTAACCACATGCTTAACAGCTGAACACAACACACATTTATTAACTCACAACTTCTGTGACTCAAAAGTCAGGGCATAGCTTAGTGAATCCCCTCCTTCAGGGCCTCACTAGGCTGAAATAAAGGTGTTGGCTGGTGCTGCAGTCTCATCAGAGACTCAGCTATGGGATAATCCACTTCCAAGCTTATGTGGTTGATGTCAGCCTTCAGCCCTTCATGGCTAGGTGAGCCAAGGATCTCATTTTCTTGCTGTTGGACAGCAGTCACCCTCACTTCCTCGCCACATGGGCCTTTCTAACAAGACCACTTGCTTCTTCAAATCCTGGAAGGGAGAGGTATTCTCCTAGCAAGATGGGATACAATCTTAGTAATGCTCTCATGGAAGTACATCCCATCACCTTTATTATATTACCTTGATTAGAAGCAAGCCATTGTCCCCTCCCACATTAAAAGAGAGGGGATTATATATGCATGGATCCCAGGAAGTAGAAATCATGGTGTCAGTCCTCCATTGTCACACAGCTAGTAAGTCACTTCCAGAGACTACATACCAATCCAGATTTGACTCCAGAAACATGTCTCTTACTATTACATCATTAGACTAAAGAACAAATAGGGAAACATTAGGTCCACATTTATTTCTCTGACCTCACTGACTTTCCAAAATTCCCACAGTCCTATTAACCCTGAATCTCAACTCTGGCCCCTTCTCATGCTCTGGACATATATCCCTTCCTTCCATCACCCCTGCCCCAACCTTCTGTCTGATATTTGTCTTCTCCTTAAGTCCCCATTCTCTAAGTTGAATAAAAGAATATATTCTAATATAATAAGTGCAAGTGTTACCTTATTGTATAATACATTTTTATACTATGCATATTGTCTTAATTCAAAAAGAATAACTCTATAGATGAGACTTCACTGATATGACATCTCTGCTAGCTCATAGAAGCATATTTTTTGGGGTACATGTGAGAAACATAAACAATTTCTACCTTATTTCACTTGTTTACCCCTACACTCTCTTCGAATATTTCTCCTCTATAACTTTGGTCCAGGAGGGTTAAAAATGGAAGTAAAGTAAACATAGTAGCCAGTGTTTCTCAAATTCTGCTGTTCTCTCTGTAAGAAGGGGACCAGTCAAGTCAAGCCCTCAATTGAAATTGCTCAGTGTTTCTCCCCAGTGCTTTTATCACACATTATTGGTCATTTGCTTCTGCAAGCCACACCTCAGTCAGGACTTACAAAACATAATTAGTACTGGAATCAAAGAACAACAATAAACTATAGACCGTATGAACCATGACATACAGACCCCTAAAATGTAGCTGTGCATGTTCAGAATGCAGTCAACGGGAACCGTTTACTATAATTTTATGAAAGTTAAATTCCATAAGTAAATGAAATGCATAGAAAAAGAAAACAGAGAAGACTCCAGAAAGATTGAGCAATGAGCTGAATAGTATTTAATACCATAGAAGTTTGGGAATGGGAGAAGTCAATGTGTTTTCCAATAAATAAAATATAAGCCAATCTTGCAGACAAAACTTTGGCTTTGCTTTTTGGCTAAGAGAGAACATGTAATATTGTGATCATTGTATTTATCGAATTTTAAACTATAAATTTCCTAAAAGGTGGTGCTTCTCTCCTTATTTCAATGGAAATAGAAATGGCTCATATTATAGATGCATTGCTGCATACAAGTGCATGTCTAAAGAAAGAAAAGGGTTTGGCAGTGGCAGTTTTCTTCTGTTATACAGTGTTACTTGGCTTATTGTGAACTTTCAAAAATCTTTACACATTTTATTTTTTGAATTCAACCCACGAAAGAGAAAATGTTTGCATTGACTGGAAAATCCATTAACCATAATCTGATGTCACTTTATGTTTCCAAACTCATCTGCTTCTATTTCATGCTTGCCACCCTACATTACAAACCCATACAAGTATCATCTGTTGCGTGAACCTGTCTTTTCTTTTCTGTACTACTAATCTCATTTTTAGCACAGTGCATGGAACATTGAAAGTATAAATATTTTGCTGAATGCTTCAAGGCCAGTTTATCTTTTGACTGCCTCAATACACGTATCTTCTCTGTTTAAATCTTACCTGTGCTCCAAGGCTAGACTCGAATGCGTTTTGCTTCTTGAAGCTGACCTCTCATTCAGGATAAGTTACTTTCTCTTCCATGCCCCACAGCTTATATCTCGATTATAGCAAGCATTTAATTTCCATTTGTGTTGCAGGAGCCCTCAACCAGATATGGGACTACACTGGAATTTATGATTAAGTAGTTGGTGTTTGAAGTTACATCTGGTTTGGTTAATATTTTATTCTCTAGTTTTAGGCCTTGTATCAGCTCTCTGTAATCCTGTATTTCATTATCTATTTATCAGAGCTATAACCCACACTGTCTTTTATCTTAAAACATACTACCTTCATCTTTCCCCCATCAATATGTTGGAGTTTTTGTATATTTGCTATTCATTTGATCTGTTCATGTTGGGCATGGAGAAAAAATCTTAAGCTATGTTCTTGGAGCAAAAGCAGAATAAATCCTCTTTTATTTGTAAATGTTGCTATGTTCATGGGCAGATGAACATAAGATACTGAGAACTCACAAGAAAAATATGACATCATAACCAGGCAAGGGTCTTCCCTTGCAATAGCCATGTGAGTAATAATATAGCAGTATATTTGGAAGTACAGAGTTGGAAACAGACTGACCGGGTCTGAATCCCGGCTGCATTACTTATTAACTGGGCATCATGGTTTTATGCCATATAAACTTAGCTAGCTTGGAATGATTTTTTAAAGTCCTTTGTTTAAATGTTTCTGGATTGGGGTTGGCCAGTAGATAAATGCCTACCTTTCTCCAGGTGTGGCAGGCATTATGCCACCATCAAACCCTCCAGGGAATTTGGGACCTAGCATAGACTGTAACCATTCAGGACCTCAAGGGGCCAAAACTACAAAAACGATACGTGTGTTTTGGTAATAAACATTTTATCATAATTGTATTTTTATATGTTTGCTTCCTCCAGCATATTATATGGTCCCTAAGGTCAGTAAACTCTTGTAGTTATTTTTCATCTTGTAATATCTATATTGCTAAGGGTAGTACTTTACACAGTAGAAGTTCCACTAGAAATGGTTGAATTAGAATAATATTGATGTAATATTTTTGGTGGTGTATCAATTATGAAGGTTCAAGTTTCCTATCAAAGAAGTATGGAAGCTTATTTTTATCACACGGCAACAAATGGTGGTGGTCCAGGGCAGACATGTTTTTTCCATTTTCTTACTCTTTAATTTTTTTTTCCAATACCAGTTTCTCTCTCCTGCTCATCTCACCATTATAAGATGGAAGCCCTAGCTCCAGCCTTCCATTTGTGTTCCAGGCAGGAACCTAAAAAAAGAGGAAAGTAAGAAAATATTTCCTGGACTAGCACAGGAAATCAGATATCTGCCTTCAAATGATGACACATAACGATTCTTCATTGAAAAGAAAAGGCTGAAAAATGTAGTTTTAACCTGACTACATCAGTATCTTGAACAAAATTTGCATCCTGTTAGAAAGGCAGAAGAATAAAAGTAGAAATTGGTAAACAAATGGAAGGCAAAAGTCCTTCTTGAGAAGACTTGAGCCAAAGGAAGCACAAAATAGATTACTTTTGCTTTGAACTCTTTGAAAGAAGCTAAAAAAATTTCTCTTTAAAGATCTCAAGTAATGCAAGTAATACTTTGTGTATACTTAGTATGCTGAAGAAAACTCAGTCCAGAGGGTAAGTAAGGCAGCAACAATCTGTAGGAATTGAGTAGAACACAAAGAACTAGGACCGTGGCTCTGCTCCCTGAGAATGAGAGTGGGAGACCATAATCATTGTTCAGTAATTCATCAGTCTGATAATGGAGCCATTGAAATCATTTCTAGCATTATCCTGGATTTTTTAAATTAGTAAGGCAAAGAAAATGTCTTGAATTGCCCAAATTTGGAGGACATGAGTATAGTGTTTGTAAAATTTAGTATAAGACTGAAATTATGTATTAATCTTTTTAAGGACTTATTGCGTAGGTAACTACTTCTAGTAGTTATACTAGAAGTCAGTTCCCTTTGTCCTGAAAGAGGAGTTTTTACATGGTTGTAGATTTGATGGTTATTAAGCTCTTGCCTGTCTGCTCTAAGCTCACCCTTCCATACTTTGCTTTGTGATACTGGGAGTCTGCAGACTACTTTTCTTCTTGGTCAGGTTGCTCTCTATTGGGCTTCACTGAAGGGAACATCAAAAGGAGATTGGAAGAAAGGAGAGAGAGAAGAGACTTCTTTTTTGTTTGATTCCTATTCCTGTTTCCATTACTCCAACTATTGTTTTCCACCCTGGCTGCAGCTATTGGATTCAGTAGCAGCAGTTAGTTTTAATCTTCAGTTCAGCAGCCAGGCCTCAGGTCCTCCTCAGGAGACTGAGTCCCAGCTTGGGGAAAGGAGTGTTCCTCAGAACTCCTGAGTATCAAAAGTAGCAGTGATGTGTTCCCTTCTCAGGGATCTGAGACCCAGCTCAATAAAGGCTTCAAGCTTCTAAATTACAGTAACCTTCATCATTTCAACAGTCTTAAAGATACTAGCAGTTTCCATAGTTACTATTTCTGTGTTAGCTTTATGTTCTCTCCCTTTCAATCCTTCAATATTTATTTAAACAATTCTCTGTATTACGACTTTCGTTATCATTAAAATAGCTGGGTTGGTCTCCATTTTTCTTAACTGGACACTCACTGATGCAATGAGTAAAACTAAAGTATGTTTTAGTGATATACGCTATTCTTAATAAACGGAGTGGGGGAAACAAGAGAATGAACCCTAGCCAGAGGGGAGAGTAAAGCCCTACTGTTTTTCAACATGCCAGGAAGGATGAGGTGCACACTGACAACAGACAAAAGGGGGATGAATTTGTTCTGGTAGCTTGCCAGTTCCTGAAGAGTATGTACTTTCTTGTGTATTCAGGCAAGGAACATTTCCTAGGAGGCTTTGGCAGAAATAATATAAGCCACATTGCCTAAATGTGTAATCTCTTGCCTCAGACTGTCCCTGAGAGATGGCTCCTAGGTGCTCTCTATTAGTGAGGACAGCTGAGTTCATACAGAGCCTCAGCTATCCGAGTAAAATAGCAGTTTAAAACCTATCGTGCCTGTACATTTCAAACACAACAATAAATGCTAATATCAAACTACTGTGTTATAATTTCATTGCACACTCCAGACTATAAGTTTCAGTAATTTAGGAAAAATTTTTGTGTTCAAAGAAAGTCTCCTGTAAAGTGGGGGTCATCAAGCCCCTAATTGATGTTGTTTTAGAAATACTATAACAGATGATACCTGGTTGATCATTATAAATTACTATAATCCTTTCTCCATTTAAGGCATTGTATTGCCATGTGTATTGAAAGGGACATGTTTAAAGTTTTAATATTATAATGAAACAGAGTTCAATAACTAAAAATAGGCAATGAAAATAAATTTAGTTATCAATAGGAAAAATGTTAAATGTCTCTTAGAAAAATTTTTCTCTGGTATTTTATTGAGTTGGAAAAAGTATGTAATTGGGTTAGAGAGATACAGTAGTTTCACAAGAATTAAAAGAAATACTTTTCATGAACTTGAAACACAGCCAAGAAACTTCTGATTGTAAGAAGATCATATACATTGATCTCATCTTTTCCTAAGGGAAAACTAACATGATTCTCTCTTTCTCTCTCTCTCTCTCTCTCTGTGCATGTGTGTGTGTGTGTGCATGTGTATGTGTGTGTATTTTCGAGAACAAAGAGAAGATAGAAAATAGGGATAAATTAGAGATATCCATACATCTGTGGAAGTTGCAACACAAAAAAGTTGAAGACAGCAAGATTAAGCTAGGGCTTAAACTGTGCCTAGTGAAATATACAAACAAGAGGAGAACATGGTGAAGGGTGAAGATGAGGTACTGGATGGAAACAATATGGGCACTGGGCAAAAGGCACAACCCTGAGCAGTGATGTGGCCATGTCACCAGCAGCCAGGGCTCTTTTTTTACCCTTACCAAGCAGGAGTTTGGGAGCTGGGCCAGGAAGTAATTTTAAATGTCTGTCTTCCCCAGTTTGTGGACAGAACACATTGGTAGTAAATATAAATCCTCAGGCAAAACTAGGATTTACTTCTCTAGAGAAAGTAAACAGTGCTGGGGAAAATATCATCATATACAGCTATTTCCTTAGAAAATGGTCTGCTGGGGCTGGGCACGGTGGCTCACGCCTGTAATTCCAGCACTTTGGAAGGCTGAGGTAGGAGGATCACTTGAAGTCAGGAGTTTGAAAACAGCCTGGCCAATATGGTGAAACCCCATCTCTACTAAGAAGATGAAAAAAAAAAAAATTAGTCAGGCATGGTGGCACACACCTGTAATCCCAGCTACTCATAATGTTGAGGCATGAGAATCACTTGAACCTCAGAGGCAGAGCAGAGATTGTGTCACTGCACTGCAGCCTGGGCCACAGAGAGAGACTCCATTTCAAAATAAATAAATAAAATAACAGTAAAATAAAATAAGAATAAAATTGTCTGCTTCTTCCCAGGGCACCCTTAAGTTCACAAATAAAAACCTAGCTATAATAGATATACTAGGAGACATAGAAGAAAATGTTGCATAAGTTAAAAAAAAAACAGAAAAGCACCTGCAAATTAAAAATAAATAGCTCTTGGAAATGAAGAGTACCATAGAAAATCAATGGAAGAATTGAAAGATGAGGGCAAATAAATCATTTACAATATAGACCCAAAGTATAGTGTTGGAGAAAAGATGAGGCAAAGACAGGTAGACCCAGAAGATCTACCTAGAAAGTTCAGTATCTTATTAATGTGACATCTGGAAATAGAGAATAGAAGACAAAGAAAACAGAAATTCTGATGGAAAATTATCTTCAACCTAGGATTTCATACTTGAAAAAATCAGTCAAGTGTAATTATAGAATGAAATCATATTCATGTCAGATCACAAAAACTTTCATTTTCATTCACTTTTTAAATAAATGCTTCAGGAAACTAGCAAGTAAACTAGAGAGTAAAGAGAGAGAAATTATGGTGTCTGAGAAACAAGTTATCCATCTCAGGAGGAAGTTAAGGAGAAGTCTTTGGAAGGTAGCTCACAGAAGGCCCAGGGACCAGTTGGGTATGATCTGGGAAAAGGTTTCCAGGATGGAAAAGAAAACACAATAAAAGATCTAATATAATGTAGTTTTTGGTTGAAAAATGGAGTCAGAGGAGAGGTAAATGGTATCTGATGGAGTGTAGGAAAAAATTAAAGTTATTTATATAGATATTTAGCATTACTTTTCATTTCTGTGAATAATAATTTATATATATTATATATAATTTATATATAATATATAATAATTTATATATAATATATAATTTATATACACAATATATATAATAATTTATATATATATCATCTTCATATAAACATTGACATTTCTAAAAACAGTCATCTAACTATACTAGATGTGCAGTGTGTAACATAATTAAATCCTCATATTTACACAGGGGGTTGCTAATAATTTCTAAATTGACAAAAATCAAGAAATCAGTAGATATTGAGAAAAGGGAAGATAAATATCAGAAGAGCCTGAGCAATTGAGTGCAGTTTTCACTGGTGAGGGAGGTGGAGGTCTATCACTTGAACTGCTGCTTTTCATTATGAGCCTCTCAGGACAACTTGATTGTATAAATGCGAAAATGTATTATTTTGACCAGAATAAAAATGATAAAGGTTAAGAAAACAAACCAAAGCAACAACATCAATTACAACAAACACAACATTACTATAGCCAAGATGTCACCACAAAATATGTGAACTCCTTTTATTTTATGCTGACACATTGCATTAAATAAGTCAGTAAATAAATGTCCCTGGTGGAAAAGACATCTTTGCAATTGTAATGCACATAAATATGGAAGAAAAGTGGCCTCTTGAGGAAAGCTTAATTTTCTGGTCACCACCAGGGAAGTAATTTGAAAGGTTATCAGAGTATCTATAGGATAAGTGAGAGCTTCCAGAGTCTTCTCTACTGTGGGAGTAATGGAAATTCAAGAGTCAGAAATAATAAGTACATCTTATTTACTTAATATCTTATTTAGAGACAGTACCTATCTCTAATAAGTAGAGATAATTTACCATTTTTTTGGAGACCAATTATTTCACAAAAATTTTTAATAGTTCTATGAGTAACATATATTTAAAAATAGGTTTAGTATTATACTCCTGGAATATTCCTTCCCCTACCTCAAAAGTTTGAGAAAAGAGGAATAAGCAAAAGGGAAAACTTAGCCATATTTTTAAAACTCTTGTTTGTTATTTGCAGTGGATTTTTTTTTTTTTTTTTTTTTTGAGACAGTCTTGTTCTGTCGCCCATACTGGAGTATAGTGGCACAGTCTCGGCTCACTGCAAACTCTACCCCCCGGGCTCAACTGATTTTCCTACCTCAGCCTCCCGGGTTGCTAGGATTACAGGTGCCTGCCCCCACACCCAGCTAATTTTCATGTTTTTAGTGAAGATGGGGTTTCACCATTTTGGCCGGGCTGGTCTCTAACTCCTAACCTCAAATGATCTGCCCGCCTCGGCCTCCCAAGGTACTGAGATTACAGGGGTGAGCCACAGCTCCTGGCCTCATTGAAATTGTTCTAAAGGTAAAATATTTTGCATAGTCTCAATATACAAAACGGTTAAGAGTGGCTTTTCTAGATCAAGGTCTAAGTTTGGTAGCAGAAGGACCTAGCATTGCCCTGGATCATCCCTTTTCCTGACTTCAAATAGTAAAGTATAAAATTGGCTAGTTTGAAGAATTACATCTAACTCTTCAACCTTCATTTTAGAACTTTTGGCGACATACACAGATTCGGTGAACAGAATACTAGCCTGGTTTTTTTTTTTTTTAATTTCAGGAGGTTATATATACAGGTATATGAATTCAAGATATAAAATTATTTTAAAGGTATATTTTACTATTTTACTCATAGTATAAGACAGAGGGTTTATTTTATTTTATTTTATTTTATTTTATTTTATTTTATTTTATTTTATTTTATTTTATTTTATTTTGTTGAGTCAGGATCTTGCTCCATCACCTTGGATACAGCGCAGTGGTACAATCTTGCCCACTGCAGCCTCAAACTTTCCGGCTCAAGAGACCCTCCTGCCTCCCAGCCTCCCAAGTTGCTGGGATTATAGGTGTGAGCCACCACACCCAACTCTAAAAAAATATTTTTAAACAAGTTTTCTGTCTAAGATGATATCTCATTAAGAATTAAATTTCAGTTAATTTCAATTAAAATTTAGCATTGGGCTGAACAGTTTCAGTCTATATTTTTCTAATGTATCTGGAATATGAAAAACAGAAAGCAACTTTATAAAAGATAAGATTTTCTTTTTTAATTTCCTTCCTCCTTTCCTCCCACCCTTTTTCTTTGCTCTCTCTCTCTCTCACTCTGTTCTTCATCATCCTTCTCTTGTTCTCTTTCATCTTTTTCTTAAGCAAGTAAGAACAATGAATCAAGTCGGTGCCACTACCATTATTTTTCTGCATGATTGTAAGTGGTTTCTAATTATATCTTGACCTTGCTTGTTTATCTCTGGAGAGGGTGCAATGGTATTTTTGAAGTTATTTTCCTGCTCTCATTGGAAATAGGTTATCAAAGACAGAAAGTGTCCCTGGACATAGTGCCCTAAGTTCTTTCAATTAGTCCCCTAGGTCAGATCCTCTGAGCACATTCTCTCTAGTTGGAATTCTATTTACTCCATCAGCATGTCAAAATGTCCTCTTATTTCTAGGTTAAAATCTATCCAGTCTGTCCAATAATCCATTTATTCAATTATTATTTTAAAAATATTGAGTGCCTACTATACAACAGGTACTTTAGGAGGTGCTAGATTACAAGGGACCTGAAGAGTTTTAACTTTATCTTGAAATACACAGTTTTTGTGGGATTTTAAGCAGAGAAATGGCAGATTAGACTCTAAAACAAATTAAAGACCATTGCAGGAATCTATAAGAGCAATAATTAGAACATTACTCACTACTGGGTGTGAAAATGGAAAGGAGTGACTCCAAAAATATTAAACATATAGTATGCACAGGACTAAGCGACTGATGAAATGCAATAGTGGCATGCATGAGAGAGAGAGAAAGAGAGAGAGAGATTCATTATGACTGCCAGGACATTAGCTTGGTGGGTTTGATGGATGGTGTCATTGAGTTAGCTGGGTACTTGAAAAAAGAAACAAATTTGGGGCAAAATGTGCTGGATTCTATTTTGAGCATAATGGGACATAAAAGTAGAAAATATCAGAAGCCAGGTGGATATGCAAGTCTGGAGTGCAGCAAAAATAAATAAATAAATAAATAAACTTTCATTAAGAAGTCTTTCTAGATGTGTCATCTGGAAAAAATCTTTCTTCCTTCACAACACCTCCCATAACAGTATATACGTGCTGTCCCTGTGACACTTACTATGATCTATATATTAGTCAGCGTTCTCTAGAGGGACTAAATTAATAGGATAGATGTATATATAAAGAGAAGTTTATTAAGGGGTATTAACTCATGATCACAAGGTGAGGTTCCACAATAGGCCATCTGTGAGCTGAGGAGCAAGGAAGCCAGTCCAACTCCCAAAGCTGAAGAACTTGGTGTTTGATGTTCGAGGACAGGAAGCATCCAGCATGGGAAAAAGATGTAGGCTCGGAGGCTAAGCCAGTTTAGTCTTTTCACGTTCTTCTGCCTGCTTTCATTCTGGCCACACTAGCAGCTGATTAAATTGTGCCCACTCAGATTGATAGTGGGTCTGCCTTACCCAGTCCACTGACTCAAATGTTAATCTCCTTCAGCAACACCCTCAGAGACACACCCAGCAACAATACTTTGCATCCTTCAATCCAATTAAATTGACATCCAGTATTAGCAATCAGAAGTTCACTCCTTGTTCACTTGAACCCATACACATCTTCTGAAATCATACATAATCTTTAAATAAAGATAATAATAAGATCATAATTATCCCTAACATAATACAACTATCCTTTGCATAACTGGAAATGCACAAATTCCCAACCCAAATGCTATTACATAAAGTTAACAACACTTAAATGCTGATATGAAGTCAGTAAATCTTATGTCACATGATAAAGGAAAAAGGAAATCAAATGAATATATTTTCTTAGTACAAGTGTATACATGCACAAACATATTCATAGCGAAATAAGAAGGAAATAGTTATGACAATTATAGTCCTTTTTTCTGCAACTGATCACATGTTTGTAGTTGGTATTAATGACTACCTTCTTCTACTACCCATTCTGTATTCCCTTTGCCTTCAACAAGTACCTCAGCAGGTCATGTTTTTTTTTAACTGGTGGAGTGACCCAAACCTTCATTCCTGAAGGGGCTGGACCATTTGTAGTCCTGTCTGAATTGGACTGTTTTAGTTTCCCACTGCCCTTAATCACAGGGCATGGTAATATTAAGAGATTTCCTAATGGATCTCCTGTATTCCAAGCATACTGTCCTTGCCTACTTTGTAGAGTGGTAGACTGATTTCATCTTGGTAGTCTGGTTCAATCAACTTAACCAACACTGTAACTCCCTTTTTAGCCTGTTGACTTAAAGGTAGGGGGAGCCCCTACCTTAGGTGGCAATCCTAACTTCCAGTTTAATGGAATCATTGTTGTGTCCCCTGGTGACAGCATTCCTCCCTCAAGAACTAAGACCTCTAGACCAGCAGAACATAATGTCCTGGGGACAGGAAACAAAAATTTTGGTAGTGAATCACTAGCAATTATGGTGAGTGGTACCGCTTCCACTTCTACTTTCACCCCTTGATTCCTGGACCCGTGAATCCTGGCTATAGGGGAAACAGTACCATATATTGGATGCTAATTCAGAGCATACATAGCCTTCTGGAGAACTTTGCCTCAGCCCTGCAAAGTATTATCACCTAATTGGTGCTGTAACTATGACATCAAAAGGCCATTCCACTGTTCTATCATTCCAGCTGCTTCAGGATAACGGGAAACATGGTAAGACCAGTGAGTTCCATGAACATGAGCCCACTGCTGCACTTCTTTAGCCATTAAGTGAGTGCCTTCGTCAGAGGCAATGCTGTGTGGAATACAGTAATGGAGGATAAGGCTTCCCATGGGTCCACGGATGGTAGTCTTGGCAGAAGCATTGCATAGAGGGTATGAAAACCCATATCCAGAGTAATTGTCTGTCCCAGTGAGGACAAACAGCTGCCCTTTCCATGATGGAAGAGGTCCAACATAATCAACCTGCCACCAGGTAGCTGTCTGATCACCCAGAGGAATGGTGCCATATTCAGGGCTCACTGTTGCTCTCTGCTGCTGGCAAATTGGGCACTCAGCAGTGGCCATAGCCAGGTCAGCCTTAGTGAGTGGAAGTCCATGTTGCTGAGCCCATGTGTAAACTCCATGCCTGCCACCATGGCCACTGGGCCCATTGGGAGATGACAGGGGTGGCTCGGGAAAGAGGCTGAATGGTGTCCATAGAATGAATCATCCTATCAATTTGCTTATTAAAATCCTCCTCTGCTGAGGTTACCCACTGGTGAGCACTCACATGGGATATACATATCTTCACAGTTCTTAACCACTCAGAAAGGTCCATCCACATACGTCTTCCCAAAATTTCTTTGTCACCAATTTTCCAGTCATACTTCCTCCAAGTCTCTGACCATCCAGCCAAACCATTGGCAACAGCCCATTAATCAGTATATAATTGCACATCTGGCCATTTCTCCTTCCATGAAAAGCGTACAACCAGGCTCACTGCTGGAAGTTCTGCCCACTAGGAAGATTCCCCATTCACTGCTGTCCTTCAGAGATGTTGTAGAAAGTGGCTGTAGTGCTGCAGCTATCCATTTTTGGGTGGTGCCTGCATATTGTGCAGAACCATCTGTGAACCAGGCCCCAGCCTTCTCTTTCTCTGTCAACTGATCATAGGGAACTCCCCATGAGGCCATTGGTACAGGCCTGGGGAGAGAAGGCAGGGTGGCAGGAGTGGAAACCGTGAGCATTTGAGCCACTTCCTCAGGTAACTCACTTCTGCCTTCAGGACCTCCTCAAGCCCAGTCACATATATACCACTTCCATTTGAGGCTGAAATGCTGCTGTGCACAGCCCCTTTATGGCTATATGGGTCAGAAAGCACCTAGTTCATGATAGGCAGTTCAGGTCACTGGTGACTTGATGATTCATAGTCAAATGTTCAGTTTCCACCAAAGCCCAGTAACAGGCCAAGAGCTGTCTCCCAAAAGGAGAGTAGTTATCTGCAGAAGATGGCAAGGCCTTGCTCCAAAATTCTAGAGTCCTCCACTGTAATTCACCTATGGGGGCCTGCCAAAGGCTCCAAACAGCATTCCCATCTGCCACTGACACCTCAAACACCATTGGATCTGATGGGTCATATGGCCCAAGTGGCAGAGCAGCTTGCACAGCGGTCTGGACCTGTTGCAGAGCCTTCTCCTGTTCTGGACCCCACTCAAAACTGGCACCTTTTTAGGCCACTCAATAAATGGGCTGGAGTAACACACCCAAATGAGAAATGTTTCGCCTCCAAAATCCAAATAGGGCCACTATGCATTGTGCCTCTTTCTTGATTGTAGGAAGGGCCAAATGCAGCATCTTATCCTTCACCTTAGAAGGAATATTTTGACAGGCTGCATGCTACTGGACTCCTAGAAATTTCACTGAGGTAGAAGGTCCCTGAATTGTAGTTGAATTTACTTTCCATCCTCTGGCATGCAAATGTCTCACCAATCAGTCCAGTGTGTTTGCTACTTCTCACTCACTGGATCCAATCAGCATAATGTCATCGATGTAATGGACCAGTGTGATACCTTGTGGAAGCAAAACATGATAAAAGTCTCTTTGAACAAGATTATGACAAAAAGAGAGTGGATATACTCTGAGGTAGGACAGTAAAAGTATATTTCTGGCCTTGCCAGCTGAAGACAAATTGCTCCTTGGGGAGGCCTTATGGACAGGCATGGAGAAAAAGGCATTTGCCAAATCAATGGCTGCATACCAGATACCAGGAGATGTGTTAATTTGCTGAAGCAATGAAACTACATCTGGTACAGCAGCTGCAATTGTAGTCACCACTTGGTTAAGCTTACAATAATCTACTGTCATTCTCCAAGATCCTATGCCTTCTGCATAGGCAAAATAGGAGAGTTGAACAGGGATATGGTGGGTATCACCACTGCTGCATCTTTAAAATCCTCCACGGTGGCACTAATCTCCACAGTCCCTCCAGAGATGCCATATTGCTTTTGATTTACTATTTTTCTAGGTGAAGGCAGCTCTAATGGTTTCCATTTGGCTTTTCCCACCATAATAGCCCTCACCCTACCAGTCAGGGAGCCAATGTGGGGGTTCTGTCAGCTGCTAAGTATGTCTCTGCCAATCACACATTCTGACACTGGGGAAATGACCACAGGATGAGTCTGGGGACCCCCTGGACCCACTGTAAGTCAGACCTGAGCTAAAACTCCATTAATTACCTGACCTCAACAAGACTTTAACTGGAGGACCACATTGGTGTTTTGGGTTCCCTGGAATCAACATCAGCTCAGAGCCAGTATCCAGTAATCTCCAAAATGTCTGATCATTTCCCTTTCCCCAATGCACAGTTACCCTGGTAAGATGCCAGAGGTCTCCTTGGGGAAGGATCAGAGAAAGATTAACACGATAAATTGTTGGTAGTATAGTGTGGTTCTTTCTCAAGGGGACCCAGCCTCCCCTTCATTCCAGGGGTTCTGGGTCTGAAAACTGGCTCAAGTCTGGAAATTGATTGAGGGGCCATGATTCTCTGTTTTTATAATTCAAATAAGTCTTTTTTCCACTTGACCTGAAGTTTTCTGCTTATATAAATTAAGTAAGAATGCAGTAGTTTTCCTATCAATTTCACTTCTAGGAACACCGTGATTAATAAGCCAATGTCAGAGCTCTACAAGAGTCAGACTATTCTGATTGCTGCTTTGCCCCTGCTGCCCAACTTGCCTTTGACAGCTGAGTGCTGCCACTTGGCCCCTACCACCTCGGGATCCAATTATTCCCACTGAATTTAAATTTTGTAGTTGAGTAACCACAGTTCCCTCTGTTAGATCTGGCATACAGAGAAGAGCAATCACAGAGCTCTTCAAAGATGCAGGTGCTCCCCTCACAAATCTATTTCACAAAGCATTGGTCAAGGGTATGTCTTCTGGACCCTCCCAGCTGGGATGAATAAGTCTAAAGTGACTAATCCACTCCAGCATCCCAATCTCCCTAAGCCTTTGGATCCTTCCTCTACATTAAACAAAGGGAGATCAGGCATTTCCAGCTTTCTCACAGTGGGCCATCTTTTAATCCATGTTTCAGCTAACTAAGCAAATAAACGATTAGAACCTTTTTTTTTAACTCCTCGAGCTGCAATATTAAATGCAGAATCCCTGCTTAGGAAATTAATCAATAAATTCAGCCAAAATCAATAAGTTCAGCCCGATCCAACTCTATGTTCCTTCCATTATTATCCCACACCCTTAATATCCATTCCCATGCCTGTTCTCCAGATTTCTGCTTACATAAATCAGAAAACACAAGCAATTCTTTTGGAGTGTAGCATACCTCCTCATGGATCACACTCTGAACCTCAACTCTAGGGGCCAGCTGGGACTTCAGTTATAGCTCTAGAAGCAAACAGTATTGTTGGGGGTGGGTCTTGAGGATAATCACCTTCGTCTTGCCTAGCAACTGCCTCAGGGGAGGCCATCACTGTTGCCTCAGGCAGCACAGGGTTTATCTCCTCAGACAAAGGTGGAAAGGTTGATAGCAGCATGGGTCAGGGAGGGGTGTTGGGAAGCTGTTTCGCTTGGGATGGGGAAGGTGTTTCTTCTGACAAAAATGTCTCATCAGACATTATAAGCTCAGTGCCCCCAGCTTCATCAGGGTCATCCCATACATCCCCATTCCAAGTTGCAGGGTCCCATTCTGTTCTAATCAATGGCCTCACTTTAACAGTAGACACCTGGTGAGGCTGTGCATGCATGTTTCATTGCAGGTCCACCACTCCCAAGATAAGAGTTTGTGTCCTATTTTCCACAATTTCAGCTCTTTCTTTATAGGAGATAAGACTCTCACTCAGGATGATCTTAGAAGATTGAAGGCTCAGTATCTGCTTCTGAATCTGTGAATTAGAATCCCTGAGTTCATCATTTTCTTTCATCGCTTTATCCAATGAACTTAGGAACAACCAACCAGCTTCATCATATTCCTTGGTTCTCCATATATGGACAAAGGTATTATGCATAGAGTCACTAAACTCCATGCCTCTCACAAGCAGTGAATAGGAAGTATCAAATGCATTTATTTTGCATAACTCTCTAAACAGTTCACACCAAGGATGGTCAGAGTTCTCCATACTATTAGAGGAGTACAAAATCCTGTACTTAAAGAGTACAAAATCATGTACTTAAATGGGGGACAGGCTTAGCCAGCTCACTGAAGATCTCCTCTGGAGATTAAATGTGAGTCACTTTCAGAGTTTATCCTGATTATTATTAATGTTTGCTTCATTTTATTTTGGCCACAGTAATATTTTTTATTGTATTGGTGTTTTGCATTATAAGTAGATTGTCTGCCATGAACATTATTTGCAGAACCAGTTGTCTGCTTAGCTAAACTTTATCTGATATACAATTTATTCCACTGCTTATAAGGTGACATTACGCACAGATTCAGAGATTAGAGGCTCTTTATTCAGTCCAGCTATCCTGGCTGTAGGCACCATGACAGTTTATTTAATGTGTCAACTTGACTGGGTCAAGGGATACCCAGATATCTGGTTAACCATGAGTTCTGGGTATGTCTGTGATGGTGTTTCCAGACAAGATTAACATTTGAATCAGTGGGCTCAGAAAAGAACATTGCCCTCCCTGATGAGGGTGAGCCTCACCCAATCCATTTAAGGCCTGGATAAAACAAACAAACAAACAAACAAATAAACAAAGAACAGGCAGAGAAAGAGAAATGCACCTTTTTTTTTTCTTTCTGCCTGCCTACTTGAATTGGAACAACAGTCTTCTCCTACACTTAGATGTCAATTTATCCTGTTTCTCAGGCCTTCACACTTGGACAGAAATTCACCACTGGCTTTCGTTGGTCGCCAGCTTGCAGACAGCAGACTGGGGACTTGTCAGCCTTTGTAATTGTCAGCTAATACCTTATAATAAACTCCTTTTAGATAGATTACGTAGACAGACAGATATAACCTATTAGTTTTGTTTCACTGATAAATCCTAATACAGTAACACATTAATGTTTTCATATCTTAGGAACAGCCTATTAAAATTATTCCTATTATAAATGATACTATGTAAGGGACATACCTATATATTTAAACAGATGTATTATATGTCTTTTGCTAGTAGTCATATCATGTGTACCTGAGTGGTAAGTGTGTCAATAGTGGTACTCCAAGCCCAAAGGTAAGAGGGTTTTTAACTGATACAGCTTCTTGGATATATCTTAGCTGGCTAAAATCTGTCAAGTTTAGGATTCAGATGTGTCATTTATCTTGAGGGTTAACCTGTGGGTGCTGATGGCTTGACACATGCAGATTTAATGGTATATTAAACTGCATTTATCACTAACTGCTTACCTTGGCATACCTGAAAGTTTTAAGTGCCACATTTAGTCTGACTCAAGACTATCAACCTAGTATTCCATTTTTGACATTGGTACCATGGAATTTTCTGTGAGAAAGTTCCCTGCAGCATGCAAAACGATGTGGGGAACTTTGTAAACCTGGTTCACCCTCTAAGACCCAGCCACTCTGCCAGTAATCCACTTATTTTTCTTCAGTCTGAGTCTGGCATGATTCTTTTGTGTTCCAATAGAGATTAGTAATTATCTTTATAACACTTGGTTTACTGATCTTCAACATTGAATTCAAAGAGTCTCAAGGACTGATAATTATCTTTCATTGTACTGTCTCTAGAACCTGGAAAATACCAGTAGTACTATGTGGCTGTATTAGTCCATTCTCACACTGCTATAAATAACTACCTTAGACTGGGTAGTCTAAGGTATGAAGAAAAGAGATGTGATTGACCCACAGTTCTGCATGCTGTACAAGAAGCATGACTAGGAGACCTCAGAAAACTTGTGATCATGGTGGAAGGCGAAGGGGAAGCAAGTACGTCTTCTCATTGAGATGAGAGAGTGAAGGGGGAAGTGCCAAACAGTTTTAAACCATCAGATCTTGTGAGAGCTCACTATCATGAGAACAGCTAGGGGAAAACCTCTCCCATTATCCAATCTCCTCCCACAGGACTCCTCCCTTGACACATGAGGATTACAATTCGACATGAGACTTGGGTTGGGACACAGAGGCAAACCATATCAGTGGCACAGTACCAAGTAAATTAAATAATATAAACATTCAGATACTTAGAATTTATTTTTTCTCTCACATATTTTCTTAGAAACTACTATGGCATAAAACACCATCATTGGAAAACCATTGATGTGGTTGAGGGGGTGGGAAATCAGATATCTTTTGTTGCTTATTCCTGTCTTCTTAAGCTCATGAGAATTGGATGGGGGCTCTCTTTTTCCATCCACTACCTATAATTTGTTTTACCGGGGAACCTGACTAGGGAAGACAACCTCTCCAGAAAGTAGGGAATGAAAAGCTAAAGTGTTTCTAGTGAATTTTTCAGACAGAGTTGAAGCTAAAATAGGAATTTTGTGTAAGAAGTAATTTTGGCCAAAGTAAACTACACCTAGACTGTGGTAATCTCCTCTTAAACATCACACTAACAAAATTGCCTATCTCTTTCTTCTATTATTCTAATGCAGAGTGCTGGCTAAGAGTTATTGTTCATGAAGTATGTGGGATGAACAAACCATTTAATAAGGCAATATTTTAAGTTGGAGAATTAGTTCTTTGATGCCACAATTTCCACCATCATATATTTTTCTTTTTGTTTTATGACTTTATTTCTCAGCAAATTCTATTGTAAAATTACTGCCTATTACTAACTGGTATAAGAAAAATGAAAAGATTCTTCCACTTCTTACCCAGAAGAGCCACAACAATTAAAGTATTGTGCTGTTTTTTGTTTTTGTTTTAAGATGTCTGTCTAGAAGCATTTCAAGCATGCCTCACCCACATAGAAGAACCAAAATAGTGTGTAGACAATCCCACTTTGATTACATTACCTAAGAAGAAACAAGAAAGTTCAACAGAAAATAACAGGAAACACCCACAGGTAGGAAGAAGAGGGAAAACAGGCAGCCTGCATGGCCAGGACAGACCAGGAAGCAGGAGAGGTTGAGTGAATCTGAGTTCCACTTCCTACTGGAGAATTGTAGAATTCAGGTCATGAGAGAGCACCTTGACCCTCCCAAGCCCTGAATCTAACTTAGGGAGTAGATGGGAGACTGTGAAAATAAACTGTCCCAGAGAGGAAACATACTGTGGGTCCCACTCCCATTCTAAAGTCTAAGTGGCTAGAGCAAGATGCCATTCTTGATCCTAACTCTTAAATTGTGGACAGTCCTGGAAACTAGTAGCTTCAGACCTCAGCATAAGGGAAATGCAGGCGTCTTTGTGTAGAATTGAGGTGTGATTGGTGGATGGACTCCTGCAATCAAGATTGAGAAGCAAGCATGGTATTGGTTACAATCACTGTCCCTAGAAGTGGGCACTGCCCCTTGGACTTGAGCAAGATAAGAGTTGCCTGGGAAGCTTGGTCTTGAGCTGGGTGGGGGCTTCTGTGGCCTGGGGTTGAGTTGTAATCTAAGCATGAAGTGCAAGTTCTTACAGAAAAGCCAGGTTGGCTGCAGTAGCAAGGACAATGGACCAAGCCCTGACCAGGACTTTGACATAAGTCCACCACCAGCGAGCCAAGGATGTGGCTGCTGGGACCAGACCAACCTTCCCCATGGCAGGACCTCAACACTTACCCTAGCATTCTGCCAGTGGCTGAGGATCACATTGCTCTCACTCACCATAGCTGATGCATGCACTTACCATTGGGTGGCTTGAGCGCAAGCATGGCTGGTACAGCTCCACCTGGCTTTACTCCTTCTAAGTCGTAGTATGACATCCTGGTTCCTGGGGATTCCACAACTCAATCCATCACCTGCGACACCCAAGCACTCCTCCTTAGGGAGAGATGTTGGGTAGAATCACAATACTGCTAGCACTTCAGCAAGCTTTTACTTGTGAAAACCACTTATTGGCCTGCAGGCCAGCCCAAACAGCCCATTGCAACCTCTGCAAACACGAATGCACAATGCTTGGAACCCAGAAGAGCATCTCATCACCATTGCTATTTCCATTTCCCATGTCATGCTAGCTGCCTAGGAGCTTAAGAGCCCACTCACCTGTCCAGTACATTGTTATTAAAACTGACATTTAAGAAAGCCATTGAGAGGCCCAAGGATCAACTTCCTAGATCATACCTGTATCAGCCAATACAGATGTCAACATACCCTGCCCTAGGGGACATGAATAAACATGCTTATCCCACCACTGCTATCACTAAAATCTGAAGACATGCACATCTGGCATTCCAGTCCCCAGCACTTCACCACAGGCTTCACCAATAACACACCAAGACAACCACAGACACCATTAATGATATGTAACTGAATAAATCATACAGAGACTTCACTGCTTCACTCATGCAGAAGCAAAGCCATAAGGCTCTACTCAACAAACATCATAGTCACAACTTCAGTAAAAACCTCCCATCCCCCCCAACCCCACCCCCAGTTTAAAGTAAATTCAAAAATAAGTGACTTTTTTTTTTTTAACCAGAGGCACAGAAATTGACATTAAAAAACAGGAAATATAAAAAATCAAGGGAATATGACACCCCAAAGAAAATGATAATCCTCTAGCAATAGATTTTAACCCAAAAGAAATTCTCATAATCCCAGATAAAGAATTCCAAATATAGATTTTAGAGAAGTTCAATGAGATGCAAGAGAAATATGAAAACCAATTCAAATAAATAAGAAAATAAATTTAGGACATAAATGAGAATTTTACCAAGGAGATGGATATGTTAAAACAAAAGACCAAACAAATTCTGGAACTGAAAAATTCACTGAATGAAATACAAAATGTTTGAAGGCTTCAACAATAGACCAGACCAAGCAGAAGGAAGAATTTCAGAACACAAAGGCAGGTCTTTTGAAAAATCTGGTCAGACAAAAATAAAGAAGAAATCATTAAAAAAATGAACAGAGCCTTCAAAACCTTTGGGACTACATGAAGTGAACAATTTTATGGATTGTCAGTATACCTGAGGGTGAAGAGAGATAAAATTGCTTAAAAAGTGTACCTAACAAAATCAAAGATGAAAACTTCTCAAGTATAGCAGGAGATTTAGACATCCAGATATAGGAGATTCGGAGATTCCCAGAAAATACCATGCAAAAAAGATTTCCACACTGCATATCATAACCAGATAAAGAGTTCTTAAATCAGCAAGAGAAGAGCATTTAGTCATCTATAGAGGAAACCTCATCAGACTAACAGCAGACTTTCAGCAGAAACCATACAGGCCAGAAGAGAATGGGATAACATATTGAACATGATAAAATTACAGAAACAAAACAAAACAAAACAAAACAAACACATGCAAAAACTATCCAACAAGAATTTTATATCCAGCAAGGTTAACCTTCATACATAAAGGAGAAGTAAAGTATTTCCCAGACAAGCAAATGCTCAGAGAATTCGTCAACACTAAACAGGTTTGACAAGAAATGGTCAAGGAAATTCTAAACTTGGAAATGAAAGAATGGCATTCACAACTGTGAAAACACAGAAAAGTATAAAACTCACTAATAAAGAAATCACACAATGGAGAATGAGAAAGAAATCAAATGACATCACTTGACATCACTACAGAATTCCACTAAACCACAATAACAAACTGAAAAAAGAAAAAAAACAAAGAAGATATAAACCAACTAAAAAAATTAACAATATGACAATAACAAAAGCTCATATATTAATGTTAACCTTGAATGCAAGTGTATTATATGCTACACTTAAAAGACTTAGATTGGCTGAATGGATAAAAAAATGCTCCAACTATATACTGCTATAAAAAACTCACTTTACCAGTAAAGACATATATAGACAGAAAGTCAAAGTGTGAAAAATGTATTCATGAAAATGGAAAAAAAAGCAAGCAATAGCATGTATACTTATATTAGATAAAATAGATTTTAAGTCAAAAACAATTAAAAAAGACAAAAATGTCATTATATAATGACAAAGGGATTGGTCCAGCAAGAGGATATATAAATGCTAAATTTATATGCACCCGCAATGGAGCATCCAGATTTATACAGCTAATGTTATTAGACCTAAACGGAAATATAGACATAAATACCATAATAGGGGAGGGTGAACTCTAATAGCCCACTCAGACCATTAGAGATGTCACATAGAGAGAAAATCAACAAAAAATTGGACTTAAAATAGACTTTAGATCAAAAATTGATGCAACCAGCATTTATAGAACGCTATATCTGACAACTGCAGAATATACAATCTTTTCATCAGTACTTGAAACATTCTCTAAGATAGACCATATGCCAGGCCACTAAACAAATATCAACAAATTTTAAAAATTGAAGCTATATGAAGCATATTCTTAGACCACAGTGGAATAAAACTTGAAATCAATACCAAGAGAAGCTTTGGAAACTATCTAAACAAATGAAATTTAAACAGCATGCTACTGAATGATTATTGGGCCACAAAAATTAAGACAGATATATCAATGTTTTTTGAAATGAATGAAAATGAAAAAAAAAACACCAAATCCAGTGGGACACAGCAAAAGAAGTGCTAAGAGGGATTTTTATAGCATTAAATGCCTATATAAAAAATGTAGAAAAATTACAAATTAGCAATATAATGATGCACCTAAGGAACTAGAAAAGCAAAAATAAACCAAACCTAAAAATAGCAGATGGAAGAATTAACAATGGTAAGTAAGAGCAGAACTAAATAAAATAGAGACTAAAAAACTAAATCAAAGGATGAATGAAATTAAAAGCTGATTCTTCATTAAAAATAAACAAACTTGATAAACCACTAACTAGACTAACCACATAAAGAGAAGATCCAAATAAACATAATAAAAAATGAGGAAAGAGACATGAAAACTGATGCCACAGAAATACAAAAGCTCATCTGAAGTTTTTATAAACTACATGCTCACAAACTGAAAATCCAGAGAAAATGGATATATTCTTGGAAAAATACAACTTTTCAAGCTTGTGTGGGAAAGAAGTAGAAAATTAAACAGATCAATAATGAGTAGTGAGATTGAATCAGTAATAAAAATTCTCCAATAGAGAAAAGCAAAGGACCAGATGGATTCACAGCCAAATTCTACCAAACATGCAAAGAAGAACTAATACTAATCCACCTGAAACTGTTCCAAAAAATAAGAAGGAGGGTATTCTGCATCACTCACTCTGTAAGGCCATATCACCCCGATACTAAAACCAAACAAGGACATATTAAAAAAGAAAACAAACAAAAATTGTGGACCATTAAAATGGCCATACTACCAAAACAATCACAGATTCAATATGATCTCTATAAAAATACCCCACATCATTTTTCACAGAATTAGAAAAAAACATCCTAAAATTCATATGCAACAAAAAAGACCCTGAATAACCCAAAAACATCTTAATCAATAAAAACAAAGCTACAGACATCACATTACTTGACTTCATATTATACTGCAGAGCTATAGTAACCAAAATACCATAGTAATAGTGTAAAAATAGACACATAGATTATTAGAACAGAATAGGGAACCCAGAATTAAAGCCACCTATTTATAGCCAACTGATCTTTGACACAGCCAACCAGAACTTGGGGACAGGACAGCCTTTTCAATGAATGGTACTGAGAAAATTTGATAGCCATATGGATGATAAATAAGAAAAATAAAACTGGACTCCTCATACTATGTACAAAAATCAACCCAGGATGGAATAAAGTCTGAGACATGAGACCTGAAACTATAAAAATGCTAGAAAAATACCTAGGGAAAACTCTTCTGGACAATGGTCTAGGCAATAAATTTACAACTAAGACCTGAAAAGCACAGGCGACATAAATAAAAATAGACACGGGCAACTTAATTATTATAAAAGACTTCTGCATAGCAAAAGAAATAATCAACAGAGTGAACAGACAACCTGTGGAATGGGAGAAAATATTTTTAGACAATGCATCTGACAGGAGATTGTCATCTAGAATACACAACTTAACTCAAACAACTTCATGATAAACAGAAAACACAAAACAAATAATCCCATTAGAAAGTAGGCAAAGAACGTGAACAGATATTTTTCAAAAGAAGACATACAAGTGTCTAACAGGTATATAAAAAATGTTTAACATCACTAATAATCAGAGAAATGCAAATTAAAATAACAATGAGATACAACTTAGTCAGGATGACAATTATTAAAGAGACAAAAAAAAAACAGATTTTGGCGAGAATGAAAACGGAACGCTTATATACATTTGGTAGGAATGTAAATTAGGACAACCTCTACGGAGAATAGTATGGAGGTTTTCAAAGAACTAGAAATAGAACTATCAATTGATCCAGCAATCCCACTGCTGAGTATCTACCCAAGGAACAGAAATCAATATATCAAAAAGATAAGGGTGCTCATGATTGTTGGGGCACTATTCACAATAGCAAAGACATAGAATCAACCTAAGTGTTCATCAGCAGTTAAACTGATAAAGCAACTGTTGTATATGCGCACTATGAAATACTATTTGCTTATAAAAAAGAATGAAATTATGTCTTTTCCAGCAACATGGATGGAACTGGAAGTCAGTATTTTATGTGAAACAAATCAGATAAAGAAAGTCAGTTATCTGGTATCATGCCTGTAATTCCAGGACTTTGGCAGGCCGAGGCAGGTGGATCACTTGAGGCCAAGAGTTCGAGACAAGCCTGGCCAACATGGTGAAACCCTGTCTCCAGGAGTGGTGGTGCACGCTTATAATTCCAGCTCCTCAGGAGGCTGAGGCACAAGAATCGCTTGAACCTGGGAGGCGGAGGTTGCAGTGAGCTGAGACCAGGGCACTACATTCCAGTTTGGGTGACAGAATGAGCCCAGCCCCTCACCAAAAAAAGAGAAAGTCAATTATTACATGTTCTCATAAGTGGGTCCTAAAACATGTGTACAGTGGATGTACAGAGTGGAATAATAGACAATGGAGACTTGGAAGGGTGAGAAGGTGACAGGAGGGTAGATAATAATAAATTAGTTAATGATTACAATGTACGTTATTCGAATGATTGATACCTTAAAAGCTCTTATTTTGTAACTGCCCAAGGGGTTCACCTTGCCTGTTGCCTAGACAGAGCAGATTCATCACAACAGAAGAATTGCAATAGGGAAAGAGTAATTCAGGCAGAGTCAGTTATGCAGAAGACGGGAGTTTTATTATTGCTCAAATCAGTGACCCCAAGCATCCTGGGAGCAGAATTTTTAAAAACAACTTGGTGAGTGAGGGGAAGCCAGTGAGCCAAGAGTGCTGATTGGTCAGGGATGAATCATAGGGAGTTGAAGCTGTCTTCCTGCGCTGAGTCAGTTCCTGCATCTGGGGGCTCCAAGATCAGATGAGCCAGTTTATCAATCTAGGTGGTGCCATCAAGTGCAGGGTCTGCAAAATATCTCAAGCACTGATCTTAGGAACAGTTTAGGGAGGGTCAAAATCTTATAGCCTCCAGCTGCATGACTCCTAACACGTAATTTCTACTCTTGTGGTGAATGTTAGTCCTATAGAGGCAATCTAGTCTCCAGGCAAGAAGTAGGTCTGCTTTGGGAAAGGGCTGTTACAGTCTTTGTTTTAAACTATAAACTGTGAACTAAATTTCTCCCGAAGTTAGTTCAGCCTACTCCCAGGAATGAACAAAGATAGCCTGGAGGTTAAAGGCAAGACGAAGTTGATTAAGTTAGATCTCTTTCACTGTCTCCGTCATAATTTTGCAAAGGCAGTTTCAACTTGACCCCTATGATACCTATGCATGTAGGAAAATTGTACGTGTACCCCATAAATTGATATACATAAAAATAAAAGACAACAAAAGCACTGAGCTTAATTAGGTTTAGAGTTGGGTGGCAATCAAATGGTTAAAATTGTGAATTTTACCTAGAGAAATAGGTGTATGTGGGTGTGTGGAAGTAAGTAGTGAGTTATAAATAAAGTAAATAGATATGAAAAGTCAAGAAGGGAGGGTTGGGAAAGTTGTGGTTGCAGATTACTTCTGATCTCTGGTGTTACCCTTTTAAATTTTGTCATTTATTGATTTGCCTAAAATAGGGATCACAAATTCCTAACAGATTGAGTTCAACCAGGGACTAGGCAGTTAGCATAAATGAGAGCAGCAGGCTAGTTGTAAGACAGTAGAAGAGGTGGGAACTTGGGAAAACTAGAAAGGACAGACACATTCTTTCTAAACACATTCCAGTTTGTTTATTTTTTAGCTCTCTGCAGGAGAATTAATGCAAAACAAATGTCTATAGATAAACTCAGCTCATAGAACACAAGGTTCTCTGGTTAACATTTCTATACCCATTTGTATGCTTCATCTCTTCAGATAACACACTTAACATGACTGCTTGAGATAATATACTTTACTAGTAATGCAACTATAACCACAGTGTTCCCAATGTCTCCATAGATAGTGCTGCTTGAGGAGTTCCCTTTTCTCTTTACAGCTCCATTCACAAAGATAACTAATAGCAGGTATCTAGAGCAGCTGAGATCTCATATCTGAGATTATTGTGGTGCTGTCTTCTAAACCTCTTCTCTTCTGACTAATCCTTTACCAAGCACATCTAGAAATCAATTACTGGAGGGTCCACCCTGCCCAACAAACACTAACATGTTAGAATCTCCATTGATAACCACCTTTAGTCTCCACTGAGAGTACTTTTATTTAGACCCCAGCAAGAGGGTGCATACATAAGAAGATCATAATCAATTCCTTTAAACTTTTCAATACATTGTTTGTTGTGCCTTTAAAAAAACATCATAAGTGAATAAGTGTATTCTAGCATATAGTAGGCACTCAAAAATTTTATTATATGCCCTTAAAGTTTCCCTGGAGTATGAAGTAGCATTCTCTGTGTCATAATTGGCTTCTGCTCCTTCACATGATATTTCATTTGCTCATGTATGGTATGCTTCCTCCTCCTCCCCTGTTTCGTTCCTTCCCAGGTGCAGAGTTGTCTTTGCAGTCAAGTGTGTCTCATTTCCCTCTCTCTTCATTAGGTCAGACTTATCAGATCTAGTGAAGAATCATATTTCTTTCAAATTGAAAATTGCCTTTTAGTGCCAGGTTTTTATTTCTCCAAAGTGTTTTTTTCAGCCTGCAATGAAGTTTTTAGATTACCAATAAAGGGGACATCTGCCAAGGGTGTCTTTTCTTATTGAAATGAAAATTGGTGAGGCAAGTTTAAGCAAAAAAAAAAAAAAAAAAAAAAAAAAGTTTCCTTGCTCTGATTTCTCTAGCTGAAAAGAAAATAGGCTGCTGTCATAGAACTTTTAGAATTCTTAGAATTACTGTGATAAGTGGCTTCGAGAAGTCGTAACGGAGGACAAAGTTTGGACAAAACCCAGGACTTGGACTACAGGAACGATGGAATACAGGGACAATGCACAGAAAGTAAGCTTGAAGTGAAGATGCACATATTTACCAGACAGTGTGCTGGTACTTCAATGTTACTATCTACCCTCCCACTCTAAGATATTGGCAGGAAGTAGTTTGGGGAACATTCAGAACAGAAAGGCAGGTGCAGAAAGTCTTTCCTTTCTTTTTCTGTCTGCTTTATTCATTTCTTAGACAGTCTATGTGTAGAGCAGCTTCTACCAATTCTCTCTAGAGAGCAATATTCCCCTTATTTTAGGCATCCATTTTCTGAGTATGAGTTAGCTTGAAGAGAAAATACTGTTAGAATTTTTGGAGTTGTCTTCTGCCGGAAAAGCAATAAACCTGTGAAACATTGTACAAGGTCTTGAAACAGAGAACATATAGCTGTAGGTTTCAAAAGAGTGAGAAACTGCCTTCAAGTCTTGATTTTCATCTTCCACTAGTTTTAGTATGCTGCACAGGAAACTAATACTGTCTGAGCTTTTATTTAGCATCTGTATAATGAGGAAGTTACTTTAACCCCCAAGGGCATGCCTTTCATGAATATTTTGTGGTTCTGTGCATTCTCTCTGATTTGATTCTGCTTGGCTTATCTTCTTGTGACATATGATCTTGATGCCAAAGTCATACATTCATTCATGAGCACTTATGTGTAAGACTATCATACTTTTTAGAAAAGACACAAGTCCTGGCATGGTGGTTCATGCCTGTAATCCCAGCACTTTGGGAGGCCAAGACAGGTGGATCACCTGAGGTCAGGAGTTTGAGATCAGCCTGGCCAACATGGTGAAACCTCATCTCTACTAAAAATACAAAAAGTTAGCTGGGCATGGTAGCATGCATCTGTAATCCAGCTACTCGGGAGGCTAAGGCAGGAGAATCACTTGAACCCGGGAGGTGGCAGTTGAATTGAGCCGAGATTGCACCATTGCACTCCAGCCTGGGCAACAAGAGTGGAATTCCATCTCAAAAAATAAAATAAAATAAAAAGACATAAAGGACTCTACAGCAGAGTGGGATACAAATAGACCAGATATCCATGAGAGACAATACACATAATGAAGGTAAGTGAAAACAGAGGGGAATGAATTCCCAAGCTTGAATATCAAAGTCATTTTAATTTTTAGATTAAGAGTTTTGCTTAATAATCCATGAGATTGTCTATTATCTTTTTTTTCAATAGACACATATTTATTGACCCCCTTCTATGTAATACCACGTAACAGAGCATAAAATTGAACTTACAACAAGTTTACAAATGACTGGGAAAGACAAAACAAGTTCTCAATAATTATCATACATGGCAGACTAGCATGTTGCATTTATCCCCCTACCCAGACATTGCTTCAGAGGTTTTCTTGCTCTTGAAATGAAGCAGTGAGATAATGTTAACATGAGTCCCTTCCTGATCAGACCTTTCCTGCACTACTGTGCTAATTTCTAGAACTAGATATTTAGAAATGGCTTCCCCTTGGTGAAAACAAGAAATGATCAAGTTTGTCAGTAGAGACAAGTCAAGTACTTAGTGTCCTCAGAGCAATATCTTGCTAAATCTACCACTTACCAAGTAGCTTGGCTCTACAGAGATAATCTGGAGAGTCAGTAATCTGTGGGAGGGCAAGGAACAAGGTGTCATTCAGTTTGGGGGCAACTGAGTCTGTGGGGTAGGATGTGGAGATTCCTAAACTGGAGATCAACAAAGCACCTCATTGAGGAGAGGGCTCTCAGGTGTAGTCCATATCTGCTTTCTCCTGTCCAGCCACCTTCCCAAGTCTCCCAATAACAGACCCCTCCAAGCCCCAGAAACCAGGGACAGGTCCAGGTGTGCTCTCATGAGGGTGAATCAGAGTCCTTTGGGGGAATTTCTCATCCTGCAGATGAGACTGCTATAGGTTTTTAGGAATAGTAGAAAATAAAACTAACACAGAGAACATATGGAGAAAAACAGTCCTGATGACCAAAGCATATCATGCTGAATGCTTTGGAATTTCCAGTTAGGTAAATATGTGTGTATAAATGTAATCTGATGCATTTGTTTGTCGATTGATTCCTTAAGCTATTTTCTTTATTTTTAGAAGTGGGAGTCTCACTGTGTTGCCTAGGCTAGTCTCGAATTCCCCAGCTCAAGCGATCCTCCTGCCTCAGCCTCCTGAGTAGCTTGGACTACAGGCACGCCCCACCATGCCCAGCCCTTAAACTATTTTAGATTAGGTTTCTATTACTTGCAACCAAAAGGTCTGAATTAACAAAGGACCTCACTCTGGCTCTTCCTTGGTATATATTACTATGGGGATGGGATGACCAAGGTCCCATAGAAATCTCATCTGATCCACTCTTTCTATCTATTTTCCCAGGTCTCATGAAAAGTTGCCATTTTCCCTCCTCAATTTGTTCCCTAAAACTTTACTCGGCCAGGTATGGTGGCTCATGTCTGTAATCCCCTTGGGAGCCTGAGGCATGTGGATCACTTGAGACCAGGAGTTTGAGAACAGCCTGGCCAACATGGTGAAACCGTGTCTCTATTTTTTTTACCCACTTAAAGTATATTATATTTATTATACTTTAATAAACAACAAATAAATAGGGTACATGTGCCCAATGTGCAGGTTTCATACATAGGTATACATGTGCCATGTTGGTTTGCTACACCCATCAACTCATCATTTACATTAGGTATTTCTCCTAATGCTATCCCTCCCCCATCCCCCACCCCCAGACAGGCCCCATTTTGTGATGTTCCCCGCCCTGTGCCCAAGTGATCTCATTGTTCAATTCCCACCTGTGAGTGAGAGCATGCGGTGTTTGGTTTTCTGCCCTTGTAATAGTTTGCTGAGAGTGATCATTTTCAGCTTCATCCATGTCCCTGCAAAGGACATGAACTCATCCTTTTTTATGGCTGCATAGTATTCCATTGTGTATATGTGTCACATTTTCTTAATCTAGTCTATCACTGATGGACATTTGGGTTGGTTCCAAGTCTTTGCTATTGGGAATGGTGCTGCAATAAACATACGTGTGCATGTGTCTTTATAGTAGCATGATTTATAATACTTCGGGTATATACCCAGTAATAGGATTGCTGGGTCAAATGGTAATTCTAGTTCTTTCTAGTTCTAGATCCTTGAGGAATCACTGCACTGTCTTCCACAATGGTTGAACCAATTTACACTCCCACCAACAGTGTAAAACGTTCTTATTTCTCCACATCTTCACCAGCATCTGTTGTTTCCTGCATTTTTACTGATCGCCATTCTAACTGGTGTGAGATGGTTTCTCATTGTGGTTTTGATTTGCATTTCTCTGATGACTAGTGATGATGAGCATTTTTTCCTGTGTGTGTTGGATGCATAGATGTCTTCTTTTGAGAAGTGTCTGTTCATATCCTTTGCCCGCTTTTTGATGGGGTTGTTTTTTTTTCTTGTAAATTGTTTGAGTTCTTTGTAGATTCTGGACATTAGCTCTTTTTCAGATGGGTAGATTGCAAAAATTTTCTCCCATTCTGTAGGTTGCCTGTTCACTCTTAGGTAGTTTCTTTTGCCGTGCAGAAGCTCTTTAGTTTAATTAGATCCCATTTGTCTATTTTGGCTATTGTTGCCATTGTTTTTATGAAGTTTTAGTCATGAAGATTTTGCCCATCCCTATGTCCTGAATGGTATTGCCTAGGTTTTCTTCTAGGGTTTTTATGGTTTTAGGTCTAACATTTAAGTCTTTAATCCATCTTGAATTAATTTTTGTATAAGGTATAAGGAAGGGCTCCAGTTTCAGCTTTCTACATATGGCTAGCCAGTTTTCCCAGCACCATTTATTAAATAGGGAATCCTTTCCCCATTTCTGGTTTTTGTCACGTTTGTCAAAGATCAGATGGTTGTAGATGTGTGGTATTATTTCTGAGAGCTCTGTTCTGTTCCATTGATCTATATCTCTGTTTTGGTACCACTACCATGCTGTTTTGGTTACTGTAGCCTTGTAGTATAGTTTGAAGTCAGGTAGCATGTTGCCTGTTTTGTTATGTTTGCTTAGGATTGTCTTGGCAATGTGGGCTCTGTTTTGGTTCCATATGAACTTCAGAGTAGTTTTTCCAATTCTGTGAAGAAAGTCATTGGTAGCTTGATGGGGATGGCACTGAATTTATAAATTACTTTGGGCAGTATGGCCATTTTCGTGATATTGATTCTTCCTATCCATGAGCATGGAATGTTCTTCCATTTGTTTGTGTCCTCTTTTATTTCATTGAGCAGTGGTTTGTAGTTCTCCTTGAAGAGGTCCTTCACATCCCTTGTAAGTTGGATTCCTAGGTATTTTATTCTCTTTGTAGCAATTATGAATGGGAGTTCACTCATGATTTGGCTCTCTGTCCATTATTAGTGTATAGGAATGCTTGTGATTTTGCACACTGATTTTGTATCCTGAGACTGCTGAAGTTGCTTATCAGCTTAAGGAGATTTTGGGCTGAGATAACAGAGTTTTCTAAATATACAATCATGTCATTTGCAAACAGGGGCAATTTGACTTCCTCATTTCATAATTGAATACCCTTTATTTCTTTCTCTTGCCTGATTGCCCTGGCCAGAACTTCCAACACTACGTTGAATTGGAGAGGTGAGAGAGGGCGTCTTGTGCCGGTTTTCAAATGGAATGCTTCCAGTTTTGGCCCATTCAGTACGCCATTGGCTGTGGGTTTGTCATAAATAGCTCTTATTATTTTGAGATATGTCCCATCAATACCTAGTTTATTGGGAGTTTTTAGCATGAAGGGCTGTTGAGTTTTGTTGAAGGCCTTTCCTGCATCTATTGAGATAATCTTGTGGTTTTTGTCATTGTTTCTGTTTATGTGATGGATTACATTTATTGATTTGTGTATGTTGAACCAGCCTTCCATCCCAGGGATGAAGCCAACTTGATTGAGGTGGATAAGCTTTTTGATGTGCTGCTGGATTCGGTTTGCCAGTATTTCATTGAGGATTTTTGCATCGATGTTCATCAGGGATATTGGTCTAAAATTCTCTTTTTTTGTTGTGTCTCTGCCAGGCTTTGGTATCAGGATGATTTTGGCCTCATAAAATAAGTTAGGGATGATTCCCTCTTTTTCTATTGATTGGAATAGTTTCAGAAGGAATGGTACCAGTTCCTCCTTGTACCTCTGGTAGAATTCGGCTGTGAATCCATCTGGTCTTGAACTTTTTTTGGTTGGTAGGCTATTAATTATTGCCTCAATTTCAGAGTCTGTTATTGGTCTATTCAGAGATTGAACTTCTTCCTGGTTTAGTCTTGGAAGAGTGTATGTGTCCAGGAATTTATCCATTTCTTCTAGATTTTCTAGTTTATTTGCATACAGGTGTTTATAGCAGTCTCTGATGGTAGTTTGTATTTCTGTGGGATCGGTGGTGATATCCCCTTTATCATTTTTTTATTGCTTCTATTTGATTCTTCTCTCTTTTGTTCTTTATTAGTCTTTCTAGTGGTCTATCAATTTTGTTGATCTTTTCAGAAAACCAGCTCCTGGATTCATTGATTTTTTGAAGGGTTTTTCGTGTCTCTATCTCTTTCAGTTCTGCTCTGATCTTAGTTATTTTTTGCCTTCTGCTAGCTTTTGAATTTGTTTGCTTTTGCTTCTCTAGTTCTTTTAATTGTGATGTTAGGGTGCCGATTTTAGATCTTTCCTGCTTTCTCTTGTGGGCATTTAGTGCTATAAATTTCTCTCTACACACTGCTTTAAATGTGTCCTGGAGATTCTGGTACGTTGTGTCTTTTTTCTCATTGGTTTCAAAGAACATCTTTATTTCTGCCTTCATTTCGTTATTTACCCATCAGTCATTCAGGAGCATGTTGTTCAGTTTCCATGTAGTTGTGCAGTTTTGAGTGAGTTTCTTTATCCTGAGTTCTAATTTGATTGCAGTGTGGTCTGAGAGACAGTTTGTTGTGATTTCTTTTCTTTTACATTTGCTGAGAAGTGCTTTACTTCCAATTATGTGGTCAATTTTAGAATAAGTGCAATGTGGTGCTGAGAAGAATGTATATTCTGTTGATTTGAGGAGGAGAATTCTGTAGATGTCTATTAGGTCTACCTGTTGCAGAGCTGAGTTCAAGTCCTGAATATCCTTGTTAACCTTCTGTCTCATTGATCTGTCTAATATTGACAGTGGGGTGTTAAAGTCTCCTATTACTATTGTGTGGAAGTCTAAGTATTTTTGTAGGTATCTAAGGATGTGCTTTATTAATCTGGGTGCTTCTGTATTGGGTGCATATATATTTTGGATAGTTAGCTCTTCTTGTTGCATTGATCCCTTTACCATTATGTAATGGCCTTCTTTGTCTCTTTTGATCTTTGTTGGTTTAAAGTCTGTTTTATCAGAGATGAGGATTGCAACCCCTGCTTTTTTTTGCTTTCCATTTGCTTGGTAGATCTTCCTCCATCCCTTTATTTTGAGCCTGTGTGCATCTTTGCATGTGAGATGGGTCTCCTGAATACAGCACACTGATGGGTCTTGACTCTTTATCCAATTTGCCAGCCTGTGTCTTTTAATTGGGGCATTTAGCCCATTTACCTTTAACGTTAATATTGTTATGTGTGAATTTAATCCTGTCATTATGATGTTCACTGGTTATTTTGCCCATTAATTGATGCAGTTTCTTCATAGCATCAATGGTCTTTACCATTTGGCATGTTTTAGCAGTGGGTGGTACTGGTTGTTTCTTTCCATGTTTAGTCCTTCCTTCAGGAGCTCTTGTAAAGCAGGCCTGGTGGTGACAAAATCTCTCAGAATTTGCTTGTAAAGGATTTTATTTCTCCTTCACTTATGAAGCTTAGTTTGGGTGGATATGAAATTCTGGGTTGAAAATTATTTTCTTTAGTATGTTGAATACTGGCGCCCACTCTCTTCTGGCTTGTAGGGTTCCTGCCAAGAGATCCGCTGTTAGTCTGACGGGCTTCCCTTTGTGGATAACGCAACCTTTCTCTCTGGCTGCCCTTACCACTTTTTTCTTCATTTCAACCTTGGTGAATCTAACATATATGTGTTTTGGGGTTGCTCTTCTCGAGGAGTATCTTTGTGGTGTTCTCTGCATTTCCTGAATTTGAATGTTGGCCTGCCTTGCTAGGTTGGGGAATTTCTCCTGGATAATATCCTGAAGAGCATTTTCCAACTTGGTTCCATTCTCCCCATCACTTTCAGATACACCAATCAAATGTAGATTTGTTCTTTTCACATAGTCCCATATTTCTTGGAGGCTTTGTTCATTTATTTTTACTATTTTTTCTCTAACCATGTCTTCTCACTTTATTTCATTAATTTGATCTTCAATCACTGATACCCTTTCTTCCACTTGATTGAATTGACTATTGAAGCTTGTGTATGTATCACGAAGTTCTCATGCCATGGTTTTCAGCTCCATCAGGTCATTTAAAATCTTCTCTACACTGTTTATTCTAGTTAGCCATTCATCTAATCTTTTTTCAAGGTTTTTAGCTTCCTTGCAATGGGTTTGAACATCCTCCTTTAGCTCTGAGAAGTTTGTTATTACCGACCTTCTGAAGCCTACTTTTGTCAACTTGTCAAAGTCATTCTCCACCCAGCTTTGTTCCATTGCTGGCAAAGATCTGTGATCCTTTGGAGGAGAAGAAGCGCTCTGATTTTTAGGATTTTCAGCTTTTCTGCTCTGGTTTCTCCCCATCTTTGTGGTTTTATCTACCTTTGGTCTTTGATGTTGGTGACCGACAGATGGGGTTTTAGAGTAGATAACCTTTTTGTTGATGTTGATGCTATTCCTTTCTGTTTGTTAGTTTTCCTTCTAACAGTCAGGTCCCTCAGCTGCAGGTCTGTTGGAGTTTGCTGGAGGTCCACTCCAGACCCTGTTTGCCTGGGTATCACCAGTGGAGGCTCAGTTGGAAATGGAGAAATCACCCATCTTCTGCATTGATCATGCTGGGAGTTGCAGACCAGAGCTGTTCCTATTCAGCCATCTTGGAATGCCACCCCCCTGCCCCCCGCCCCAACCCCATCTCTTATGTGGATGAGTTTCATCTTATTTTCAATGTCCTCATGTTGCAGAAGCTTCCATTTAGTCCTGTGATTAAAGGGCAATTCGAGATTGTCTATTCTCTTTACACTTCAACATGTAGACACAGGACTAGAAGTCACATTTGGGTTTCAGGAATATTTGCACAGAGACATTATTAGAAATGTCCTGCTTAACATTTTAGAAATCATCCAACTCTGTGACTTTCTCAGAGAACAGGATAAAGCTGTCATTAAGTATTATCTTATCTTGTCATTTTTATGCCGACATTATCACTGCAGAGTACTCATGGTAGCTGAGGTACTCCTGCATAATCATAGACCATGCATCTCTGCTCTGCATATTATCTTAATGCCAGGGACATCAAGGATCTAGTCTGTCATAATGCACTACAACTTGCTTATTAATTTACTTGCTGCAGTTCAGTTTACTTCCCCAGAGCCCTCTTTCAGTTAAGTCTTCTTGGAAGTATCAGGGACTCTTGCTCTTTAGTTCTTCTCCAGTCCCTCTTTCAATTGCTTCTTTCTCTCCTCATCCATCATCGTTTTCCCTTTTACAGATAAGAACTGAAGTATTCTTATTATTTAGAAAACAGGCAAGGTTTTCCTGATTCAGTGAGAGATAAGGCTCTAGTAGTCACTTGTCTACAGTTGATCCATAGCACCATACCATTGACATGAATTTCCACCTTTATAGATTTGATATCCAAAGTCAGAGGGGTTTGTCACATTTGCAATGTTTATACACAACCATCCACCTTCATATGGTTGGTGGGCTTCTCTGGGTGGCTGATGAACTGTTGTTTTAGGGTAGTACAGTAATTAACTTCTATTATTAAAACACAGATTATTGATTTCAAAGCTTAAGACTGTTTACCTTTTCTCTACTTTTCTATTCTTATTGGGAGAAAAGACAATATTGGCAATTGATGTAGGCTAGATATCAATATGTTTTCTTGGGACCATTGTGACTATGCTAAGATTTGCTCATTCTGACTGCACTTTCCCCTTATGTATTACAGAGTAAGACTATTTCAAGCTTTAGGCATAATGGTTCCATTCTAGAAAACATAACATATTTTACATGTTCTCAACATAAATGTTTCCATGATCTCCATTTTAGAAAAATAATCTAGTACTAACTTGTCTAAAGTTTCTCTTGCATGCTAATTAGTATCCAGTAGATTTAAATAAAGGGTATTTTATTAGTGTAGAGTATAGGATATAAATGAATTTCACATATATAATATATAGAGAAGGTGATTTACACTAAAAGGCAATAAACAGATCAGTGGTTTGATATATCATCAAAGTGGTTCTTTCCTTTCTTTGTCTAGAGATAAATAGTTATAGATTGCAACTTTAATATAGAAGGGATGAAATACTCCTTGGTAAGTTGTAATTAAGATATTGTAAAACTAATTTAGGCACTTTATTTATTCAACACCTATTTATTCTATATCTAATGTATACCAAAGTCTTTGCTACAAAATGATGATGAAAGGTATTTAAGACATGATTTTTTCCTTGATGAGATTTATAGTTTAACAAAAAAATTACTATGGTTGCTGTGATAAAAGTATATAGAGGACAAAGAGGTAACCTAAATGAGGGGCTGGGTAAATTTGCTGAAGAGACCCAAAGAAGATTCCTGAGGTGCTTCGAGGAGAAGCTGATGCATTTTCTGAGTTTTACCAGCTTAGTAGACCATCAAGAAGCCATGGTGTAATCGCATAGAATGAAAAGTGATCTTGATTAAATCTTAAATAAAGCAAACTACCCTGGAAGCACCAAATGTGTGCTACTGGACAAGAATATCCTTTACATTTAACAAACAAATTTAAATGTATTCACTTCTTCATTTGTCAAATTATCATGCACAACTTAAAATACCATTTAAATTGTCATGTGGTAGAATAGGCTTTTGTGGTATACAGTTCAGCAAATTTGAACACGTATTACATGTTAAACAATTAGTGTTGAACAATTAGTGTGATTACTAGCCTTGTAACTATACAGAAATATCCCATCATCCCCCACAAAACCACCCATACTGTATTCATTCACCCAACCCCTAACCTTAAGGCAATCCCTGATCTGTTCTCCATCTGTCCTCATTTCATGAACTCCTTTCTCTGTCATCTCCATTCTGTTATTGAATCCATTTAGTGATGTTAAAATTTCAATTGTTTTATATTTAGTTGTAAAATTTCCATTGTGTTCTTCATTTTTTCTCCTCTTTCTCTTCCTCCTTCTTGTTCTTTTAATTTTTTCTGATAATTTTATTTTTCTATTCATTTCGTTAATGTTTATGATTGCTTATTGAGATAATTTTATAGGACCTACTTTGAAGTCTTTCTCTGATAACTTCAAGATCTATGTTATCTTGGTATTGATGTTTGTTGATTCTTTTTTTCCTTGAGAGTTGACATTCTTTGCTTAGAAGCTTTGAATCACATCCTAGTCATTGTGAATATAATATTATGAGTGTATAAGTCTTGTTTAAATGTTATGGACAATGCTGATATGTTTGTTTTAGCAGGGAATCTACTTGGTTAGGTTCAGGCTGCTAGTTCTAGTCCATCTTCTATCAGTTATTGTTTTATAATAAATTCAGTTTTTTAAAGCATTTATAGTGTTATTTGGATCTGTTTCCCACCTGGGATGTGGTCTATCTCTTAATTCTTAAATTGTTTGATATTTTCACTAATGTCAGATCTACACATACACAGCTTCATAGTAACCCAGAAGTTAATAAATACTTGCATAGTACTGCTTTCCTCAAATCCTCCCTCTTTGCGGTCTCTCCAGAAATTTCTGGTTCTCTGGGTCTCCCATTTTGAATCACATGGCCAGAAAGCTGGGCCTTTTTCATTCCTCTCTCCTGTGCCCTTTTACAAGTATACCTATCTCTAAGACAAAGCAGAGATAGGACAGAGTGAGGAAAAAAAGCAACATGTGATCACTGCAGCTTCTTCAGACCACAGTTTCAATGATGGTGAAGGAAAGCTCACCTATTTCATAGTTTTGGCTCCTATGAGTTTCTGTTGCCACTGCTGAAGTTTTTACTAGGGGATAGAGTGCAAAAGAATAGCCCAAAAACCAGGGAAAATACAAAAAAAGTGTTTTCTGTACTCCATTTGAACATTACATGTTTCTTTTATTACTCTTTGAGTCAGAATTAGAGAGATGTCTTGTAAACATCTCCATCTGAACCCTGTGCCCACTTTAGATTTCAGAATTTCACTGCATCTAGGTTCAGGATATTGAAGGGTATCTGGGTTAAAACACCAAAACCAAAAAGGCATTCTCAGCACTAATTTGGCAGTACGCTGAATTCTGGTCTTTGTCCTCAATCTGCTTGCTATTAGTTACTTCCAGAGTCCTCAAAGAAGACTCAGAGATAAATATTGCATATATTTGAAGTAGGATAATCAAACAATTTATTTTCTAATCTGAAAAAAAATAAAATACTTTCCTGTCAGAAATTTAACTTCTGTTTAACTTGAATATCCTACATTCATTTGATATTATATTCAGAGTTCTGAAGAAGACTATTTTTGAAATTTATGCCAAAATCTTTTCACAGAGACACACAACTGATCTCTTAAAAAATCTGAGCTAAATTATGTGGCTAAATTGCTGACAGCAGCTCCTAATCTAGACAGCACATCTGCTGACTGAGAGAAAGGATGATTGGTTGAATTGACATCTTCTTATTCTATATTAGGGTAAGGAGAATTTATAATAGTATGTGTGATCGAAACAAAAATTAGTGTTTTGGCTGATAGAATCATCATTTTAATGCTTTGCCTGAAAAGACTGATCTGGAAGCAATTTAGAGAGCTAATTTATAACCAACTTTAAAAAATAACACATGTTTTCAAGACTTCCCAAATATGTACTGAATAGGGAGCTATCCAACCACTTGAATTTTCTTTAATCTTACAGTATAATCAAACATTCCCTAGTGAAACTTCACCCATGGGAGATCAGGGACACTCTTTGGAGGTCATTAGGTCAGAAATCAATGTGGAGTTTTGCTGTGATCACCACATGTACCTCATGTATGCAAGACATGTTTCAGTTTATGTGCCAGGTTGACCTTAATTGTTCCAGAACTGCAGACACCCCTAGAGAGTGAAAATCAGAAACTGCAAAAATTATTACTAGGGGACACAGCATGTCTTGGCATGTCTGACAATAAAATGTAAAGTATTTCTCCAATAATTCTCGGATATCCAGAAACAAAAGAGATTCTTGAATATTAGGTCTTTGAATGTTAAGGTTACAGTGACAAAGTTAAGACTTAATAGACCGAGGTCTGAAACAGGGAAACCCAGTTCAAGTCCCACTATGTACCTATTGACACCAAAGCAACTGAAACCCTGTTATGAGCAATAAGACAAAGGACCTTCAAAGAGATCAGTGTTTTCAAAACATGTACTTTGAGTTATAGCTTGGTAAATTTTTGCTATATCTTTGTATAGGTTTTACCTTTTACATCTAATTTTTTTCTAAAAATGATTTTCTTTTTATTATTTTTGAATTAATAAGTCCAATTACCATACTACCATTAATCAACAAGCAGTGTTTTTTTTTGCTAGAGATGGTAACCATATGGAGAATTATTAAACTATATTAACTATATTAAACTATGTTGTTAAACAATGTTATAAGCTATAAAAGGAAATAAAGATAAAGAAATTCAAATGCTAATACATTTTATCTATTTATAAAATGTAATTCTAAATAAAAAAGAGAGGAATTCTGTGTCAGGGGAGATGAAGTAGATGTACTTTTTCCTATTCCTTCTGTTAACTACAACTAAAAATCCTGGACATTATACATAAAACAAACATGAGAAGAACCTGAAAATTGTTAGGATGAAAGAGCAGCTAGAAATCTCGGGACCCAGGTAATGACATATAGTGAGTTCCCTGGGTTTTCTTTTTGCCACTCATATTCCAGACTTGGAGTTGACAAAATTTGCAATGTGAAAACATCAACAAACACAAATGAACAAAGAAACAAAAAGCCCAAACAAAAGCCTACTCTTTTTAGTCAAAGGATCAAGAAAAGGGCAACCTAGTAAGACAGAAAAGATCAGACAGCATCTTCTGTATTGTAGCCAAACACCACAGAACAACTCTGGCTCCATCTCAGCCATGTCAGCAAAGACAGTGGGGAGCCTCGACGTCTATCTACCCTTCTGAGGTTGTAACAAGATACTAGTTAATCTTGCCAGATGTTGTCAGAGGAGATCAAGTAGATACACAGGACTTTCATCTTTTCCCACTCACTGGTAACAAGGTTCCTTTCTCCCACAGTGTTAGTGGACTTCATGTGGACAGACTGGATTTGTACTCTTGCCTTGTAGTAATGAGGCATCGCTCCTCTTCCCTACTAGGTGGTATCAGAGGAGATCCAGTGGGAGTGAGAATTTTCACCATCATTCAGAGATAATGCAGTCACCCCCAGAATAATGTCAATATAAACCACATGGGAAACAAGGCCTACTCAGCCTGTCAGTAAAAGGACTCTCCCTTTCCTCAGATGTCAATGAGAGTCTTGGAATTCTACTTCGATCCTGAAGAAACAAGATGATACTTACTCTTCTCCTGATTGAGCAGTATCAGAGAAAGTCAGATATCTAGTTATATCTAGAGTTTCATAACATAATACAAAAATGTCCAGGTTTCTATAAAAATCACTTGTTGTAATAAGATCTACGACAATTTCAAATTGAATGATAAGACACAATAGAGGCCAATAGAGAAATGAAGTAACAGAGATGTTACAATTATCTGGCAAATAATTTAAAGCAGCCATGATAGAAATGCTTTAATAAACAGTTATAAACAAGATTAGAACAAATGGAAAATGGGAAAGCCTTAGGAAGGAACAGAAAATGTGAGCAGAGAAATAGAAGATATAAAGAAGAATAAGTGGAAATTTTAGAGCCAGAAAACAGAATGATCAAAATACAAAGCTCAGTGGATGGTCTCAACAGTGTAACCATGGAGTTAGAGAAAAGAATCAGTGCATTGGAAGATAGTTTGATCGGACCAACAGAGTGAAAATAGAGGAGAAGAAAATGAACAGAGCCACAGGGACTATAACAATAGATCTAATACCCATTTCCCCAGCAGCAAGAAGTAGAGAGAAAAAAGAAGGATAAGGATGAAAATCAAAATGGCCGAAAATCTCCCAAGTTTGACAAGACATACAAAGTTACAGATTCAAGAAACTGAGTGAGCCACAAAAATATAAATCAGAAGATATTTATGCTAAGACACATCATAATTAAACTGTAAAACCTGAAAACAAATAAATATCTTGTGTGCAGCCAGAGAAAAATAACATCTTGTTTGTAGGGTACAATAATTCAAAAGGAGGTGGATTTCTCCTCAGAAACTGGAGGCCAGAGAAAGTGGCATAATGTTTCTCAAGAACTGAAATAAAAGAACTGTCAACTCAATTTTTGTATACAGTGAAAATATCCCTCAGGAATAAAGGGGAAATCAAGACATTTTCGGATGAAGAAAAACAAAGAATTTGTCATCGATAATACTACTACAAAAGAACGGCTAAAGAAATATTCCCAACAGAAATGAATTTATAAAAGTATAAACCTTCAAACAACAGAAAAGAAGAAAGAAACTGGTACCACAAAAATAGGTACGTGCAATGAGCTTTCTCCTCTTTGAAACAAAAATTATTACACAGTCCGATGTGGTTCTAAATTCATGCAGAGAAAATATCTAATAAAATAATAAATGGGGGAAAGAAAAAAAAGACTTAAAGGAGTTAAGGTTATATTTCATTTGAACAGGTAAAATAATGACATAAGTGGGCCAATTATGCATATATGATGTATTACCACAAGATATACTCAAAAACACTATGGATCAAAATGGAATTGTAAAAATGTTCAGCTAACTCAGATGAAGGCAGGAAAAAGAAAACAAGAGAAACAAAAAGCAGAAAACAAACAGAAAACAAAAAATGCCAGGCTTAAGCCCAAATACATCAATAATTACGTTAAATATAAATTTTCTATGTAAACCGATTATAATCCAGAGACTGGAAAAGGGAGTTAAAAAAATAAACATAATACAACTATGTGCTGTCTTATAAAAAACTTGGCCAGACGCAGTGGCTCACACCTGTAATCCAGCACTTTGGGAGGCCGAGGCAGGTGGATCAAGAGGTCAAGAGATCCAGACCATCCTGGCTAACATGGTGAAACCTCGTCTCTACTAAAAATACAAAAAATTAGCCGGGCGTGGTGGCAGGCGCCTGTAGTCCCAACTACTCGGGAGGCTGAGGCAGGAGAATGGATGGCGTGGACCTGGGAGGCCGAGCTTGCAGTGAGCCAAGATCGTGCCACTGCACTCCAGCCTGGGCAACAGAGCGAGACTTTGTCTCAAAGAAAAAAAACAAAAAACAAAACAAAACAAAAAAAACTTCAAATATAAGGCTGTAAGTAGGCTGAAAATGAAAGAATGCATAAAGATGTATTATGAAAATTGTAACCAAAGGAAAGCAGCAATAGCTATATTAATATCATATAAAGTAGACTTCAGAGAGAATATTTTCAATGAGAGAGGGGGAATTGTAGAAGATAAATGGGTTACTCAATGAAGTTATAGCAATACTGTGTATGCGCCAATCAGCAGAGCTGAAACAAATAAAAACAAATAGAACTGAAAGGAAAAACAGATAAATCCACAGTTAGAATTGGAGACATCAAAACCCCTCTCTCAACAATTCATAGAACAGCTAGACAGAAAATCAGCAAGGATATAGAACTCAACATCAGCAAGAAGATTTCATAAAAATGTGTAGAACACTTCATCCAATAGCAACAGAATTCACAATTTTTGAGTGCTCATGAAACATATACCAAAATAGAGAGTTTCGTGGAATATAAAACACATGTATAATGATTACCATCATAGGTGTTGGTTAAAAAAGATAAATATTACAGTAGTCCCCCCTTATCTGCAGTTTTCTGTCTATAATTTGTTACCTGTGGTCAACCATGGTCCAAAAATATTAAGATACTTAGAGAGAAAGTGACAGAGGTCACATTACTTTTATGAAAGCATATTGTCCTAACTGTATTATAATTATTCTATTTTATCATTATTGTTGCTCTCTTTCTATACTTAATTTACAAATTAAACTTTTTCACAGGTTTGGATGTATTGAAAAAAAGCATGATATTTATAGGGTTCACTACTATCTGTGGTTTCAGGTATCCACTGAGGGTCTTAAACATATCCCATCCAGAAGGGGACTAATCTATGTTGTATTTTACACAATAATAAAAACAGAAACTCTACAATGCTAGTAAAACTGTAGTACTGCTTTAGGCTGATAAAGAGTATTTACAAAAATATTTGACATTTAAAAGTTAGGAAAGCGGTTGAACTTTGGGAGTCGTAAATGGAAGGGGTTAAGTGAACAGATTAAGGAGGGCTGCTTCTCACTTGGGTTCCTACAAATGTTTTCAGTTTATGAGAATTAATCAAACTGTACAAATATTATATGTAAACTTTTCTCGATGTATAATATGCTTCAATCATAAATAATAAATATAACAAATAAACTAAATCTTCTTTTCACAAAGTATACTTTCTGACTACCATAGATTCAAAGCACATCAGTAATAGAGAGATAACAGCTAAATCTCTAAATACTTGGAAACTAAACAGCACACTTATTAATCATTCACAAGTCAAAGAGGGGGTCTCAAGGAAAATTTTTTTAAAATGTAATACATGGAATAAAAACAAAAATGCAATTTTTCAAATTTGTGGGAGAAATCTAGAACAGTGCTAAGAGGAAGTTTGTAGCACTGAATGCATATATTATAAAAAAAAGAAAATTCAAAATCAATAATCAATGCTTCCCCTTTAGTACCTAGAAAAAGAAGAAGAAAATATCTGTAGCAAGAAGGAAGTGATAAAGATAAAAGTAGAATTCAGTAAAATTAAAAACAGAAAAACAACGTAGAAAATCAATTAAGCAAGAAGCCGTTTTTTGCAGATATTAACAAAATTGACAAGCCTCTAATGAGAATGATGAAGACAAAAAGAAGACACAAATTGCTAACACTGAGAATGAAACATGGGATATCAGTATAGATGTGCAAATATCAGAAACATAACAAATAAATACTATGAGAAACTACACACATAAATGGTACAATTCCTAAAAAAACACAAAACACCAAAACTCAAACAATATAAAATAGATGGTTATGTCATTCGTTTATGAAAATGAATGTATTATTTTTGTACTTTCAAAAATGAAACCTCTAGGCCTACATGGTTTTCCTGAAAAAGTCTCTCAAGTGTTTAAAAAAGAATGATCAGTAATCCTACATATTTTCTTCTGGAAAATAGAAGAATGGACATTTTCCAGTTGATTTTATAAAACCTATCTTCATATCAAAGCCAGAAGAAGATAGTACAAAGTAAGAAAACTACAGAACAATATTAATCATAAATATAGGTGAAAAATGATTTAATAAAATATTAACAAATGAAATTTAGCGCGCTCTCTCTCTCTCTCTTTCTCTCTCTCTCTCTCTATATATAATTATAAATAGTGACCAATTGGAATTTATTCACTAATGAAAGCTGGTTCAATATTCAGAGTTAATTGAAGCCAGGCACAGTAGCTCATGCCTGTAATCCCAGCACTTTCAGAGGCCGAGGCAGCAGATCACTTGATGTCAGGAGTTCAAGACCAGCCTGGCCAACGTGGTGAAACCCATCTCTACTAAAAATACAAAAATTACTGGGCATGGTGGTGCATGCCTGTAGTCCCAGTTACTCAGGAGGCTGAGTCAGGAGAATTGCATGAATTCAGGAGGCAAAGGTTGTAGTGAGCTGAGATTACACTATTGCACTCCAATCTGGGCAACACGGGGAGACTCAGCCTCAAAAAAAAAAAAAAAAAAAAAGAAGAAGTTAATTGATAAAATTCACTATATTAAGAGGCTGAATAAAACTAATCACACGATTATGTGGAGATGTATATGAATATGTGAATGTATATGTAGAGAAATGTGTATGCGTATGTAAATGTAAATGTAGAGAATGTATGTAGAGTATGCAGAGGATGTAGATGGTATTTAACAAAATTCACTCACCTACTCATGATAAAAACTCTAAGAATTTTTAGAAATAGTAGAAATTGAAGGGAATCTCTCTCAAATTGATAAGGAATATGTTTTTACAAACTTTCACTAATGTTTTCCTTAATGATGAATGCTGTCCTTTTAAAATTGGGCATAAGACCTGGATGTTTGATCTCATTATTCTTATTCAGTACAGTGCTGGATGTTCTAGTGAGTCCAATAATCAAAAAAGGAAGCAGAGAAATGCAGATAGAAAAGGAAGAAATAAAACCATCTTGCATAGAAGACTTACTTGTCTATATAGGAAATCCCAAAGAATAAAAAACAAACAAACAAACAAAAACCCCTAGAACTAGTGAGTTCAGCAAAGTTGTAGGATACAAGATAAACATACAAAAATCAATCATATTTTTATATATTTGCAGTGATGCAATAAGCATGTGTTTACCATTTTTTTTCCCGCCGAGATGGAGTCTTGCTCTGTCACCCAGGCTGGAGTGCAGTGGCATGATTTCTGTTCACTGCAACGTCTGCTTCCCAGGTTCAAATGATTCTCCCGCCTCAGCCTCCCAAGTAGCTGGGATTACAGATGCCCCCGTCACCCCTGGCTAATTTTTGTATTTTTAGTAGAGACGGGGTTTTACTCTTTTGGCCAGACTGGTCTCGAACTCCTGACCTCAAGTGATCTGCCTGCCTTGGCCTCCCAAAGTGCTGAGATTAGAGGCATGAGCCACCACGCCCAGCTGTTTACCAATTTCAAAAATGTAATACAATTTAAAGTTGCCAAAAACAAGAAAGAATTATGGATAAATCTAAAAAAATACAGAATTTGTTGTTGAAAGTTACATAAAGTTGATGGAAGAATTAACAAAAGATATAAATTACACATTCCAAGATCATGGACTCGAAGGCTAAAGATAAGAAAGATGTGAAACATCAATTCTTCCCAAATTGATATGCAATTTTACCTCAATTCTTATCAAAATCTCTGCAAGATGTTTTGTAAACAATACTATTCTAAAGTTTAAATGGAAAGTCAAAAAACTAAAATTAATGCAAGTTTGAGAAAGAATAAAGAAATCAGTCTTCTTAACCTAAATATTTATTAAATTTCCTACAGTAACTTAGACAGCATGGTCTGGTGGGGGAGTATACCCACATATATTTATAGAGCAGAATAGAGATCCCACACATATATGCCCAGTGAATTTTTGACAAAGATGAAAAATCAATTTAATGGAGGAAAGACATTCTTTCTAACAAATGATGCTGGAACAATTGGACATCTAGAGGGTAAAAGTAAACTTCACCTAAACATTATACCTGATCAAAATTAAATAAAACACCAACTTAAATGTAAAATATAAAACTGTGTCTTCAGAAAAAAAAGTAAATTTGGTCAATTTAGGTCTATGCAAACAGTTTTTAGCCTTGCCATCAAAAGCATAATTGATAAAAGAAAAAAAAATTGACAAGTAGAAGTAGACAAGCTACAGAGTGGAGAAAATATTTTCAAGTCACTTATTCAACAAAGAATTACTCTGTAGGATATAAGTACTTTAAAAATTACTTTAAAGAATTACTCTCTAGGATATAAGTACTTTAACAACTCAACAATAATAAGTTTTAGAAAATAGGCTAAAGTCATGAAGTTTTAGAAAATACGCAAAAGTCATGAAGTGACATTTCACCAAAGAGAATATACAATGGTAGATAAGCACATGATGATGAGTTCAACATCATTAGCCAAAAATAACAAATTATAACCACAATGAGATATTACTACCTGTGTGTCAGAATGACTAAAATAAGAAATGGTGGTTTAACTCTAGACTGATAATTTTCTTTGCACCCAGCTTCTGGTTCTCATCTCTTCTAGGTTTTCCTTTGAAGGTGCATGCATTTCTTTGGCATATTGTTCTTGCATTTTAGTATTCTACTCTAGGTAGTTTTTTCCAGTGGTGAATGTTCACACTTATCTAGCTATAAATAGAAGTAGAAAGGTAATAGGTATCAAAATTTGGTGTTGAATAGAATGTGTACTATCCTGTGACTTGATAAAGGAATTTCTCCACTCCGCAGAGGATGAGCCATTTCAGCCTGTAGGCACATGGGGTACCCAGAATGACATTGTATTTTCAAATAACTAAGCCCTAGCCCTCTTTGAGGTTAGAAAGACACGTGAAAGCAGGCAAGAACAATGAATTCTCAAACATGACAAGTTTTACAAATGTTACAAGAATGACAATTGTTAAGAAAAATATTTTTCCTCTTTATAATGGGATTTTATTGGCCAGGAGGAGAGTTAGTCACCCTCTTGGAGTAGAGTTAACATGATTTTTGCCTAGGAATCCATTAGCATGGCTTCCCAAAAGAAGGTATGAATGGTCTTTGGTGAGCTTTGGAATTCTGGATTTCCTGTCAATGTCATGGAAACATTTGGCCGCCATCCCATCCATGGAATGGTGGGAATAATTTCAAGCTTTCAGCCTAACAGATGTTCCCCAAGGCAAGAAAATACATTGGCGGTCAGCAAACACTAAGGAAATTAAAGCATGAGCATGATACTTGCCCTTTCTCTCTCTAATATTATTGTGTTTCTTTGCAACTTCTGCCACTACTGTCATCATCTTTACCCCTGCCTCTGCTAGGGGTTGCAAGAAGCTTAAGTGTTGTTGTCAGTGCACCTTGTTTTTCTTGAGAGGCCTCCAATTAAGCTAATAGAGGAAAAGTGGATATCAGAGAGCTAGACTTGGTGGAAAGGGTGAGCTCTTATAGACATGGATGGAGACTGTAATATAAGAGGAATTTGAAATGAAACATTCTGATTTCTAGCATCTTGACCCTCTGCCCCTCATTTAATTTTTACTTCTAAAGTGTTGATGTGTGCCTTCTGTTGGCAGTTCTGCTCTCTATCTCTGGCCCTATTTAGACAAAACTACTAATGATGTATGTGCTAGAAAAATTGAAAAAAAAATACTGGAGAGCGATTGAGCTGCCAGGTGCATCTGGTCCTGCCACTCAGCACAGCTGTATGCAACAATTACCTGTGATCAGTAAGTTCAGCTGTCAGTCAGTTGGCTTAGTTTACATTAACAATCTGAATGTGTTAAGATTTCACTTTGATCCATAATCATTTCAGATGAACTTGAATCTTGCTTTTCATTTGCTATAAATGTTGACCCTTCAAATATTGCTACAGGTACTGCTAACATTATATAGTGTTTATATAGTCCTTTAATTGACTTAGTTCTTACAACACCTGAATAAGGCAAAGTAGGCATTATCTCCATTTTTCATGGCATCATGGCAGGAAACTAATGTGACTGTAACTGTGCCATTTTATTCAATGTCCAATGCTTGTTCCATTCTTTTATGCTGTTGTCTGCTACTGGTTGTATATGTGGATTAGTAGCTGTTTTGCTTTGAGGGTTAAATGTGAATCTTCATAAACCTAAGAAATAGGTATTATTGCCCCTCATGTGCTTTTTTTAAAGGCTAAAGTGCTTCAAAGATACCTCTTTAAACTCACTTATTCCAAAACAATTGTTTTTCTGGTATGGGACTCACAATTTGTTTTTCCTGTCTCTTTCTCATTAGGAGAAATTATGTGCTTGGGAGAAAAAATGCCCATGGATAATAAATCTGATAAAATTGAAGTACCAAAGGACTGACCTCATACTGAAACTCTGTTGGGCATAGTCTTATAGCCTTTGGAAATGTCACAACAAGGTTCTTGAAAAGTAACTCTTCAAATGGCTGTGAACTCTGAGCTTGCTATATGTTTGAAGCCACATGAAGGTTCTTTGTGGGATGTGGTACCCTTCCAAGAGAAAGGGTAAATATTTTGGCCTGGGCCTGTATCCTGGCTCTATTATTTACTCACTGTGTGACTTTGGTGAAGTTATTGAATTTTCATGCCTGAGTTTCCTGATGTGCAGTGTGGAACTTGCAATAATAGCTAACATAGGGTTAAGAGGATTCAAGGAGATAGTACGTTTCAGTTATTCAGAACAATGGCTGGACACTCAGTAAGCATTAGCTATATTGTTACCAATCTTTGGTTTCTGCTCACTGTTTGGAAAATAATTTTTTAGTTCATTTTCTAAGATTTTGGTAGTATCTATTGATTTTAAGATGATAATTTCTTTTCTAGAAGTAATTAAATAACATTACAGAAAATCAGTGGACAAGTAGTATAATAGAAACAAAATTATGATCATGGCTTTGTGCAGAGATCACTGGATTTGAAGTCAGTCAAATTTTCTTTCACTTATCTATACATTCTTGGCTATTTAAATAACTCGAGGCTCTAGCTTTATAAGATGGAGATAGTAACACCTTACCTTCTCTCTGGTTATTGTAGTGCTCTAAGACTCTATTCAAGAAATGGCATTGTAAGTGTCATATCACAATAAGAAGACTGTTTGTTATGATTCATATTAAGATAAAGCTGAAGGGAAAGATAGTTATTTGATGATGAAGTTTGTTCTGGATTCTGAAAAATGAGCCACATCCTTACCTATGTAAGTTCTGGCCTGGAGACTTTATTTCCTAGACTGTGTGAAACCCAAGAGTTCTTTAATGGCTCACTGAAATGCTATATTGATTTCTTGAGTGTAAAGGGAGACCTGGGTATATTAAGGCCAGGCTATCTATTTTAATGGTTGAAAATTAGAAGGTAGAGAGCAGACTAATTTAAAATGCTGTTTTCTCTTTTTGCTCTGCCTCTTGTGATGTGTGCAACAAGTGACTTAAAAAGGCTGGTAGTCCATAGTTGCAGTCTCCCTTCTTTTGTCTTTTTTTCCCTTCTCTCCCTTTCTTTCTTCCTTCCATCCTTCCATCCTTTGTTCTTTCCAAGCTTTCTTTTAATGAGTAGTATGGAATGGAATGGAGGATGTTTATTTCATTTTGTGATTTTTTCCAGACTGTTACCTATTTTAATATTTCTATTTGAAAAAATCAATTAGTACATTAGCAAATTCTTACTGAATACCTACTATGCTAAGTATCAAGGGAATAAAATGGAAACACAAGATAGTCCTTATCCTCCAGAGCTTGATGTAACTAGCAACAAAGAATACCCACTAATGGTAGACTGAATTTGTAAAAAAGGTGGTACATATACACCATGGAATACTATGCAGCCATGAAAAACAACGAGATCATGTCCTTCGCTGTAACATGAATGGAATTAGAGGTTATCATCCTTAGCAAACTAACACAGGAACAGAAAACAAAATACCACATGTTTTCACTTATAAGTGGGAGCTAAATAATGAGAACACATGGACAAACAAATAGATAGGAACAACAGACACAAAAGCCTACTGGAGGGTGGAGGATGGAAAGGAGGGAGATGATCAGGAAAATTAACTAATTGGTACTAGACTTAATACCAGGGTGATGAAATCTGTACAACAAACCACCAGGACACGAGTTTACCTATATAACAAATATGCAAATATACCCCGAACTTAAAAACTAAAAAGGAGACTTTTTTTTTGTACAGATTACAGATCATTTTTAGTATTTATTTCCTTATAATCTTGGAATTACCTTTTTAATAATGATATTAGTAGCACAGCTTAAGACTCAGAGAATCAGGGAACACAGACATTTAATAATTAATGACAGCTGGGCATGGTGGCTCATGCCTGTAATCCCAGCACTTTGGAAGGCCGAGGTAGGCAGATCACCTGAGGTCAGGAGTTCAAGAACAGCCTGGCCAACATGGTGAAACCCTGTCTCTACTAAAATTACAAAAATTAGCCAGGCGTGGTGGCACACACCTGTAATCCCAGCTACTTGGTAGGCTAAGGCACGATAATTGCTTAAACTGGGGAGGCAGAAGTTGTAATAAGACAAGATCACTCCACTGCACTCCTGCCAGGGTGACAGAGTGAGACTCTGCCTCAAAAAAATAAATATATAAATAAAATAATTAACGACAAAAGTAAGTATTGTGATAAAGGAAAATATAGATTATGAGAAAGTATTATAGGTAGAATCTGTCATAGTCTTGAGAGGAGCAGGACTTATGTGGTCATGAGAATATGGAAAGACTACAGCAAGAATTGACTTCAAGATTTATAATTAAACCAGTGGGACCATATTAGACTGGGAAAACATTCCAGACAGAAGAAAGCCCGTGTGCAAGGACCAGGAAGTGAGAGAGCATTTGACTTTTTCAGGGAACAGAAAGAAGTCCATGACAGCTAGAGTACGGATAACAAGGGGAAGAGCAACAAAAAGTTATGCTGGTAAAATAGTCCTGGATCAGATCATGCAGAGCGTTGCAAATTGTGCAGATTTCTTTTAGATTTTACCTTAAGGGTAATGGGAAATCATTGAGAGGTTTGAGACAAAGGGGGACATGAGTTTAAAATACCATGTGACTATAAAATACTGTATTTGTGATAAAATGTTTGAGGGCCTGCTGGGTAGGGATCTGCTTATTTAGGATAGAATCTGATTATTTCGTTGGGAACATGGAGGAGACTAACACTAAGAATTGGTAGGATTTCTAATTTGATAATTTAGAGCAAAGGATTCTAAAGAGAAGAAATAACATGTGCCCAAGGAATAAGAAAAAACAGCATCAGTTCAATGCTACTACAAACGAATAGGGTGCAATGTGAGAGAAGGATTTATAGCAGATGCATTTGTTTCCAGGCTTGGCAGGTGACAATTCCCAGATGATCTGAATCATGAGGCAGAGGATCTTAATGCACCTCTTGATTTGTCAGCATCAGCATAGCAGTGTGGTGGGCTGGATCTTGAAGATGGGGGATGTCCGTAACTTTGCTCTGGGAAACTAAGGAAAATGGTCTGGCACACTGGGGCAAAATAATAAGGCTTTGATAAGACAATAAAAGAGATCTGGGGATGGGGGAGATTTTAAGCCAGAATCAAAATGTCATAACCACGAAGAATAGATTGATTAGGTGGACTACATTGAAATGACAAGTTTATATCCATCAAGAGATATCATTAATGAGTGAAAAAGAAAGCCATACAATGGGAGGAGATACTTGCAACATGTAGACTGACAAAAGGCTTTCATTCAGAATACATACAGAATGCCTACAAATCAGTAAAGAAACAACCCAATACAAAAATGGGCAAAAGACTGTATTCTTTTGCTACATTATCTTTATTCATTTTATTTATCTATAGTGTTCTGTTGCATGGACTCACCATAACTATTCTAATGTTGATGGACTTGTTGGTAATTTCTCACATTTGGCTATGAATCTTTCCATTAACATTCCAATGCATACCTCTTGGTGCATAAACACCTTTTCTGTGGCATGTATATCTGGGAGTAGCACTTAAAAATGGGTCCACTGAACATACGAAAAGTTACAAACTGTATTTGTAATATTGGAAACATAAATTAACTCATAATAAGTTCTTATTCTGTGTTGTAATTAAATACACCCATAATACCATGTATGAGTAAATATTTGATGTGAAGATAAATATCATATTCCATTTGTCAGAGTTTAAATGGGTATAATGATTTTGGAAAATAGTTTTACATTGTCCACTAAAGTTGAGAGTACACATGCCTTCTGATCCTGGGTGAGGGAGTGATTGGAAGGGGCACAAATGAAGTACTAGAAATATTCTGTTTATTGATAATAGTTGGTGGTTACAAAGGCATTCCTTCTGTCTCAATGCACCAACATACATTTATGTTTGTTTAATTTCTGGATGTGTTATACTTAAAAAAATTTAAATATAACAATATCATGCCTTGTAAGATCATTTTCCAGAGTTATGTCATTTATTTGAGTTCCCAGATTATATTTTAATCTGGGAACTTCTAATTTTTGGACAGATGAGTTGGATAGATGGATTAGAAGTTCTGCAGCTGAGGTTTTCTATACATCAGGGTTCTCTTTGTAACAATTAATGAAGGATTCCAAAATACTAGCAATGCTTTAAAAAAACTTATTAGTAATTATATTTAAACATTTTTATACTACATAGTCTAACATAAAAATATTTCATTTATTCTTGCCTGATGTAATATTAGCTCAGTTTATATATACTGCACTTATTATTTATGTTTCAGAATTTTTTGACAAAAATCTGAAAAAATTATTAATGCACTGCTTGGTAGGCAGTATTCTCTTAGAAGTGACTTTCATAGATGAAAATAATGAAAGGTGTTCTTAATGGCAAAAGACTGCAAATTTTGGAACTGGGTTATCTCTATAGTTTTTATAGTGCTAAAAATTCTCAATTACTTCTTAGGATAGGGATGGTGGGAAGTGAAGCAAAGAAATGTATTGTGATGTTATAGAGAAATAATAGAAAAACTGCTTTCAAGACACCTATTACAAAATGAAGCCAAAGAAAAATCATCAAATTTACCAGCAATCTTTCCATGAACATAATTGTTTTGAAACGACATGCATGTCAATTCATTTAGCAAATTATTTTTAAAGCTCTAAAATCTACCCATTTTCTAAAATTAGTGTATTCTAAAAACTTTAATGAAAGTTGCACACATTTCAACAGCTGTTGCTTAATTAGCACAAAAAACTTCTCCAGGTTAACACAATGGAAAAAAAAAAAGAGCACACTCAGTAAAATACAACTCAGAAACAAAGAAAGTAGAAGAAAATGAAGAGTTAGACAAAACACTTCCATATTATATACATTTCTATTGTTTTACTCACCTCTTCAATCACTTTCCCTTGAGGCATCTTAACTGGTGGCACTGCCTCTCTGTATTAATATTCATACTCAATGAATGCCTTCTTCATCTTCCCATAGTGTGAATGACAGTGAGTTTGAAAGAGAGAGCAAGAGTGAGAGCAAGAGCAAGAGAGCACAAAAGTGAAGAAAGAGTAACTGGGATTTAATGATTACAACAAATAACACATTTAAACAGTACATTTGTGAAGTATCTAAAAATTCCCCACCAACTGGATGTCAAATATGATCTGATAAAACAACACCCTTCCAATTTTTAGAAAAATATTTCAACCTTAAGTTTGACTTAGGACTGAATAATGTGTGTGTGTGTGTGTGTGTGTGTGTGTGTGTGTGTGTGTTGGTATAAATGTTTATTTTATTAGAAGGTAAACTCCTGGAGATTGGAAATTCTTACTCAATGTTTTATCTCCCACCACTTTTGTAACAGTGATTTGCCCATTGTTGATTCTCAGTGTTTGCACACTGAATTGAGTTGAGTCCAGATGAATACTGAATTCCAGTTGTTTGTTTCAGGAAAGGATAATTAATAGTTTAAACTTGATTCTGATTATACATTTATATGAACACCCTGTGCTTCAGTTGTATGTTCCAGACCAAAAGATAAAATGAAAAAAAAAAAAGAGATGTACGCTGCATGGCTGGGTTTGTGCCAAATGAAATTCAAATAAACTTAGAAATCCAAACATTTTATTTTGCTGTTAGCCACTAGCAGAGTTAATCAGTGCATGGAATCTTAATGAAAATAAGAGTACCTATGCAAATAATTGAAACAGAGTTCTTAATGATTCTTGTTTGTCTGGAATATTAGAATTTAGGGCTGACATGGCCTGGCGTGGTGACTCACGCTTGTAATCTCAGCACTTTGGGAGGCTGAGGCAGGCGGATCACGAGGTCAGGAGATCGAGACCATCCTGGCTAACATGGTGAAACCCGGTCTCTACTAAAAATACAAAAAATTATACGAGCGTGGTGGTGGGTGCCAGTAGTCCCAGCTACTCGGGAGGCTGCGGCAGGAGAATGGTGTCAACCCAGGAGGAGGAGTTTGCAGTGAGCCAAGATCGCACCACTGCACTCCAGCCTGGGTGACAGAGGGAGACTCTGTCTCAAAAAAAAAAAAAAAAAAAAGAAAAAGAAAAAAGAAAAAAAAACCTGGGCATATAAGGAACATACCTCAACATAATAAAAGCCACGTACTACAGACCCACAGCTAGTATCATACTAAATGGGAAAGAACTGAAAACTTTTCCCCTAAGATCTGGAATGTGACAAGGTTGCCCACTTTCACCACTGTTATTCAACATACTACTGGAAGTTCTAGCTAGAGTAATCAGACAGGGGATAGACATAAAGCATCCAAATTGAAATCGAAGAAGTCAAATTATTCTTGTTTGCAGATGATATAATCTTATATTTGGGGAAACCTAAAGACTCCAACAGGAAAAGGTTATTTGTTTGGTAGTCCCTGTTCCACAAAAGTGGAAATACTCTCAGGATCTCTGTCAACTCATCTTGCTAAGGTATTATCTTTGATATATTCCTGATGATCACATATGTCAATATGCTGAGCCCAATTAAATCATTTCTAAATACATAAACTCCTATTTGTAACCTCCTCAATCTAATTATTCATATTTAACATTTAGAAGGCCTCCTTGGTATCCCTGCAACATCTTGAATAATGCCTTACACAAAGCAGTAAGAAATAAGAAGCGTTTCTTGAACAATACTTTACTTCTCTTGCAAATAAAAGCAAATATATTTATATTCAGGATATTAGACCTTCAACCATGATGCAGATTGGGACATCATCATCAAAGTAGACATTGTTACTTATCATGTATTTTTCCTTATTTTTCCTAGGATGCTCACCATCGACAGTTATATGAGTCAGTTTCTTCAAAAGATTTGTGATCCCTGAGAGATAATTCAGAAAACTATATAACTGAATATTCTTCAGTAGTTACATTGTTTTTCTTCCCTCAATAACAAGAGTTTGCGTGAATTTATCATTTGGCACCTAAAATGGTATAAATCTGTCTGTGATGAGAAGGGTGTGAAACATTTGGACATAAATGATTTATTCCTGTTGTGTTCTCTGTAATGGTGAGAACTTGTCATCAAAAGGTCTGAAGTGAAAATCACCAGTGGTGGCTGCAAGACTGCGGTGTGTTAATTTTTATATTTGCATTTTTCGTGAGTTGTATGAAAGATGGAGTTTGCTATTTGTGTGTTATGTTAGCTCATTATTATGTGACCTCAAACTCTCTAAGAGCTTTGCCTATTGTAGGGATCTCAATAAAATTCAGATGTTGCCAATTATTAAAACTCACTGGAGAATATATTTTTAAAGCATGTGTATCAACACATATTAATTAAAATCAGAATACTTTGTCATTATTATTTTATTCTCCTGATTTACAATCATAAAGTTTGGTTTACTAGAAGTAATAGTATAGACACATGAGAGATGACATGGAAACTTACCTGGTGGGAAGATCTTGGGAATAAAATCTAGGACGCCAAAATCTCAGTTTCTTGAGCCAAGGTGTGATTTGGCTTTTGAATATGGCAATATTACATATTATTCTTCTTTGGGGGCAAGAAAAACACATTTAGGGTGGGTATCTTAGTTCATTTTTTACTGCTGTAACTGAATACCACAGACTTGGTAATTAATAAAGATTTAAAATTTATTTCTTCATAGTTCTGGAGGCTGGGAAGCCCAAGATTAAGGCAGTAGCATCATGTAAGGACTTCTTCCTGTGCCATCGCATAGGGGAAAATGTGAAAGTGAGAGAGGGAAAGAAAGAAAGAGAGATGAGGAGGCTGAACTCGCCCTTTTATAAGGATTCCACTCTCACCAAAATGCCACTAATCTACTCATAAAGGAGGAGCTCTCATGGCCTAATCACCACTTCAAAGTCCACTCTTAATATTGTTAAAATGACAATTAAACTTTAATACGAGTTTTGGAGAGAACAAATATTTCACCCATAGCAGTGGGTTTTCTTCGTCTTTCCTTCTTCCCCCACAAAATGGCAGGAATACTCTCATTTGATTTGAAACACAATTTCATGGGAGTAATCTCAAAGGAGCCCTGCAAATATTATGTCAGATGGTGCCACCTTCTTGTCTTATTTATGGCATGGGCCTGATAGTGTGGAATGTGCTTTCTGGCGTCAGTGCATACCTATGTCCTGCTCCTGATGCCACTGAACTCTATCTTGTGTAGCCGCCGTTAAGAGAGTAACTACAGACACTCTCATTTATCCCAGGTAGCAGAAGGCATAATCAGGGTTATTACATCTTAAAATTCGGGTTTTTGGTTCATTAGCTCAAATGAAATAATTTTGCCTATAGGCCAAATTCCAGCAATGCCCCTACCTGGGTGCATTTTAATAAATTGAACAAAGCTACAACACTTGTACTTTCATACCTTGCCATGCTTCCTTACCCACTAACCTCAGTTGTCTCTTAGTGTTAAGGGACAACTGTTTATAAGCATTACCTCCTCATTTTTCAGGTTTGAGGGAAAAGGCAAATTCATGCTATCAACCTCCTGCTCCCCTTATGCTCTGAAGACAGCTGAGGGTCCAAACAACCTAGCTAGACAGTTTTGCTGATGTCACATTCATTAACCAACAACTTACCTACATGATAACTCTAGGCCTTGACCAACTAAAATTTCTTGGTACATGCTACTAACTTTGGTAATGAACTGCTCACCTTAGCTTAAAGTGGTACAAACTGCATTTGTACATGTTTCCCTGCTAATCTATAAGGTATAGCCACCCCACCCAATTGTGGATATAGTAGGTTTATGAAATGAAATGGAACAAGTAGCTGCATAACAACCTGAGAGGTATAATAGAAATATCTTCAAACTGAGGGCCGTTCGAACAGGGTTGTATCTCCAAATAATGTTTTTGAGGAAAGGAATCACGGCTAATGAGAATAGCTAAGATTAATAACATACCAGGTGATGTACTAAGCACCTTTAGCACAATATTCCAATTAATCCTTACAAAAAATAAACCAATAAGTTTTTTGTTATCCCCATTTTATAAATAAAATACCTGAAACTCACGAAGTTAAATATTATGCTCAAAGTCATATGCTTTGCAAGTAGCAACTCTTGCCAGGACTTTGGCATTGGTCTTTTGACTTTTAAATTCCTATCTCTGTTACTTCTTGACTTTGCTGCTATACTTCCATTTCTTTGGATTTTCTCGCAGTACCTGACCTGGAGTCAATTCAAATCTGGCATTCAATTACTCTTAGTTAAATTTCATTTATTGAAAACTCAGTTCAAACAATTGCAACATGAAGCTTATGGGGAAATTATAAAGGATTTGGGATCATTTTTTTCATCTTCTGAAGAAAATGAGTCCTCTTAAAGTGTTCTCCTGTTTGTTTTGTCCTGTTTATACAGGCATAATTTCCTCATTTACTTCCAAAGAAATGTAACATATTAAGACATTATGGTAACTTCTTCGTCTTTCTAAGATGATTTCATGTCAATGGTTTCAAAACAGATGTAGGTTTAATGCTCAGCTATCCTCCATTTCCAACACTGAGAGAACATTAGGAAATATACTTAAAACTATACCATGAGATATTTAGAACACATGTAAGAAAGGATTTTCTGAAAGTGAGAATGGTGAATAGTGCAAAACTAAGTGGTAGACTCAGGATGACAATGCAGTAGGTCTTTAATAACAGGAGCGATCCTTATGATTTCCATGTAATCAAGCAAAATGTGAGCATAGTAACATGGCATTTAAAGATTTATGTTGGCTTCCTGGCTATTAGATCCTATCTGTCCACATCCCTTAGATGGGACCTTGAAGAAAATAACTTTCTAACTAACTAATATTCATTGCATACTAATTTTATACTAAGCATGTGTTCAGCAAAAGATAAGCCACGATGAGCAAAATAGACACAATTTCTGCCTTCACAAGGCTTGTAACAGTGGGGGATTTGGGCAAAAATCATACTTTTTAAAAATGTTGAGATAATTAAAGGTAAAATTTTATTTAAAAAATGTTACTATGTAATAAAGTAAGTCTTCATCATATTTTTAAATTATAGCCAGAATAAATTAAGCTCTTTATGACTAGACAATATCTTTCTCATAAACAGGCTTTGGTGTCAGTCCACAAGAAACTTCAATAACACATTGCAGCATCAAATATCATATAATAAGTGTTTGGACAACCCTTCAGTTCTGACTTTATAAATGTAAAATGCTATCATATTGGCATGTGTAGAAAGGGGATAGTCCATGTCAAAGGAAACTTGCCCCTGGCATATTTTTGTAAGGCAAAGGTTTATTGCATAAGGCCGTATCATTGCAAAAGGCTGCCCTCTGTATAATGCAATCAATATAGTTTAATTAAAGAATGATACTATTGATTCTAATTAACCAAAAATGCTTTCCTCATTAGTTTGTAGTTCATATTTGTTCCCAGAGACAAGATGATTTAGTGATTGTAATCCTACTCTCAGTATATGGAATAGAGATGCTTATTTAAAAGATGCTAACTCTGGCACTCTGATTTTGAGTTGTCTTTGCATTTGTGATGAATGAACATTTCTTTGTGTATAAATATAATTTTAAAATAATATATTATTTAAACATGCATCCTAAATGTGCAAACATGGAATTTTGGAGAACTGGATTTTAAATGCTGGGATTATTCTATTACTAAAAGTATTGGTACCACCATCAATGCTAGCCTCTAATGTATTTTTTATTTTAGAGAATCTGTCAAAAACCCTGTGTATAGTTCTATGGTCTGACGTTTCTTAAGCATAGGCTCTCAGCAGTTGATTGGATCTAATTTGTCTGTTGCAGGTGTTATATTAAGATATAGAAATATGTTTAGGTAATAAATTAAAGGGTGTTGTTTGTTTTTATTCAGTCAGGTAAGGGCTGATGATCATGATTAAGTGCTGGTAGTAAAAGGCAATACAATATTTTTACTCATCATTTGAAAGTTGTATACATACAAAAGGCCTTCCTAAAATGATGGAAACGAAGGGAAAGGGAAGTATTAAAATGAGCTGAACATCTACTTTTTACCAGACGGTAGTCAGTATTTTGTGATTATGATCTCATTTAATACTCAAAAAACCCAGAAATATGAGAAGCATCTAGCCCCATTTTGTGTGTATAAAAACAGAGCTTCAGATTTAGAGCTTAAGTAGCTCGACCAAAATAGTAGAGATACTAAATTTTGATTTGCAACCAGATCTAATTGATACTAGACAACCCCTTTCTTTTTTCTTTCAGAACACTGGCATTTAAAACAAGCTTAAAATCAAAGTACATAGTATTTCTGTATCTGGCCAAGAAGGAGAAAAGCAATGGGCACTAGAATATCGTCGTACATGGAAATACATGTAAGTCATTTTAACTAAAATAAGAAACTAGACAGGAATGCCTATCATTACTATTAATAGCTAACATTCATTAAGTACTAATATGCTAAGCGCTTTTCAAAATGTTTTATGTATTTTAATTCATTTATTCCTCATAGAGATGTTATAAAGTAGGTACTATTATCATCATTTTAAGAAAAAAAACTGAGACAGTAAAATGATCTATTTTTACTGACATATTTTATGCCTACGAAATCCAAGCAACCGTAGTTTAAAGCTGTTTGAAATAATAAACAAATTTCCAATGTGATTGCACATAAAAAGAATAACCAAAAATCAAAGGTGATTTTTTATTAAAGTAAAAACCAAGAAAAATAGACATGGAGAAAAATCTATTCAGAACAGTGACAAAAATAATATATATTTAACAATGAATGAAATGGGAAGGATAGATTAAAAATACATAATTTTATTAAAGCAACCAAAATATTTATGTTAATGGATAAGAATATTTAAATGTCTATTCAGTCAGAATTAATATACACATTTAGTTATCTGCCAATTAGAAAAGAGATTTTCTAGGGAAGAAATATTATCTTTGAAATATATCAAATTATTTTAAATGTATTTAAAATCACTTGAAGATTTGGAAGAACAAATGCTGAAGAACAACCAAGAAATGCATTCAAAGCAGAAGGGAGAAATGAAAGGGAACTTGTTTTTTTCAATATTGAAATATTTTATAAATACATTACAATCAAATTAATATTATATAGGCATGTGAATCAGCAGAAAACAACAGCAATAGCAGGAGAAACAAAACATGAAATAATGCAACACAATAGGGACTCCAGAAATTACTTTTATATATTTGAGTACTTAAAATATGATTGAGATAATATTTCAACTCAATGGGAAGATGATGACTTGTTTAATAAATGATCATCTATCAAAAGAAAATAAAATTATATGCCTATTTTAAATCATGCACCATTCTAAATTCTAGGTTTTATAGATCTAGATAGATATGTTTGAAGAAAATCTAGATCACACACATCACATAACATGGAAGGGATTTTCTTGAACAAACAAGAAATTCAGAATCTGTAATAAAAAAGTCCATATTTATGTGTATAAAATTAAAACTTTGGCAAAAGATGCTATAAGCAAAATCAATAGAAAATTGAAAAGATTTGGAAAGCATTTTTATGACATAGATGCCACATAAAACAAATATATATAACACAGATAAAGCTCTAACAAATCAACAAGATAATAACTCAATATATAATATGTGTGTATATATGTGTCTGTGTGTGTATGTATATTTTCATGTTCACACACTAGTATTCAAGAATATGCAAATTAATGCAAAAAAAGGACAAAAGAAAATAATATTACTCTCATATCCATGGTTCATTCAAAATATACAACTTTACATTTTTTCTTTTTTTACCTTTAAAATAAAGTTTTTAAAATATTTTTGTTAATGTTATTTTAATTGACAAATCATAATTAAATACATTTATGGGTACAATGATGTTTGGATATATGCGTGTGTGTGTGTATATATATATATATATATATGAAATGTGTAATAATTAAACCAAATAGTTAATATATCCATTATCTTGCTCCCCTATAATTTTTTATGGTAAGACATTTTCAATTTACTCTTAGTTGTTTTGAAATATACAATATATATTTATTAACTATAGTCACCTTGCTTTGCAGTAGATCTCAAAACTTATTCTTTTTATTTGAGACTTTGTACCCTTTGATCAACAGCTCCACATTCCCTCCCTCCCTCCCCCTAATCCTCCAACCTCTGGTAACCATCATTCTACTCTGAACTCCTATGAGTTAAACTTTTTTTGATTTCACATATGAGACCATGTGGTAATTGTATTTCTGTGCCTGGCTTATTTCTCATATCATAATGGCCTCCAGGTTCATCTCTGTTATTGCAAATGACATAATTCTTTTCCTTTATTTAAAGCTGAATATTATAAGAACAAGTCGTTAATCCATTTTGTATTGAGTTTTTATATGGTAAAAGAATCCAATTTTATTATTTTGCATGTGGATGGACAATTTTCCCCAAACACTATTATTTATTGAAGAGACTGTATTTTCTCATTGTGTAATATTGATACGTTTGTGAAAAATCAATTGGCCATAGATATGTGGGTTTATTTCTAGACTTTCTATCCTGTTCTACTGGTCAATGTGTCTGTTTTCATGCCACTACCTTGCAGTATTTACTGTAATTGCTTTAATATGTTTTGAAATCTGGCAGTGTGATTCTGTCAGCTTTGTTCTTTTTGCTCACAATTGTTTTGTCATTTGAGCTCTTTTGAGGTTCCGGACAAATTTAATAATTTTTTAAAAATTTTATGTGAAAAATAACATTGGAATTTTGATAGGGATTGCATTAAATCTTTAGATCTCTTTGAGTAGTATGGATATTTCACAATATGAATTATTTCAAACCATCGACATGGGATACCTTTCCATTTATTTATTATTTTAAAAATTGTTTTATCAGTTTTATTGTTTTCAGCATACAAGTCTTTCACTTCCTTGGTTAAATTTATACTTAAGTATTTTATTATATTTATTTGTATTTGTAATTGAAATTATTTCCTTAATTTCCTTTTCAGATAGTTTATTTTTAGTACATAGAAACACTACTGATTTTTCTATGTTGATTTTGTATTCTGCAAATTTACTGAATGCCATTTCTAACAGTTTCTTGCTAGAGTCTTTAGGATTTTCTACATATCAGATCATGTCATCTGAAAATAGAGATAATTTTACTTTTCCCTTTCTTATTGTGATGCCTTTTATTTTATTTTATTTTATTTTTGCCTAATTTCCCAGCTAGGACTTTCAGTTATATGTCAAAAAGAAGTGGCAACAATGGGCAGCCTTGTCTCTTTCCTTGATCTAAGAGGAAACACTTTTAATTTTCCTGTTGAGAATGATTTCGGCTGCATGTTTGTTGTATATGGTTTTTATTGTATTGACATACATTCCCTCTATACCTAATATGTTAAGTGTTTTGATCATGAAGACATGCTGAATTTTGTCAAGTGCTTTGTCTGCATCTATTGAGATGATCATATAATTTTTATCCTTTATTTTGTTAATGTGGTGTATCACATTTATTGATTTGTGTGTGTTGAACCATCTTTCTATCCCAAGGATAAACCCCTCATAATCATGGTGAATGATTCCTTCAAGATGTTCTTTAATTTGGCTCCCTAATTTTGTTGAAGATTTTTGTTCATGAGGAATTTCAAGCTGTAGTGGATTTTTGTTTGTTTTGTATTGTTTATTTGTTTGTTTGCTTTCTTGTAGTGTCCTTATCTGGCTTTGGTTTCAGAGTGATACACTGGGTTTGACAAACCTGACAAAAACAAGCAATGGGAAAAGGATTCGCTATTTAATAAATGGTGTTGGGGAAACTGCCTAGCCATATGCAGAAAACTGAAACTGGACCCCTTCCTTACACCTCATACAAAAATTAACTCAAGATGGATTAAAGACTTAAATGCAAGACCTAAAACCATAAAAACCCTAGAAGAAAACCTAGGCAATACCATTCAGGACACAGGGATGGGCAAAACTTCATGACTAAAACACCAAAAGCAATGGCAACAAAAACCGAAACTGACAAATGGCATCTAATTAAACTAAAGAGCTTCTGCACAGCAAAAGAAACAATCATCAGACAGAACAGGCAACCCACAGAATGGGAGAAAATTTTTACAATCTGTCCATCTGACAAAGGGCTAATATCCAGAATCTACAAGGAACTTAAACAAATGTAAAAGAAAAAACCAAACAACCCTATCAAAAAGTGGGTAAAGGATGTGAAAAGACCCTTCTCAAAAGAAGACATTTATGCGGCCAACAAACATATGAAAAAGAGCTCGTCATCACTGGTCATTAGAGAAATGGAAATCAAAACAACAATGAGATACCATCTCACGCTAGTAAGAATGGCGATCATTAAAAAGTCAGGAAATAACAGATGCTGGTGAGGATGTGGAGAAATAGGAAAGCTTTTTCACTGTTGGTGGGGGTGTAAATTAGTTCAACCATTGTGGAAGACAGTGTGGTGATTCCTCAAGGATCTAGAATCAGAAATACCATTTGACCCAGCAATCCCATTCCTGGATATATACCCAAAAGGTTATAAATCATCTACTATAAAGACACATGCACATGTATGTTTATTGCAGCACTATTCACAATAGCAGAGACTTGGAACCAACCCAAATGCCCATCAATATTAGACTGGATAAAGAAAATGTGGAACATATACACCATGGAATACTATGTAGCCATAAAAAGGGATGAGTTCATGGCCTTTGCAGGGACATGGATGAAGCTGGAAACCATCATTCTTAGCAAACTAACACAGGAGCAGAAAACCAAACACTGCATGTTCTCACTCATAAGTGGGAGTTGAACAATGAAAACCCATGGACACTGGGAGGGGAACTTCACACACTGTGGCTTGTTGGGAGGTGAGGGGCTAGGGCAGTAATAGCATTAGCAGAAATACCTAATGTAGGTTACAGGTTGATGGGTGCAGCAAACCAACAGGGCACGTGTATACCTATGTATACAGGTATGTATACAAACCTGCAGGTTCTGCACATGTATCCCAGAACTTAAGTTATATATATATATATAGATAGATAGATAGATAGACAGATAGACATAGATATGGAAAAAAAGAATAAAATGAAATAAAATAGTATTTTCCCCACTTTCATTTTATGAAAGAATTTGGGAAGAATCAGTATTAATTCTTTAAATTTTTAGTAGACTTTAGCAGTAAGCTATCTGGTGTAGGGCTTTTGTTAGATGGAAGATTTATTTTTGATTCAATCTCTTTACTCATTACTGGTCTGTTTCTATTTCCTGTTCATTTATAATTCAGTCTTTGTAGGCTGTATCTATGAATTTATCCATTTATTCTAGAGTTGTCAATTTGTTGGCATATAATTGTTCATAGTAGGTTCTTCTGATTTTTGTATTTTTGTGGTATCACATGTAATGTTTCCTCTTTCTTTCTTTTTCTTTTTTATTTTTTTGGAGGCGGAGGTCAAGGTCTTGCTCTGTCAGCTAGGCTGATGTGCGGTGGTATGGTCTTGGCTGACTGTAGTCTCGACCTCCTGGGCTCAAGCCATTCCCTCACTTCAGCCTGCTGAGTAACTGGAACCACAGCACATGCCATTACATGTGATTGATATTTTAATTTGTTGTAGAGATAGGGTCTCTCTATGTTGTCCAGGTTAGTTTCATACTCCTGGACTAAGGCGATCCTCCCACCTTGGCCTCCCAAAGTGCTGGGATTACGGACATGAGCCACCACGCCCAGCCTTTCATTTTGATATTATTTACTCGAGTCTTCTCTCTCTCTCTCTTTTTTTTAAGTCTAGCTAAGAGTTATTCTGTTTACCTTTTTAACAAACCAATGCTTAGTTTCACCATTATTTTTTCTGTTCTTTTTCTAGTTTCTATTTTATTTATTTCTACTCTCATCTTTTGTTATTTCCTTTTTTCTGGTAACGTGGGCTCAGTATTTTTTTTTTCTAGTTCCTTAAATTATAAAATTAGATTGTTTGAGGTCATTCTTTTTGATATAGGCATTTGTCACTATAAATTTCCCTTGTAGGACTGCTTTCACTACATCCCATAAATCTAGGTATGTTGTGTTTCCAAATTCATTTGCCCAGGTATTTTTTAAAAATTTATTTTAAATGTAATGACACATTAGTTAAGAAGCATGCTGTTTTAATTTTCACACATTTATGTATCTTTCAAGATTTCTTCCTTTATTTATTTCTAGTTTCATGCCATTGTGAATCAAAGATACTTGATATTTCAGTCTTTTTAAATTTGTTAAGACTTGTTTTGGTCTAACAGATGATCTAGCCAGAAGAATGTTCCAAGTGTGTGTGAAAAAAATGTTTATCCTACTGTTGCTTTCACTTTCACTCTCCCCCATCTTTTATAATTTTGATATCAAAATTTACATATTTTTGGCTAATTTATATTTCTGAACAATTCTCTGTAGCTACAATCATTTTTAATAGCTATGTGTTTTATCTCTCATAGTGGGGATAATATTGCTTTATGTATCACCCTTATACTATTTAAGAATTCAGTGTGATTATGTATTATTAATACCGTTGAGTTTTTTACTCTTATCTGATTTTTGTTATTAATTAGTAGCCTTTAATCATAGCTTAAATAGTTTCACTTAAGCAGTTCCTGAGATGCAGATATTGTGGCGATGAGCCCCATTAGCTTTTGTTTGTCTGGGAAAATATTTCCCCTCATTTCTGAAGTACAGCTTTGAAGGGTCAAGAATTCTTGGTAGGAAGTTCATTTTTTTTCTTCAGCACTTTGAATATATCCTCCCACTTCCCTGGACCGTGGGGTTTCTGCTTAGAAATTCACTGAAAGTCATACTGGGGCTCCCTTGAATGTGGTAAGTTTATCACTTGCTGCTTTCAGTAGTCTTTTTTGTCTTTGATTTTTAAAATAGTTTTATTATAATGCGTCTTGTTGAACCCCTCATTGAGTTGAATTTGATTGGAGGCCTCAGATCTTTCTGTTCCTGGATGTTGTTATCTTTCCCCAGGTTTGGAAAACTTTCAGCCATCATTTCCCTAAATATGCTTTCTGGGTCTTTTCCTCTCTTTTTTCCTTCTTTAATTCCTACTATTTAAAGCTTAGCCAGCTTGATGGTATTCCATAATTTCCATAGTCCTTTTTAATTCTTTGTGTTCTCCCTTGAACTGCGTAATTTCAAATATTCTATGCTTGAATTTACTGACTCTTTCTTCTGCTTGATAAAGTCTGCTGATAATACTTTCCAGTGAAGTTGCTGGTTTTTTAACCTCTAGAACTTTTTGTTTCTGTTTTTTTGTCAAATTTATTTTGTTCATCAATTATTTTGCAAATTTAATTTTGTAATCCATATTTTTCTGGATATTTCTAAACTTCTTTAAGAGAATAATTCTAAATTTTCCATCAGTCACTATAGATCTCCATTTCTTCTTGAGATCATTATTGAAGCTTTATTAGGGTCTTTTTGCTGGCGTCGTATTTTCCTGATTTTTCAAAATCCTTGTATCTTCGTGTTGGTGTCTGCACATTGGAGGAGACAGCCATCTTTTTTGGCCTTTTCAGATGTTCTTTGGTGGTAATAGACCTTCACCATTTTATCTAGCCAGGAATTCTGGATGGACCAGCTGGTAGTGACCTCAAACAGGCAGACCTTGGTGTTGATCTTGCCAGCTGGACTGGGTTGCTTCCTGTGCTCTCAAGTCAGATGGTACTACTGGCTATGCGCCACAATCCAGTGACATCACTAGTTGGACTCTACAGTCTGGCAGAGCTGCTGGTTGGATCCATAATAATCTCTGATCAAGTAGGGTTTCAGGTAGTCTTCTCTTGCTAGCCAATACAGTTTGGAATCCTTCGTTAGGCAGAGACACATGCTTGGTTTCAAGGCTGTGTGAGGTCTCTGGGGGTCAGTGCTTGGCTACATGAGGTAGACAGGACCAGAGGCCATGCTCCATGGATATGCATGAATTTGAGCTTACCTCCTAACATATAATAGATTTTAAACAACACCAAGGCTTGATGTATTTGTCACTTAGCCACTGATGTTGGGTAGACCCAGATGTTACCTTCCTGGGTAAACTCTGATCTGCACTTGTCTTCAGGCCTGGGGAAGCCTCAATGAACTTACTAACGCTTTGTTTTTTGGATCACCTCTTTTCTACAAGGGTTAGGCAGGGCCAGATGCTCTGTTCATAGGTAAATAATGATCTGATATTTTTCCTGGTCAGAGGGAAGCTTAAAGAGAGTACTTCAGCTTATGGAAAAGCTGGCTAGTGACTTGAACCTGGCAGATCTATGGATCACTCTTCCTGCAGCATGAGGCTTTTCACTAGTCTCTCTTATATGGCTTCTCTGTTAGTGGGAATGCAGAGCAACCATCAATATTAATGCTCTGGATACTATGAGCTCCATTCCCATTAGCTCCATTCCCATTATTTTTTTTATAACTGATGTTATAGTCCTGCTGGTGCTCCCTGTGTTTCCTGTAGAATGAGACAGCAGTGAGCCTCCTGTGAAGAGTTTCAGAATGATGGGGAAGCTGAATGTCTGCCTCCAAATTTCATTTCCCAGAGTAAAAAGTCTGAGCCCAGGGAAATCCTCTGTATGTGGCACTGTGCTGGCTTGTGGGATGGGTAATGCAGTCAAAGAGAAACAGTTCCTCTTACCTTTAGAATGCACCTTTTATCTTTTCTAAAATCCAAGATAATATCTCAGCCTTACTCCTGAGTTCTTGGGTATTCGTGAACATGTTCTCTCATGTGGATAATTGCTAGTTAGTTTTCCACGTAAATGGAGGGGAACAGGGAAGTCAAGGTAGAGAACTCCTATCTCATCTTGCTGGTATCACTTGCAACTTTCTATTTTGAAAGAAGGATTTGAACTTTAGAATTTTAAATACTAATCCTGTGCCTAAGCAAAAATACAATATTAATTTTGTTATGCTTTTTTCCCTGTCTCATATTGATGAGAATGTTAGTATCTGATTACAGAAAAAAAAAAAGAACCACGATCGACTGAATTTTAGTATTTTGCTATCTCGTTTAGAGTTAATATGAGAAATGGATGGTGTTGACACCAAGCCCCCCAAAAATAATATTTAAGATGTTTAAACTGAGATGTGGCTGTCAATGTAATAACTTCTATGAAGAGCTGATAATAGGCTACAATGATTATTATGTGTAAAAAGTTACAATATTGACAAAAATAGAAAGCACAAAAATGATAAAATTTTATTGTACAGAGAGGTAAACTAAAAGTATAGTGTCTCTTAAATGCATATTCAAGATCAGATTGGATAATATTGGAATGAAGCCATCTTATTTCACCTTACTGATTACTTACTCAGAATCTAAAGAGAGCATAGAAGTGGTAAATCCCAGTGTCACATTGACCATATTTGTTTGCAACTCAGATCCTTTGCAGAAGGAGTACTGTAGAAAAGAAGTGAATACAGTTATCAGGATGAGGATATACAGTTGCCTTCCTTAAACAGTTTGTGAATGTGACCTTGTATATTTGAGTCACTAAAAAGACGGATAATTAGGAAAACAATTGATTTTCATGGCACTTGTATCATCTTAATTCATCTTAAATTTGTATTTATTTCTTCTAAATACATAAGAACTTGGGAAATTGAAATCATTAATGAATATGCAACAAACCTGGTCGTTGAATATTAAAAATATATAAAATTAACTACTAAACATGAAATACAGTTGGTCTGGAAGAAAGATAATGAAGATGACTTAAACAAATCTGAAGATTTATGAACAGTCATTATAAGGAGTGTGGTTACCAGCTGTTCTACATGTCCAGAGAGATTAGAACAAGAAGTCCCTAACTGCAATGGTAATTAGACACAAGAAAAGGTTGCTGGAGAAAAGACTGTGGAATTTCCTTTTATGGAGAGATTTCTGAAACAAGATGGTTATCTTTTTTTGGGTTGCCTGGAAACAGGAGGATGATCTACATGACCTCTTTTAGATCTCCTCAAGTCCAATAAATTTATCTCTATGAATTTGTCTCTCCTTGAGTCCAAACTGAGTTTATCTCTGTAAGTATAGCTTTAGAAAGCCACTGCTTCAGTAAATGTTTTCAGTTATATAAATGCTGACTTAAGTAAAGACATTATTATAAAAATAACAGTGAAGAAATGTTTAGAAACGCATTTGGGACAGGTTAGCAAGTGCATAACAGGGCTCTTGTTTAAAATGAGGTTGAAATTCCAGGGTGTATAAATAAGAGAATTTTCTATAGAGACTGTGAGACAATTCTCTATACTTAGAAGCTATCAGGCACTTATTGTACTGTTATGACAGTTGAGGGTCTCACAACTGTAGTGTAATGTGGGAAGCTTGGAGTAGCTCCAACAGAATGTAGAAAAAAATGATAAGAGTGTTAGAAAAAGCATATTTAAAAGTAAAAAGAAAAGGGGTAGTGCAATTCGAAATGGAGAAATAATTTTATTTTCTTTATATTGCCTTTGTTAGGTATATTTGTTGCTACTTTTATTTTTGAAGAAAGTTGTATAAAACTTAAAACTTAAGAGGTTTCTATAGATGTAAATTTTAAACAATGAATATTTAAAACCATGAGTACCATAGGATTGATTAAATCGTGTGTCATGTCTAATCGTTGATTTTTCTATTTTTATGCACTATCTTATCTCTGCCTCTTTTTTTATTTGTCTTCTTCCTAGGAAATCACATGTTCTGGTAGGTTTTGATTCTCATTCATTATCTTTCTTCCCAAAGTGAAAGGGAAAATTCTAACATGCTGTCCAAGATTTCTTCCTCCTGATTTAAACACTGTGTGTAATCCCCTCCCCTTCAGCATGAGAATTACTTGTGAACAATGGGATATCACTTCTGCAACCATGTTACCTTGTATGGCAGAAGGGATGTAATTAAGTTCACTAATCAGTAGAGTTAGTCAAAAAAAGGTGATTATTGGTGAGGCTGACATAATTACAACTGTGAGAGAAGGGAGAGAGATTCAATGCAGCAGCAGACACGCTCCTGATGGCCTTGAAGAAGCAAACTGCTCTAGGAGCTGAGAGCATTCCCCAGTTGACCACAAGAGAACAGAGTCAGTCATATGGCTTCAAGAAAATGAATTGTACCAACAACATAAGGGAGCTTGTTAATGATTTTTTTTTTTCCTACTCAAGCCTCAAGATGGGGATACAGCTAGCCAACATCTTAATTTTAGCCTCGTGAGATTCTAAACAGAGAACGAAGCTAAAATATGACATACTCCTGACCTACAAAACTGTGAGGTAATAAACTTGTATTGTTTTCATCTAAATTGTGCTAATTTGTTACATAACAATAGAAAAACCAATACACCAAGTGTTCATCACCTTGCAGTCCTTCTGACTTGAAGAAGTGTAGCTATCCACATAAGCCTATGAATCAGCTTTGACAGCGATCATAGACTCCTAGTTCCCCTCATTCCTGTATCTTATCAACCAGTAAGAACTGATTATTTTTACTCTTAAAAATCTCTAAGACGACTCTCCAGTATCTTCCAGGTCAAGCTCCCTTACTTCTCTTGAATTACTTTGGAAGTTTCTTACTTGGTTTCTCTATCTCTAATTTTGCCTTCTTCAAATAATTTATCCTCATGGCTGTCAGGGTAAACTTTCTGAAATATTCATCTGTTCACAGCATGTTGTTGCATATATCCTTTATGATATGTTCATAGTTCAACCATAGTTCATAGTTTACCATAACATATGAGGCATTTTAGGATTTCATCCTTGGCTGTCTTTCTGACCTCAGCTATTCAAAACATTTTCATGACATTTTGATCTACTTTCTTTTCTCTGAGCAAGTATTTTAGTATTATATTCACACTTTTCCCACAGCCTGGAATTTTCATTCCATAAGAATTTGCATCGCTTGGCTTATTCCTACTCATTCTTCAACAGACCAGTTAAATGTCACCACTTTTGGAAATGTATTCCTGATTCCCAGACTCACTTATAGGCCCTTTTCTATACATGTTGCATAGTCTTTAATCTGATTTTGTTGATTTCTTTGTCTATCTTCTTCATTTGATTGAGAAATCCTTGATGTCTGAAAGTTTAGCTCATCTTTGTATCTTATCATCTTGTATAGGGTTCAACATGTGCAAGGAGCCAATACATGCTTATTTTATAAGTTGGAATCAGGTATCTTAATAATGAAAAAATCAAATCACTTTGACCTAAATAAAATAAGGTTTTGTATTATTTTCATATAACTATTCAGAAGAAGGCAATGAGAAGAAAGTTGAAGGCATTTCCAATGGGCAAATTAGGAGATTCTTAGATTTCAGACTGGTTAAACATTCCCCAAAATGGTGATGTTTGACTTCTCTGTTCAAGAACAAGCCAAGCAAATAGAATTCTTATGGAAAAATAAATCTAAAATTTTGAGTTATCTTTATCCCAGACATAAATCACTTACATTTTTATAAGATACAAATTATCTGTAACTCATCCATCTTCTAAAAGTTAGCATCTAATGTTTTAGAGCCTTGGCTCAAATAAATAACATATAGTGAGTTAAGTAGTTATCTTACTCCATAGTGCACTATTTTAGTATATTTTTTTAGACAAAGCTCTAGTATGTCATCCAAGATACACCATAATGGTTTTGCCTTCTTTCCAAGTCTGGGATTTTTTTTTTAAATGGAATAACTATTCTCTCCAATTTATTTCTGATCTGAAGCAAGAAAATTCATGTTCTGATAATGGAATAAAAGAGGAAAAATATTGAGCTGATATTTTACTTCCAGTGGTAGATTCTTTCTTTTTCTCTTCTTTAATTGCTATATTAGTCTGTTCTCATGCTGCTAATGAAGACATACTCAAGACTGGGTAATTTATAAAGAAAAGAGGTTATTTGACTCACAGTTCTGCATGGCTGGGAGACTACAGGAAATTTATAATCGCTGAGGAAGGTGGAGAAGAAGCAAGGCACCTTCTTCACAAGGCAGCAGGAAGGAGAAGTGCAAGCAAGGGAAATGCCAGATGATTACAAAACCATCAGATCTTGTGAGACTCACTGATTATGAGAACAGCATACAGGAAACTGCCCCTATTATTCTGTTACCTTCACCTGGTCCTACCCTTGACATGGGGATTATGGGGATTAGAATTCAAGGTGAGACTTGGGTGGGACACAGAGACAAACCATATAATTCCACCTCTGACCCCTCCCAGATTTCATGTCCTCACATTTAAAAACACAATCATGCCCTTCCAACAGTCCTCCACAGTCTTAACTGATTCCAGCATTAACCCAAAAATCCAAGTTCTAAGTTTCATTTAAGAAAAAACAAGTCCCTTCCGCCTATGAGCCTGTAAAATCAAAAGCAAGATAATTACTTCCTAGATACAATGGGGGTACAGGCATTGGGTAAATACACCCACATTCAGTGGGGAAAATTGGCCAAAACAAAGGGGCCACAGGCCCCTTGCAACTCCAAAATCCAAAAGAGCAGTCATCAAACCTAAAATTTCCAAAATGATCTTCTTTGTCTCCATGTCTCACATTCAGGTTATGCTAATGCAAGAGATGTGCTCCCCTAAATTTGGGTAGCTCCACCCCTGTGGCTTTGCAGGGTACAGCTCCCTTTGAAGCTGCTTTCATAGGCTGATGTTGAGTGTCTGCAGCTTTTACAGGCACACAGTGTAAGCTGTTGGTAGATCTACCATATTGGGGTCTGGAGGATGGCGGCCCTCTTCTCACAGCTCCACTAGGCAGTGTCCTAGTGGGGACTCTGTGTGGAAGATCCAACCCCACATTTTCCTTCCTCAAGCCCTACCAGAGATTCTCCATGAGTTCTCCACTCCTGCAGCAAACTTCTGTATACCCACAGGCTCAACACTGCCTGGAAGCTACCAAGGCTTGGTTCTTGCAACCTCTGAAGCAATGGCCTGAGCACTGGCCCCTTTTAGCTACAGCTGGAGCTGAAGCAGTATCCAGGCAGGACACCGTGTCCCCAGGCTTCACAGAGCAGAGGGACTCTGGGCCTGGCCCAGGAATCTATTTTTCTCTTCCAGACCTCCAGGCCTGTGATGGGAGGGGCTGCTGTGAAGGTCTCTGACATGCCATGGAGACATTTTCCCCATTGTCTTGGTGATTAACATTGGGATCCTAGTTACTTATGCAAATTTCTGCAGCTGGCTTGAATTTCTTCCCAGAAAATGGATTTTTCTTTTCCATTGCATCAGGCTAAAAATTTTCCCAACTTTTAAGCTATACTTCCTCTTGAATGCTTCACTGCTTAGAAATTTCTTCCACCAGATATCCTAACTCATCTATCTCAAGTTCAACCTTCCACAAATCTTTAGAGCAGGGGCAAAATGCCAGCAGTCTCTTTGTTAAAACATAGCAAGAGTGACTTTACAGTAGTTCCCAAGAAGTTTCTCATCTCTATCTGAGAGTACCTCAGCTTGGACCTTATTGTCCGTATCACTATCAGCATTTTGGTCAAAGCCATTTAACAAGTCTCTAGGAAGTTCCAAACTTTCCCACATCTTCCTGTCTTCTGAGCTTTCCAAGTCTCTAGGAAGTTTCAGACTTTGCCACATTTTCTTGTGTTCTTCTGGGCCCTGCAAACTTTTCCAGCCTCTGCCTGTTACCCAGTTCCATAGTCACTTCCACATTTTCAGGTGTCCTTATAGCAGCACCCCACTCCCAGTACCAATGTATTGTGTTAGTTCATTCTCACACTGCTAATAAAAACATACTTGAGACTAGGTCATTTATAAAGGAAAGAAGCTTAATTGACTCACCATTCAGTATGGCCAGCAAGAGCCCAGGAAATTTACGATCATGGTGAAAGGCAAAGGGGGAAACAAGGTACCTTCTTCAAAAGGTGGCAGGAAGGACAAGTTTAAGCAGGGGAAATGCCAGATGCTTACAAAAACAATCAGATCTCATGAGAGTCACTCATTATCACGAGAACAGCATGAAGGAAAATGTCCCCATGATTCAACTACCTCCACCTGGTCCTGCCATTGACATGTGAGGATTATGGGGATTACAATTCAAGGTAAGATTTGGGTGAGGACACAGAGACAAACCATATCAGTTGCACTGTATCTGAATCCTGGAAGGTTTCATTCCACATTTTTCCATTCCTATTCATGATTTTCCCTTATATAGGAGAAATAATAAGTTTATAGGGTAGAACTCATGGGTAGAACTAGAGGCTAGTTGAATCACAGAAATTAAAGGAAGAGGTAGGCAAATTCTATAAGCAAACAAATGACTAAGTTACATTGATAAGTTGGACTTATTTTCCCTTAATTACCAAGAAACTGGGGAGTTGATGTCCATGAATCAACCGCTATGCATTTCTCAGTAATTCTTTACATCTCCCCTTTCCTTAAATATATATTTATTCTATTATTTTATATTTTTCTTTTGTGACTTAAATTATTTTGTTTTATTCTAAACATAATAAATTATGCCTACAATTTATGTCATTAATAGAGACTCCAATTAATAATCTTCTGTCACCAACAAATTTGTGTATCTTTTTTTCTGTAGACAAAAACTCTTGAATTTCAAATAAATTCTTCCTAATAGGTAAGACTGGTCAGAGTTATACTATGAAACAAGAAAAGTAACGGATTATTCTAATTTTATATTATAAGTTATAGAAAACAATTTGAGACTTCAAAAAAATTCTCTTTTTCTTGACAATCTTTAATTCTAACCATATCTAGTCTGGTCTTTCTAGTATAGTTTCAGATAAAGATATAAAAGGTGCTCATGACTTTAAAGCCAACCATTATACAGAAAGCACTTTTCAAAGCAAATCTGATAACTTAAATTCTTACATCTGTTCCGTTACCAATGGCCAGAGTACTTGCCTTCTTTTCTGAGTGTTAGATAAGCAGAAATTTACCCATTTCCATTTCTGTAAATTGAGAAATTTTGGAGTATATAAGCAAAAGTCAAGTTTATTCAGTGAATTTTTAAGACTAAAAATAGTGTTCATTTCACATAAATTAGAGAAAATTTCATTCATTCACATACAGCAATTTCTTAATTTACTCATTTATAGGAAAACACTCTCTTGATAATGTCACTTTATTGCTTGCTCCATCATAGTATACTGGAAGAAGAACACATTCAAGAGTCAGGCAATTAAATATTTGCATTTCATTTGTTTAATGTAATGGCTTGATGACCATGGGTCAATCACTTTAATTTCTGTGTGCATCTCTAAAATGGTGATGATACTTTCCTCCCAGAAATGTTGTGATGATTAAATGAGATGTCTCATGTAAAGTGGCTGGCATATATTATGCCAGTTTTCTTCCCCTTTTGAAGTTAATTTATCTCAACTGTCACTTTCTTAAATTTTCTGCCCCAGGATTTTCTCATACTTCTTTTTTGTTTTAGTATAAAACATATTTACTTATTCATTGTCTCAGATGAAAATGCTGTTCTAGTCTACTTGTAAACACTATGTTATTTTCCTACCAAATTTACTATTATCTTGAGAAAAGTTGACAGAACCAGGTATCTTCTTCAATATTCTTCATTATAGGGATGTATAATTCAGATGAAGTGGATATTAACAATAAATAATTCTGAATTATCACCATCAGTCACACTTATGAGTATTATGTGCATATATCTACATAAATTGACCAACTTTACGTTGCGCCAGAATGATGAAATTTTGCTTGGATAAAGAATTGTGAATCTTGTTCTGCCATCACCTATGTAATCTTTATACAAATATGGAGGCAGATTCCAGACTAAGCACTCCCTACAACTTGAAGATATTTTTTAAAAGCTTGTGTGAGCTACATTGAATCAGATTAGAAGACTAGAAACCACCTTGTGCCTAGACTTCTTTCACCCCGAGTCTGCATCTATTTATGATTCCACTGCCTACTAAAAGTCTTACGAAATACAGAGAGAGAGAGACAGACAGACAGACCGACACACACACACACACACACAGAGACAGAGAGAGAGAGACAGAGAGAAAGAGAGAGAGAGAGATCCCTCAGATCTACTAAAAACGTTATACCTGATCCCTTAATGTCTATTCCTTATATGTCAGGTGGAATTTTCCCAAAGCCCTCTCACTGCCAACCTTGAAAGAGAAAGGAAAGCAGTAGTTTCTCAATGTGGTCTAAAAGCAGCAAGTATCTTGATGTGTATTAAACACCTTATTACAGGATCACAATGGAAATGCCTACAGTGGTCAGCCACATACATGAATGTGTCAGGTATATGGGTAGATTAGGTTCTGGACAGTACTTGCACTTCCTAAAGTGAACAGCTGCCCTTGGAGCCTGCAATTATTGCCACATAAGAATGCAGACCAATGTGGTAAAATCTTCTGATTGTAAAAATATATTTAAAATTCAGATTTTTATGCAAAATCTCTTGATAGAGAATTGTTTGTAACTTATTCAAACAAACACTAATCTGGTCCGACAAAATATGTCTCTGGATAATATACAATCTAGAGTGGCGCAGTGGATGATACATATTTTAAATATTTGCCTCCTCTCACAGAAAGCAGAAAAGATATGAACTTGTTTAGGCAAAATGATAGTGTTAGGATGTTACCAAATCTGTTGGCTTTAACAACATCAATGATTTTAAGTTCATTCTAATATATTCTGTATGTATACTTCTGTGTATTTAATCTTAAAAAATCTATCATAATTCCAAAATACTTCAAACAGCTTACTAAGATTTTGGTTATTAGTATTAAGAAAAGCTTCATACTTTTAAAAACATTAAATATACCTATTTCCCCCCAAATTTTAAAATATTTGGAATTCTGTTTTTGTTATTTCAGTTGATTATTTAATTCAGGAATATTTCTTTAAAGACTGTCAACCTCCTTCTATGTTAGATGTATTGGGATAAAATTTGAAATTTGTATGTGTCTAGAAATTTCTCCATTTCTTCTATATTTTCCAATATATTGGCACATGGATACCATAGTAGCCCCTAATAATTATTTGTATTTTCACAGTATGAGCTGTAATGTTAGCTTTTTCCTTTATGATTTTATTCATTTGTATCTTGTCTTTATTTTTTCTTAGTCTGGCTAAAGATTTGTAAATTTCATTTAACTTCTCAAAAAACCACCTTGTTTCATTGATCTTTTGTAGTGTTTTATTGATCTTTTGTAGTGTTTTCTTCATTTCAATTTTACTTATTTCTACTCTAATCCTTATTATTTCTTTTCTTCAGCTAATTTTGGGTTTGTTTTGTCTTGCTTTTCTCATTCTTTAAGATGTATTGTTAGATCGTTTATTCCAAGTTTTTCCTCTTTTTTGATGTAGGCACTTATGTCTGTAAACTTTCCTCTTAGTACTGCTTTTGCTGTATCCCATGGGTTTTGGTATGTTGTGTTTCCATTTTCATTTGTTTCAATTATTTTTTCAATTTTTTTCCTAATTTCTTCATTGACCCACTGGTCATTCAGGATCAAATAGTCTAATTTTCATGTACTTGTATAGTTTCAAAAATTCCTCTTTTAGTAATTTCTAGTTTTATTCCATTGTGTTCAGAGAAGATGCTTGATATTATCTCAACTCCTTGAATGTTTTAAGACTTGTTTGTTAACCCAACGTATGATCTATCCTTGAGAATGATACATGAGCTGAGGAAGAGATTATGTATTCTGCAGCCACTGGATGAGATGTTCTGTAAACATCTATTAGATCCATTTGGTTTATAGTCTAAATTAATTCCAATGTTTCTTTGTTGATTTTCTGTCTGGAAAATCTGTCCAATGCTGAAAGCGAGGTGGTGAAGTCTCCAGCTATGATTTTATTGGGGCCTATCTCTTGTTTTAGCTTAATAATATTTACTTTACATGTCTGGGTGCTCTAGTGTTGGCTGCATATATATTTAAAATTTGTATATCATCTTGCTGAATTGAACCCTTTATCATTATGTAATGATCTTCTTTGTGTCTTCTTACAGTTTTAGTCTTGAAACATATTCTGTCTAATATAAGTGTAGATACTTCTGCTCTTTTTTGGTTTCCATTGACACGGAATGTCTTTTTCCATCGCTTTATTTTCAGTCTATGTGTCTTTTTATGGGTGAAGTATGTTTCTTTTAGGCAACAGATCAATAGGTCTTGTTTTTTTAAAATCTATTCAGCCATTCTATGTCTTTTGATTGGAGAGTTTAGTCCATTTACATTTAATGTTATTATTGATAAGTAAGGACTTGCTCTTGCCATTTTGCCACTTATTCTGGTTGTTTTGCAGCCTTATTTTCCTTCTTTGTTTCTTTCCTGTCTTTCTTTAGTGAAGGTGATTTTCTCTGGTGGTATAATTTACCTACTTGCTTTTTACTTTTTGTATATCTGTTGTAGGTTTTTTGGTCTGAGATTACTATAAGGCTTGCAAACACTATTATGGAAGCCATTATTTTAGTGTAATAACAACCTAACATTGCATAAATGGACAAGCAAAAAGAAAGCTAATGAAAAATTACCCTTAATTTTGTTCCCCTGCTTTTTAACTTTTTGTTGTCTCTGTTTATATCTTATTGTACTATTGTGTATTGAAAAGTTGTTGTAGTTATTATTTTTGATTGGCTCATCATACAGTCTTTCTGCTTAGAATAAAAGTAGTTTATATACCAAAATTACAGTGTTATCATATTCTATGATTTTCTGTGTACTTACTATTACCAATGAGTTTTATAGCTTCAGGAGATTATGTATTACACATTAATGTCTTTTTATTTCTGATTGAAGTACTGTCTTTAGCATTTCTTGTAGGAAAAGTCTGGTATTAATGAAATCCCTCAGCTTTTGTTTGTCTGTGAAAGTTCTTATTTCTCCTTCATGTTTGAAGGATGTTTTCACCAGATTTATTATTCTAGGGTAAAGGTTTTTTTTTTCTTTTTTCTTCAGCACTTTAAAAATGTCATGCCATTCTCTCCTGACCTGTAAGCTTTCCCCTGAAAAGTCTGCTGCCAGACATATTGGAGCTCTGTTGTATGTTATTTGTTTTCTTTCTCTTGCTTCTCTTAGGATCCTTTCTATTATCTGTTATGTTTGAGAATTTGATTATTATATGCCTTGAGGTAGTTTTCCTTGGGTTAAATCTGAATGGTGTTTTGTAACCTTCTTGTTCTTACATATTTATCTAAGTCTCGGAGGCTCACCCAATGCCCTCAACATAGCACCTGGTATTGCTGCTGGTTATTCAGAGCACAAGGGCTCTTCAGTTAACAGGCAATACATGCTGTTAGGACTAGGTCCTTTCCTTCAAGTCAGTGGTTTCTTTTCTGGCCCAGAATATGTCTAGAAATGTCATCCAGGACTAGCTCTTAAAAGAGGTGCCTCCCAACTCTGACTGGTGCCCCATCCTGCTGTGGCTGAGTTGGTATCTAAAATGCAAGACAAAGTCCTCCCCACTTTTCCTGCTCCACTCCTCAAGTGAAAGCAAAGGGTCTATTTTGAAGCCCTGAGCTGGGCCACTTGGGGTTGGGGAAGGTGTGTTTCCAGTGTTCCCTTCGCCAACCCAACTGGTATTTCAGGAGGTTGCATGCCCTGCACAGTCCACTGTCTCTTGTCCTAGTTTAGCAAGAGGACTCACCTAAGACTTGCAGTCCTTACGACCTAGACTGCCTTACAATTTATTACTTAGAGACCCAGAGCAATTTAGCCCTCTGTGGTGAGGTTTGTGGTATGATTCCCCTCTTGCTAAGGCTGTTTTAAATGCTCCCTCTGCAGGTAGGAGTTAGCTGAGTTTGATCTGTTTTTTCTTTCTCTTCTAATAGACAGCATTGAGTTTAATGCCTTACAATTGCTGTGCTCTCCCTCCCCCAGGGCCTTAAGATGTTCTCTGTACCTCCCTGGTTGCTGCTGCCAGGGAGTTGGGAAAGAGTGGTGCGGTGTTGGTGATTCAGGACTATTTTTACTATGTTTTCAATGCCTCTTTCAGCAATATGAAGTTAAAATCAGGTACTGTGAGTGCTCTCCTGGTTTTTGGTTCTTATGAAGGTGTTTTTTCTGTGTAGATAGATGTTAAATTGGTGTCCTTGTTGGGGGATGATCAGTGGAGTCTTCTATTCTGCCATTTTGCTATACCTCCTCTCCACTCTCCAGGATTTATTTTTAAAAGAAAGATACCTGAATGAAAATGAGAACATATGGTTTAAACATATAATCAATGAAAATATGTAGCTGTTGGAGGTATACATATCAACAGGTCACCCAGGAAATCAGATAATCCAAGGAATATATTCTATAAAAGAGCAGTCTCCATGATACAGAGTAGGAGGGATTTCTGAATTAAAGGTGAAAACTGGTAGATATAAATTGTCTCACTGATAGAGGCATTGGCAAGATAATACCAAGTATGCAACTTTGAGAATAAAAATTCAAAAACATTGTATATTTTATTTAGGAATACGAACTGCATGTGCTTTACTGTTTAGTCTTTACCAAGAATAATTTTACGGGAAAAATGAATTGTTTTACTTTCCTGGTGAATAACATTTAAGTAATTTACTGAAGAAGATATAGTTTTTTTCTGAGTAACACTAGTAGAGAACGCTTCAAATATAATTGACTTGTATGTCAATTTCAGTTTTGTAGATTCTAAAATCAACAGCAGAAAGAGGGCAAAGGGACAAAATACTCATAACTCCTTAGATTATGTTTTTATTCCTCCATGGTAGCTTTGGTAATTCAGAGACTCCAGTGATTGAGTATAATAAGTAAATAAATGTTCAATTTTTAGCTGAAGTTAAAGCCAGCAGAAAAAAATAATTGGCTGGGCACGGCGGCTCATGCCTGTAATCCCAGCACTTTTGGAGTCCGTGGATCATGAGGTCAGGAGTTTGAGACCAGCCTGGCCAATATAATGAAACCCCGTCTCTACTAAAAATACAAAAAAATTAGCCAGACATGGTGTTGCGCGCTTGTAGTCCCACCTGCTGGGGAGGCTGAGGCAGAAGAATGGCTTGAACCCGGGAGATGGAGGCTGCAGTGATCCAGATCATGCCACTGTACTCCAACCTGGGCGACAGAATGAGACTCCGTCTCAAAAATAAATAAATAGCCAGGCGCAGTGGCTCACGCCTGTAATCCCAGCACTTTGGGAGGCCGAGGAGGGAGTATCAGGAGGTCAGGAGATCGAGACCATCCTGGCTTACACGGTGAAACCCCGTCTCTACTAAAAAATACAAAAATTTGCTGGGTGGGGTGGTGGGCACCTGTAGTCCCAGCTACTCAGGAGGCTGAGGCAGGAGAATGGCATGAACCCGGGAGGTGGAGCTTGTAGTGAGCCGAGATCGCGCCACCACACTCCAGCCTAGGCGAGACTCCGTGTCAAAAATAAATAAATAAATACAAATGAAATAAATAAATAAATAAATAAATAAATAAATAAATAGAACTTTGATTTTGCCAGTTTATTATTTGATTCGAAAAGAACTAAATAGCACTGAAGGTGAATGATAGTTACAAAATCCTCAATAACAATTCTTATTACTCACTTTACCCTGCTACTCCTTCCTTTTATGTTTCATTTTTTTCCTGATGCTCGTTTCCTTAAATATTAAGAATATAAAATATCCTTAATATTTAAGGCAAGCATTTTTGTCATCTGATAGGATGCAATGTTGGGTTAGCAAATATTTTAATTGCTTTTCTCGTATTGAGTAAAATGGACGCTTATTTCCAATAATAATGATCAGTTACTTTGACAGTTTATTTTATGGGACAAGAAGAATATGTGTGGCTTAGTGCTAAGCTCTCCATACAATCAGAGAATGTAGATCTCTGTGTAAAGGAGTAGATTCCTTAAGTTCACTGTGCCAATGCTCTCCTCAATACCTCATAGACTTCTTGTTTCTGTGCATTGTCCTACTTATTTTCTTAATTTTAAGTGCTTCTGACACTACACTCCTACCTTGCCTCTCTTTTTGGGGGGGTCAGGTGAAATTTATTTAAACCATCAACTATGCAAATGATTTGTCTGGGGAAGGAAAAAATAAAATGTCTGAGAGATCTAAGGTAATCTAGTTATTAGAAAAGAGAAATAATTTGAATGGTTAGAAGTCAAAGGAGAAAATAAAGTTAACTATGGAAAATCCTAGGAATTAACAGCAGGACTTAATTAAATAGGCACATGGTCAGTTTACATGCTATGGTCATAGTGGCAACATTAATACTGTACATACGTCCCAATTCTATATCCCCAGGCAAACTCTACACATACACACATAGACATAACAGTTGGAAATAAATGGATAGAATAAGTATTTATTCTACTATAATGATTACAGAAGGGATTGTAGAATGTAATCGGTTAAGGTAGGAAGTGAGGGTATGAGTGGTGGGAGCATTAGGGAAAGTGGCTGGAAAGAGGATAGCTGATAAGTAGCTTTTAGAGTTTGTATAATATTAATGTGAATAGTGGCCAAGATGGAGTACAGGAAAAGTTTTTCAGCTAAGGTGTTTAAGAAAATGAGAGCTAGGGAAGAGAAAAATAAATATTAAATTTTGACCTTATAGAATCCAGGTTCTGGTCATCCAGGAATATTTTTAAGACATGTTCAAGGTTAAGTTTCACTCTGTAATTTTTCTTCTTAGAATAAGTTTTAGTTGCTACTAAGCTCCCCCATCTACCCAATTCTAATTTTCAATAGCTTCTCCTAGTCTAGGACTTGTGATCTAATGATTTTTTATTACTTTCTATAATTTCTTGTATTTGTGCTTTTTAAAATTATTTGGTTGCACTGTAAATTATTTTTAACAGAAAACCATTATTTACTTTTGGAATTAGGCAGATAATCTGATAGTAATCAGCAATAAATAAACATTTTTAGAAAATACTGTACTGAAAAATAATTATTAACAGACAGTAATTTCTTTCCAATGCATAGTAACAATAGTAGTCATTGGATTTTGGTGACAGAACTTGTGAATTAATAAGATTGTGGTTATCAGAGTCCTGTGAAAAATCAATGATGGACTAAAAATTTGCTATGCTGGTTTATGCCAATTAACTGTATTTTGCTTGCTTTCTCTTTGTCTTCTGGCAATAGTTTCAATATATCACCCTTAGAAAAGTCATCAAAGCCAAATTTATTTTTCATTTGAGTCCCCACCAGAATTCTCAAAGTGACAGATTTTTATTACCTACTAACATTGCTCCTCACTTCTCATATATTTTGTTCTAGTTTCCTTTATGTCTAATGTATTTATCTTCTCTCTTTTCTAGAGTTGTCTCCCCAGGATTCTGGGCATCCAATCTTGTCCCCTGTCTAGACTTTATTGTTTTACTTATACTTTTATCTAACTGTAATGGTCAAGTCCCTGCTTTAATGAGAGGTTACTTTCCTCACCTTTTTATACTTTGACCTTTGGTAAGTCCACTCAAGAGTCACTTTCTATTATATATCTTGGCAAAACTTTTTCTTTATCTTTTATATTACTTTGGTTCTTAGGAAATCTTACTCTTAGTCCTTGACTATCTCATTTCCTTCTTTAACCGGTCAATTGATAGCCATTATCAATGTTAGTGAAAGATTCATTTAATATCCTCCATAGCATCTGCCAGTTGCTCATTTCCTCCATTGTTTCAAGTTTAAGCAGCTTGATAAACTGTACTTAGTGCCCTCTAAGTGACATTGGATGAGTTGAGACACATATCCTAAATGTAGCTCTTAACATTTCCTACTTATATGGGTTTCTCTTCCCCGTGTGAAAATGCAGTTTGCTCCAAGGCAGTTATCATTGGGGTTCTTCACTGCTGCATTCCTTTGACATGAGAAGTGCTTGACACATAATAGGTCCCCAAGAAATATTTATCCAACAAATTAACAAATTATTAGGTGCTAGGGAAATAAAAAATACTTGACCCTGTCATCAATAATTTTACAATCTACTAAGGAATATACTTACAGCAATAGATGATATCAATATAACTTGGCAAATGTGATGTTAGATAAATAAATAGAAAATGTGCCATGAGGGCAGAAATAGTCTTATTTGTGTTATCTGGGAAGAATTGCAGGGGGTGGTTGCATCATTTATTCACTCAACAAATGCAGTTAGGTTCTTTCTGTATTCCAAGCACTCTTCTAGGTGCTGAGAGTAGAATAGCAGAAGTCATAACAAAGACTTCTTCTTAAAGAGTTTTTATTCCTCTAAAAAATGAATAAATAATTAAATACTAATGAAAAAATAAATAGTAAACGAGTAAATACATTGAACACAAACATTTCAGATAAGTCTCACTTAGAACCTAGAGTCATCTAAAATTCTTTGCTTTCCATTTTTTTTCAGTTTAAATCCATCAGTAATTCATGTTGGTGACATCTCCCAAGTATATCCTGAATCTACATTTTTCTACAATTTCATAAAGACCACCTTAATCGAGATAATCTTAAGCTCTTTCTCTAGGTACTTTTTCTTGCTATTTACTTCCTTCTTCTTGGAATTTACTTCTGTTCTTCTCAAAGGTGCCTTCTCTGTCATCCTATTGAAAAAATATCTAACCTAGAACTGGTTAACACATTATACTATTTGGTTTAGTGTTTTTCATAGTTCCCATTTTGACTTCCGTAGAGTAATGCAATAACTTCAAAATGCATAACATCTGCTTCTTGATCTCCACTATTACCACCCTGGCTCAAGCTGCCATTTTCTTTCAGCTGCCAGACCACAATAAATTCTCCACACAGAAGCCAAGGTCAGCATTTAAGATATAAAATCAGATAACTGGACTCCAGGTACAATCAGGATTCTGAACCATATCAACTCTAGAAAGAAAAGCAAGAGACAGAAAATTGAAAAAACCTTTTAGAAAGAAAAAGCAACCAGGAATTACATAGACAAATGCTATTGTGAATTGGTATATTTCTATGATGAAGAAAGGTGGATGGAGGGAGAGGCAGTGGCAATGCAGGTTGATGGAGAGAGTGATGCCACTGTCTTGGAACAGGAAACAGTCCAATTAGGCTAGGGGAGGGGAAATGTAGGCATTCTGCATTTGTTTCTCTCTACCATCCCTTCCCTCCATTTTCCTTTATAATAAACTATGTCTACATCTACACCTGCTTACACGGGTCTCTTGTCCATGTGTTCCCAAGAGAAAAATCAGGGTAGCTCAGAGCCCTGTGCTTGTGAGGAGCTGGGAAAAAACTGCTGGCAAATAACTGACCTGGTAATAATTTATTCTCTAACTCCCCGTTTCCAAATTCTTAAGACTGAAGAATTATAATTTAAATAGCACCTTCTCCTAATGATATTTTTTTCTACAGGGTAAAGAGTAAAGATTTGACCTAAGAAAATGTTTTATGAGGTGGAGAGTGATTAATTGTGGTTTTCTGATTTGGGGGTCTCTATACCCCAAAGCTTATTCTTCTCAGCTGATTATAATAAACATACTATTATTTTGAATTTGTAAGCCAAATTTTTATGTTTGAATATAATAGAAGAGCCTCTTTACCCACACAAGTCACTGAATGTAAGAAAATTTGAACTAACAATATGAGGGCATAAAATATTTTAGGCATACAAGGTCTCAGAATTTTTTTAGACAAACATCTACATTAGAAATATTTTGGAATTAAATTCTTAAAAAGAAGATCAACTTAGTATATTTATGAAAAGACATATGAAGTAAAAGTGATCAAATACCTGAGTAAAAGGTAACATTGTCTTAAAACATATACAGAGTCAAAGGAAAAGAAAAGAATATGTTAATATTGGTACAGAATAAAATGTACATGTAATACAAATATATATCAACATATTCTTTAAATACAAACATATATCAACATATTCTTTAAATATGAGGTATATGAGGTATATAGAGATCAATTTAACAAAAGTTGTTTAAAATTTCTGCAGAAAAACATATAAACTTTCCTTAAGAGATATTACAAGAGACTGAAATACATGGAGAGACATGCCATGTTCATTGAATGGAAGACAATATGATAAAGATGTTAGCTTTTCCCAAATTGATTTATAGATAAAATCTAATCAAAATCTCAATTGGTTTTTTTAAATGAAACTTGATGGTACTAAAATTTATAAGGATAATTAAGATCAAGACTACCTAGGACATTTCTGAGGAAGAAAAGCAAGGAGGGAGAACACGACATAACAGCTATCAGTATTTATTATGAAATTATCTAAACATACTATGGTGTTAGCAGAAGGATAGAAAAAGTGGACAAGAAACAGAAAGCCTAGAATCAAAGCCTCTTGCCATGAAATTTTTGTATAAAAGAGAGGTAGCATGAAAAATCAGTGTAGAAAGTATTGTTCAATAAATGAAACTGGCAAAAGTGATAATAAATATGGAAGAAGACAAAATTAGATCTAATTCATCAACTATTTGAAAAGATAAACACCAGAAGAACAAATAACTTCAATATCACTTACACTTACACTTAACACTTACAGAAAATATAGGTGGAGATAGTTTAAAACTTCAGATAAAAACAGATTAGAAGTAAGATTAGAAAGCATTGATGAAACTTTTTAAATTAATCTACAGGTAACTTAAGAGTCGGAGAAAATGTGGACCTACAGGATTTCTCAAACATTGCTGTGAGAAGTATAAACTGGTGCAACCATATTGAAAAATAGTTTGGCATTACCTCTTAAAATTAAGTATCATGTATCTTGTAACTCAGCAGTTTCACTGTTAGGTATAGGCTCAGGAGGAGCTCCTGCACATAATTAACAGGAAATAGGAATATAAGGATGTATGTTGCAGAACTGTGCACAACAGTAAAATGCTTTAAGTACTCAAGTGACCCTCGAAAGGATAATGGATGTTATATTCACACAATGAAATATTATATAGCTATCAGAAAAAAAAGATCTATAGTGACAAGGATGTCTTTTAAAAATCTGTTATTAAATTAAGATACAAGTTTCAAAGTATTTCAATCATGATATAACTTCTATATGGGTAAAAACAATGAATCTAAAATGTATACATACATTTTAGGAGTTCATAGAGATGGCAGAGGACAGGGAGTAGTTAAAAACACTGGATTCGTGGTAGCGCATATCTGCATAGGGGTTGAGAGTGTGGAACATAAATTGGTGGTGGAGTCCATGGTTTTGTCAAGATTTTAACTCCTATTTTGAATGGTTAATGTATGGTTATTTATAATATTATTACAAAGAAGTCATTAAATAACTAGATGAAAGTAGGTCATGAAGGTAACCAAGCAAGATTATGTCATGAACCAAAATAATAGTTAATCCAAACTAGGTTCAATCATTTTTAAATATCAGATCATGTCTGAGTTCATGTCCTTTGTAGGGACATGGATAAAGCTGGAAACCATCATTCTGAGCAAACTATCACAAGGACAGAAAACCAAACACCACATGTTCTCACTCATAGGTGGGAATTGAACAATGAGAACACTTGGACACAGGGTGAATAACATCACACACCGGGGCCTGTTGTGGGGTCGGGGGAGGGGGGGAAGGGATAGCATTAGGAGATATACTTAATGTAAATGATGAGTTAATGGGTGCAGCCACCAACATGGCACATGTATACAAATGTAACAAACCTGCACGTTGTGCACATGTACCCTAGAACTTAAAGTATAATAAGCAAACAGACAAACAAAAACAAAAAATATATATATCAGATCATGTCACTAGTCTCCCTTTAATTGTCCATACTTCCTATGATTTATCGAAAAAAGTTTTAAGTAGTCATAGTGATAATGTGGCCAGCACTTTTGCTGCTTTGCATCACCTTTCCTTCAGCTTACCTCTGAATTCAGCATCAAGTTTGATGGAAAATTCTCAGATATGACACCAGCATATCTGAATAAGATTTTTGTTTCTCTGCCTTCCCCCGCCCTCCCAGGGCTTTCTTAAAAACCAGGGAGGTCTTTCACCAGGATACAGGTAAAACAGGAGAATTAATATCCATAGGAAAACCCTCAACTTTTGATGGATGGAAGTTTGGAGATAAATGTCCAACCTTCTTTCTTGCAGACAAAAAATTTGTGAGGCTTATACTACACTATTTCTCTAGGAATCTCCAGAGGAATTAAATCCCATGTGCCCCAGATGATATCGACTCGGTAAAACACATTTGACAGCTTTTCTTTTTCCTCTATCTCCCCCTCCGTTTCCTTATTTATTTCTTCTCCTCCTCCCCCTCCTCCCTCTCCTCCCCCTCTCCTTCCTCCCCCTCCTCCTCCTTCTTTCTTCTTTCTTCCTCTTCCTCTCCTCCCTCCTCCTTCTCCTCTTTCTCCTCCTCTTCCTCCTTCTTTCTTCTTTCTTCTTCCTTTTTTCTTCTTTCTTCTTGAGATAGCTACTGGGTAAATTACCTGCATGCAAATCGTTGTCTCAGTCTCAGTCTCTTTTTACAGGGAATTCAAACTTAGACAGTGACTGTAGTGATAGATATGTGAGTGGGGCTTATCATTGCTAGGTTAGTTATAGGAAATCTCTCCGATATTTCGATGGAAATACCAAGCCAAATGATGAGCGTTGGGGGAAAGAAACCATTTCCAGTCAGAAAGCATTCCCAGTCAGAGCACAGCAAATGCAAAAACCCTTCAGAGGGAGAGGGATTGAATGTTCAAGGCACAGAAATGGCCAGAGAGGATGGTGCAACGTGAACTAGTGAGGATGATGAAGTTGGAGAAGTAGGCAAGGACTAGAATGCGTAGGGCTTTGTACACCACATCAATGAGTTTCAATTTAATTTCAGCTGTAATCTGAGGCAAACAAGTAATGTTGCTGGGACCAGTGATATGAAGTAGAATAACAGCAGTGAAGACCTTCAGAATAAAATGGAGCAAATGGGTTTGAGATATATTTTGAGGTAGATCTGATGCCACTTACTGGTGGATTACCTATGGTGGGTGAGAAAAAGGCAAAAATCAAAGCAAATACTTATTTGCTTAAACAAGAGGTGTACATGGATGATACATACTAATATAGAACAGAATAGGAAAGAAATAGATTAAGGTGGGTGGTAAGAATCAAGAGCTGTTTCTGAATATTTTACTTTTTTAATGTCTGTTATTGTCTTAAAGAAATGTGAATCCATTAGCCTGGAGCTGAGTGAAATAAGCAGTGTTAGACATATGTATCTTGGAGTTATTATCACTTGTATTAACTATAATTAGTTCCTGCAAACTAATGCTTTAAAATCTACAAAATGGTTACTAGCTCTTCTCAAGTAAACCCTGCTTCACCTGAAAACTGCTGGAGACATTAGACAGCCCTAAATTTTATGCTTTAACAGTCACGGTGACCATGAATTTCATGAGGGTACTACTTTCAAACATAGCTAACCAACCGTAAGCCCATTTACCCTGTCTTGGCCATTCCTTCCCCTGGAAATTATAATAAATGCACTTGCCCACAATTCCACATTCTCCCTCTGCCACCTGTCTGTCTCATGTGCTCCCCTCAAGCAGTCTTACATTGAGTAATAACACTGGGCCCTCTGGTTTCTTCTGTTTTCTGTATGGCTTCATCATAGTTATCCTAAGGTAATATGGTTAAAACACATTTAATGCTAAATTCAGTTTTATCTGAATTACCCAATGCCCTTCTTGGGCAGAGGCAACTCAGTGTGTGTGTGTGTTCTTCCTACGGCCTCTCCCTTTCCCTTTTGTGGGTGCCACTGTGGAAGGTGGCAGAAGCAGTAGATTGAAGAAGCATGGCTGCCAGGGAGGCTTTATGGAGGACTGCTGCTCCAAAATAATGCTTCTCAACAAGGGATGTTCCTCTTAGATATGTGTAGGCTTAGCCATTATTAATCGGGGTTGTTTGTAATAACATTCAACCTTTTCTCACCCTTATTAATTAAATAAATAATTTCCTCAGGGAAGTCTATCTGATCCCTTCCCCATACACACATAAGGCCTAATTTCTTGTCTATAAATTGTCATAAAAGTATTTACTTCTTTTTATAACAATTACCCCATTTTTCATTTATACACTTATTTGTGTGATTATGAAATTAATATTCATTTCTCCTAATGGACTGTAAGCTCCATAATGGCAAGGCTATATCTGTTTTTCCTCATCCTTTATCCATTGTAAGCATGTAATAAATATCCATTGAATAGAATATTTTAAATGAACTGACCACCTGGAATTATTATTCTGCCTGAATTTGGACCTAGAAGATTCTGATACAGGCTCTGCTTACTGGATTGCACTTCCTTTCCATAAAGATGGACAAAAACTGCTACTCAAACTGGGCTTTTCATCCAATAAATGATGCCCAGCTACTCTTTAATAACAGGAATGGTTTCTGGGTGTTAAATTCAAATTTCACTCAGCCTTGGCCCCCACCTCATGCCATAAGCACTACTGAGGCAGAGCCCAACTCACGCCCAGGTCTTCCCTAATTATGAGAATTTTTTCAATGCCTGGGATTTCATTACCTAAAATACTACAAAGGCTGCTTTTGAGAACTTTGACCACATTGTTATCTGCAAGGTTGAAAAGTCTATAAATCTGAAGTTGTCTGCTTTAGCTTTTCTGTGTTTCTGTGTGTATGTGTGTGTGCATATTCTCATGTGAATGTATGCGTGTTCATTTAGATCCCATGAAAACTTCACTTTGAAGGGAAGTAAATAACGTCCTCGTGATTTTCTCTCAAGCATGAAAATGTATAACACAGTTAATTTAGTTAGTTTTCCCATAATTACCGTTAGTGAACACTGAATTCCAATTTCACAATGTCAGCTGCAAACTATTAAACATGTTACAGCGTTTTTTCCTTTAAAATAGTATGGTGAATTATTTTCACTTTAAAATATTTATTATATAATATACATGTTTTATTAAGCACTTTGACTGCAAAGTTAATTTTTATCTGGTAACATTAACATCATTATTCCTGGAGTTGCAACCCTTTAGCCTAGTGGTATTTTCAGTACTCATATTTTATGTAGATGCTAGGCCTTGGCTGAAAAATCATGTAACTGCTTAAGTTTATAGTTTGTATTTTGTGATTTACAGTTTTCATGTGTGTTTTCTGTATATTTTCTTTTTCGATCTTTGCTGAAGAAAGACATATTATGACATTTTATGTATGTGGAAATCGAATTTTAGGGAAGTGATGTGACTTGAGCAAAGTCATGAAGCTTGTGAAATGCTGAGGCAAACTTGTTCTTAAAGACTAGTTTCCAAATATCTCAAAAGACTTAACCTTCTTTTTTCCATAGAAGTCCCGGAATGAGGACTCTAAAGAGCTGCCCTACACTCTCTATGCCTGAGTTTCTCTGGGCTCCAAGATCTCTGTTCCGATGTTACGACCCTCATTTTGAGGTTATCCATAATGTTGGGACCAGCACCTCTATCTAATGCCAAGGCCACCAGAAGAGTTGATGAACTTCTCACCAAGTCACAGTTAGAGCTGCTCTTCCCATTGAATCAATCAGTAGTATTTTTAAAGTATCAATCAGTTTGGCATTGTGAAGGGCACATATAAGTAAATATGACCCAGAATCTGACGATTAAGAAGCAGATAATTAGAAATAGAATCAGTACATATGAAAAAATGAACAACACAGGCACCCTAAGACTTTTAAAATTTTAGACTGCATCAAAAAGCAGGAAAAATCAGATTGAGTCACAGATAAACAGATAAATTATCCAAAGGTGTACAGCAAGCAGGCTAGGACAGAGAGCCAAGTATCAACCCCCTGCCACACATATGCTCAGTCCACGCTCTGGAGATAAATGGTGTAGGAGTTCAGATAAATAGGCAGCTTCTCACAACGTCTCTTTGGGAAACTGGGATAAGGTCTGCTTTAGAGAGAGGGACTGACTTTTATGTCACATGGAAAAATAAAAGAAAAAAAACCAATGTGGTGATGGGCATGGAGCCTTCTCATGAGAGAGAGAAAAGCAAATCCATTTGTTAAGGGCCTGCGGTACAACAGACACTGAGATAAGCATCTTACAAACATTATTTCATGTTATCCTGACAACATATCTGAAAAAAGGGATATTGATGAGGTATTCTTCATGTTCATGCTTCTAGTGTACCGGATAGAACATTAAAGTCTGTTCAGAGTCCATTGTCACCTTGTGAATGTTCTTTAGTAGCAGCAATTAAATCAGAACACTTTTTCTCTTCTGTTTTCTTCAATAAATATATATCAGGCAAATCACAAGCTGTTAAGAAAGAGAAATGAAAAAAATAACTTCACAGTCTTTACTTCAGAAAAAGTGTACTATAGCAGGGAAACAAAAATAACACAAATAACCATTATAGAATAAGAAAAGGGCCAGGAAACGGTAATAATTTATGTAAGGTGAGCTCTTCGCTTACCTTGCAATAACCACCCAAGAAGTGTATTATTATGCCTATGTTAAGAAAGAGTAAATTAAATCTCATGGAAATTGAGAAAATTACCCATAACCAAAGGGCTTGTAGGAATAGTTAAACTTCATGTCCAAATCTGAATGACATAAAATCTATGTTTGTCATAGACTTGGTACGCAGTACCCAATAAATGGTAACAGTTATTATTTTATTGTTGTCTGGAATCATTGCTTACCTGTATATGCCATATAGACAGATGCGCGCACACACACACACACACACACACACACACACACACACACACACACACACCCCAATAGCAAATCAATGAGAGCACTATTCAGCCACACTAATTTAATTAATCTCTGCAATTTTCTTAAAACAAATAGTTTTGCATTACCTTTCCTCTAAGATTGTGATTTCTTGTCACATGTTTGGTCTTTTTAAGTTTAAATAAAAAGGCAGAGCTGTTTTCAGTACTATGTAAGTCTAACAGTAGAAGAAGGTTAGGAAATAGCAGTGCTGACCTAAATTCTACAGGCTGGATCATACAGGATCTTTAAATGGCAGCTTTGTTGAAGGTAGGAACTCAACCTCAACTTGGGTACCTACTGCTTTTGTGCAGCTTTTCTGTGACTTAGGAGTGACTTCCTAGAGTTGAGGTATTAATAGAGCCTGTTTGTTCCTATTTGCCAAACAGGACTCGTTTCTATTAAAAAAAAAAAAAACCTAGTAGTTACAGCTCATATATGTTTCCTTTTAAATAAAATCATCATCAAAACAAAGAAATCAATTTCATGCAAGATATGTACAATTAATCAGAAGAATGCAACTGCCTACATATCAACATAGCAGCTTATGTTCAAATGAATTTCTGAATAAAAAAATAAGAGGCACATATTTTGTGAGTATAGCTATTCCGTCATAAATATATCCTTTTCTTGATCAGAAGGCATATGTGCCTTTTTATTAAGTGGATGATTTGCTGCACTCTTTTTGGCAGTTTTAAATGGGCTCTGATTTAATTTTCTGTTCCTGGGAACATCAGTGTGAGTACCACGCAGTTATAAAACTTCCTTTGGGTGGCAGTGTGGAGTGGTAAAAATAGAAATGGGTTGTTTTTTGACATATTTGGGAAGAAAATCCTAGCATTGTTCCTCATTTTTTTGTGTGACTCTCTTGAATGTATTAAGACTGTTTCTCACTTCACTCACATGTTAAATTATTTAGTTATAGGATTTATGTGTTTCTGAGTACATCACCCTTTGAGAAGTATACCTCATTAGTATTTCTTTTTTCTTCCTGTACTGTTTTCTGAATGCATGGGGGATTGCAGGAAGCAAAAGACAGAGCAACCCTAAAGAGAAAATTAAAGCAAAATCTCTGAGTTATAGCCTCTTAGTTACAAAGGTGAGTTTTCAAGGATTGTCTATTAATCTTATCAAAGATCTGAAAACTTAGGCAACGTGTAAAAATATGCAGAAGTCAGAGGCTCTAGGCCTTTCAGGAGGTTGCAGACCCATATTCTAGAGACTGCACATTCTGAGACCCACATTCAGAGAGAACCACATTCTGAGAGAACATTCCACATGATCCCATTCAATTATGTAATCCGTGTTGCTGCATTATTAACCTAATTCATATAATTTGCAAAGTCTTGTCAGCCACTTTTTTTTAGCCTCATTTCTATGGGTTAGGACTCAATGTAAGAGAAAATAGCCAAATAGCCACCTTTGTCTGTCTTCTGAGTACAAAGGAAACCTACTGCTACAGAAGCCGACATCTCAGGAGTGAAGGAATCTTGTGAAGTAAGCTGCTTGATTCCTGTAATTTAAACATCTTATCAGAGTGCTACCCAGACCCAGCTCTACCTAATGTCAGTGATTAGAAGGGGCTAAGCATGCTCAAGGCAGTCGGGTACAGTGTTCTCAATCTGCACTTTCAAGCCTTCTGTACTGCTGATGGTGTGTAAGTTCTTTAAAGTTCTCAGAGAAAATGCCACAGTAGCCTGAAGAAATCTATTCCTGTATCTATTGACTATTGTTGTGTTGCCACACACATTCCCATTTACTTCTATCACAGTAGACACACATAACAGCTTTTTACATATTGTAATATCTGAGTTATTATTTTTGCATTTTCTTCTGTGACTTATTCTTCTATTATCATTTTCTCTGGTTTCTCTGCAACAAATTTTATAGCATTAGACAAAAATTCATTTATCAAATTAATTATTGCTGTACAGCATAGATTTAAAAATCACAAAGCATAAGGGTAGAGCTGCATAAATGTTCACAAAACGAACACATCCATGTTACCAGAAAGCAGATGAGAAACAACTTTCCCAGCACCCCAGAAGTCTTCTCATCCCCCCATCCAAACACTTCTTTCCCCAGTGTTAACTGCTACTCTGACTTCTAACACAACAGATTAATTTTGTCTGTTTTTAAATTTTATATGAATGAAATCATGGAGAAGGTATTTTTTTGCTTCTAGCTCCTTTAGCTCAATGTTTCATTTGGAAGATTTACTCATGTACATATATCTTGCAGTTTGTTAATTCCATTGCTGTGAATATGCTATCATTTATTTGTCCATTTTACAGTTGGAGGGCATTTTTGTTATTTCCAGTGAGATTGTGATGAATAGTGCTTCTATAAACATTGTTGTACTTGTCTATTCCTAGAAAATTATACTCATTTCTCTTATATTATGAGCAGAACTCCTGGGTCGGAGGCTAAGTGTACATTCAGCTTTAGCAGATATTGTCAATGAGTTGTGCTAATTTCCACTTCTACCAATGTCAGTTTAACAAATTACTATTGGGAGTTTTACTTTAGGCTCAGTGATAACTGAAACCTAAACAATTTTGGACAGTTTTTAAATAATAGAATATAAAGTTATAAAAATAATATTTGTATAGACAAAAGGAAGAAAGTCATTGAAAGGAAAACTCTCCTTTCTCTTTTACTTTCATTGTATACCTAAGCAGATATTATCCGTTGAGCTGTATATTGTAGAGCTAGATCTCCAGCTCATTTGTCAGCACAATTTTCATATATTACTTGTCTTTATATAGCCAATCCTTATTACAATTCTATACATGTAGTAGATAATCTTTTGCCTGGGTGATAAAATATGTTAAGATGACCAAAAACAGGTCCCTGCTATTAAAAATGTCATAATTTACTGTGATTTTCCATCATCATTCTTCAGTTATGAAGCCAACAATGATATAACAAATATGTACAGGAGGTAGTTATAATAAAAAATTTGGTGCTAGTGCACTTTCATCTAATCTATCAATCATTGGAAATTTATTTGTTTATTATCTATCTGTCATTTATCTATCTCTCATCTGTGTACCATACATCAAGTTTTATCCTATTTCCAAAAAGAATTTAATATGGATTATAAAGATTGAATAAAGAGATACACTTGGCACTGCATTTGTTTAGAAGATATTGAGAGCAATGCTACATTTAGAGGAAAAATATAGACAAACTCTAGTTAAAGGAGCAAGAATTATGAGAATCAGAAAAGAAGACATACAGGAGCAGGTACAAAGTGACCAAAATCACAGTTCTGCAGATGTTTGTTCTGATGGAGGTCAGAGCTAAACAAAGGGCAATGAAATATATGTTAGGATTTCCTTAGGCAACATTCTCTAATCCTCAGTAGTGAAATATACTGTGGCTATTATAAGAGTATATTTTGAGGCTAGATAAATATCATTCTGGCTTCACCAATTATGGCAGATTATCATTGATAAAGTTGGACTTCACTTTTACATTCTGTTATATAAGGATGATATTACCTACCTTATAGGAGTGCAATATGGATTAAAAAATAATACAGGCAGACTACCCAGAACAACAACTTCCAATTCTGTATCCTCTGGTAGGGAAATGTGTTCTCCTTAAAGAAACAGTGATATTGATGCTGTATATTGAATTCTAAGCCTGAGAATCTTAAATCATACTGTTAAATATTAATCCTTAGACAATATACCTTGATTGGAAATTAATTTATTTGTTTTACTTTCAAACAAGATATTTTAAGATAATTTCCAAAATTGGTATTAATGTATTCTCCTCATTTTGTTCCCCTAATAAATTTTTAGCTACGATAGCACTTGATTTACTCACATTTGAATTCTACCTAGTTATTTACTTATCTGACTTCTTAAAGACAACTTTAATCATCTTTATATTCTTCACCTTCCCTAGTAAGTGATTTATACACTTTTATTGTTATTAAATATTATGATTTAATTTCTTATATTAGAAAAAATCACTTAATCTATTAAGTTCGTTTTATTAATTAGCCTTGCTGCAATAACAATCTCAAAATCTTAACAACTGAAAATCCAGTGTACGTTTATTTCTTTTCTTTCTTTCTTTCTTTTTCTCTTTTTTTTTTTTTTTTTTTTTTTGAGACAGGGTCTCACTCTTGTCACCCAGGCTGGAGTGCAGTGGCATGATCTTGGCTCACTGCAGCCTCGAATTCCTGGGCTCAAGGGATCCTCCTGCCCCAGCTTCCCAAGTAGCTCTGACTATAGGCATGAGCTACCATGTCTGGCTAATTGTTTTTATTTTTTGTAGAGACAGGGTTTCACCATGTTGCCCAGTCTGGTCTCAAAATCCTTATCTCAAACCATCTGCCTGCTTTGACCTCCTAAAGTCTTGGGACTAGAGGCATGAGCCCAGCTTACAGCTGTGGGTCTGCCCCCTTAGAAATGCTCCCTGTGTGATCTCATTCCTAACCTCAGTCTAAAGGAACATCATCTACCTGAGACAGAAGGTTTTCATGGCAGAGGGAGAAAAGAGAGATAGCAAAAATGTGAGGTGCCTCTAAAAGCTTGTGTTTTGTTGGGGTGTATATCTGCCAAAATTCAGTTGGATAAAATCATGCCACATAGCCAAGCTCAACATTAATGAGGAGGTGGTAGAAGCGGAGGTGGTGGCGGGGCTGTGGATGTGGGTGGCTATGAAAGCTACACAGAAACAGGTAAGCATTGTGATCTTTTTTAAAAGAAGGAGGGTTAGAGAGTGGATAAATGCAGAATCTGAGGCTGGGTTATTGAGGGCCTTAGAGATCACTGAGACACTAACTTCACTTCACCTGACATTGTCTCATACTCTAGAAAACTACAATTTTAGAACGGAATCATCAATGGATTGTGTTTCCAAGTGATTTACTGACTTTCATTCATCAGCTGAAAACTGGCTGCCTGACAAACTCAACAATTCTTTCAAAAATTTACTATCCTGAAAATGTGAAAATAAGTCTTTGCTATAGAACTTTAAGATATAAAACTTCAGAAATTTCTTTCATGGTGTTTTAGTCATCTCAAATCTTGTATTAATTTGCTAGGTCTTACATATCAAAATAGCACAGACTGGGTGATTTAAACAACATTCCTCTGTGTGTACATCTCTAGGTACCTTTGTGTGTCCAGATCTTCTCTTTTTATAAGGACAGCAGTCAAATGGAATTAGAGCTTACCCTAATGACCTCATTTTAACTTAATTACCTCTTTGATGATCCTGTGTCAAAATATAGTCACATTCTGAGGTCCTGATGGTTAGGGTTTCAATGCATAAATTTAAGGGGAACACAATTCACCCTTCACAGACCTTAACACATTTTTCCTTTTAAAATTCAATTTTTAAAGAGCTACACAGAAAAAGAAAAATTATTTTTTACTTATACATGTTTGCTAAACAATTCCATCTATATATACATAATAGGTAAAATGTGATTTCAGTTTTTACATTTTTGTTACGATTGTCCTCTTAAGACAAAGAATGTGCTTACAGGTTTTTAAGATAATAACTTACACTTAAAAACCTCCATGTAGATTGGGACCCTTTTTGAAAGCTATTTGGACGGTAACATGATTTGGCTGTGTCCCCACTCAAATCTCATCTTGAATTCCCACATGTTGTGGGAAGTACCCAGTTGGAGGTAATTGAATCATGGGGGCAAATCTTTCCCAGTACTGTTCTCATGATAGTGAATAAGTCTCATGAGATCTGATGGTATTATATGGGAGAATTTCCCTGCACAAGCTTGCTTTCTTTGTCCCCCACCAGCCATATAAGATGTAGCTTGCTCCTCTTTGCATGTCACCTTCCACCATGATTGTGAGGCTTCCCCAGCCATGTGGAACTGTAAGTCAAATAAACCTCTTTCTTTTGTAAATTGCCCAGTATCAACTTATGTCTTTATAAGCAGTGTGAAAATGGACTAATACAGTAAATAGGTATCAGGAGCAAGGTGCTGCTTAAAAGATAAAATAAAATGTGAAAGTGACTTTGGAACTGGGTAACAGGCAAAGGTTGGAACAGTTTGGAGGGCTCAGAAGAAGACAGGAAAATGTGGGAAAATTTGGAACTACATAGAAACTTATTGAATCACTTTGACCAAAATGCTGATAATGATATAAACAATGAAATCCAGACTGAGGTGGTCTCAGATGGAAATGACAAACTTGTTGGGAACTGGAGTAAAGGTGACTATTGTTATGTTTTAACAAAGAGACTGGTGGTATTCTGCCCCTGCCCTAGAGATTTGTGGAACTATGAACTTGAGAGAGATGATTTAGGGTATCTGGTGGAAGAAATTTCTAAGCAGCAAAGCATTCAAGAGGTGACTTGGGTGCTGTTAAAGGCATTCAGTTTTCTAAGGGAAGCAAATCAAAAGTTCAGAAAATTTGCAGCCTGATAATCTGATAGAAAAGAAAATCCCATTTTCTGAGCAGAAATTCAAACCAGCTGCAGAAATTTGCATACGTAAAGAGGAACTGAAGACTAATCCCCAAGACAATGGGGAAAATGTCTCCAGGTCATGTCAGAGGTCTTCACAGCAGCCCCTCCCATCACAGGCCTGGAGGCCTCAGAGGAAAAAGTGGTTTTGTGTGCCAAGCCCAGGGTCCCTGTGCTGTGTGCAGCCTAGGTACTTGGTGTCCTGTGTCCCAACCACTCCAGCTGTGGCTGAAAGGGGCCAACATAGAGCTCAGGTCATGGCTTGAGAGGGTGCAAGTCCATAACCTTGGAAGCTTCCATGTGGTATTGAGCCTGCAAGTGCACAGAAGTCAAGAATTGAGGTTTGGGATCCACTGCCTGGATTTCAGAGGATGTATGGAAATGCCTGGATGCCTAGGCAGATGTTTGCTGTAGGGACAGGGCCCTCATGGGGAACCTCTGCTAGGTCAGTGCAGAAGGGAAATGTGGGGTTGGAGCCCCCACACAGAGTCCCTACTGGGGCATCAACTAGTGGAGCTGTGAGAAAAGGGCCATCACCCTCCAGAAACCAGAATGGTAGATCCACTGGAAAAGCTGCTGACACTCAATCCCAGCCAGTGAAAGCAGCCAGGAGGGAGGATGTACCCTGCAATGTCACAGGGACAGAACTGCACAAGATCATGGGAACCCACCTCTTGGATCAGCATGACCTGGATATCAGACATGGAGTCAAAGGAGATCATTTTGGAGCTTTAAGATTTGACTGCCTTGCTGGATTCCAGACTTGCATGGGGCCTGTAGCCCCTTTATTTTGGCCAATTGCTCCCATTTGGAATGGCTATATTTACCCAATGTTTTTGCCCCCATTGTATCTATGAAGTAACTAACTTGTTTTGATTTTACAGGCTCGCAGGTAGAAGGGACTTGCCTTGTCACAGATAAGGACTGTGGACTTATCTTTGGACTATCTGATCTTTGGACTGTGGACTTTTGAGTTAATGCTGAAATGAGTTAAGACTTTGGGGGACTGTTGGGAAGGCAAGATTTGTTTTGAAATGTGAGGACATGAGATTTGGTAGGGGCCAGGGGTGGAATGATATGGTTTGGCTGTGTCCCCACCCAAATCTCATCTTGAATTCCCACCTGTTGTGGGAGGGACCTGGTGGGGAGTAACCGAATCATGGGGACAAGTGTTTCCCAGTGCTGTGCTCATGATAGCAAATAAGCCTCATGAGATATGGTGGTATTATAGGGGGAGTTTCCCTGCAAAATCTCTCTCTCTTTGCCTGCCACCATCCATGTAAAATGTGACTAGCTCCTCCTTGCCTTTCACCTTCTGCCATGATTGTGAGGCCTCCCCAGCCATGTGGAACTATAAGTCCAATAGACCTCTTTTTTTGTAAATTGCCCAGTCTCAGGTATGTCTTTATGAGCAGCATAAAAATGGACTAATACACACAGCATATATCAACTTTGAAATGTATTTAATTAACTAGAAATTCTATTTAATTAACTAGAAATTCTAATTTTAAGAATATAGCATGTAGAAATAGATTAATGTAAGCATAGAGTTTTATATGATAAAAATTACAGAATTTTTTAAAATTGAAATTATGAAGTACCAAAGCTTAATGGCATTCACCCTAGGAGGAACTTAGCAATTTCTGTTTCAGCTTGTAACTGAATACATTTCAGCCTTTGGAAAGAATAAAGGAAGCCATGTAAATTGACATGAGGAGAAGTTGATGGCCTACTGATACACAAACAAACAAAAATCAAGTTGCGCAAAATAATATATTATTTGGATTTTAACTTGTATGAAAATCAGAAAGAAATTTATAACAGTTTTTCATTGGTATCACAGGTATTTGTTTGGGAAAATAGAATTGCAGATTTCTACCTTTTTGTACAATTTTCTATTTTTACATTTTTATGTAATAATCGTTACTTTTATATTATATATTAAAGATTAAAATCGAAAAGTGGCATGCTGTAGTAATCATGTTCCTAAGTACTTGCTTACTTGCCTGATTGATTTGAAAACTTAAACTTCAATGTAAGTACTTATAGCTGTTTTATTTATTATCACCAAAAACTGCAAACAACTAAGGTGTCATTCAATAAGAGAAATGAATAAATAAACTGTGGTGCATTCATACAATGAAATATTATTCAGTGTTTTAGACATGAAGTCCTTGCCCATGCCTATGTCCTGAATGGTATTGCCTAGGTTTTCTTCTAGGGTTTTTATGGTTTTAGGTCGAACATTTAAGTCTTTAATCCATCTTGAATTAATTTTTATATAAGGTGTAAGGAAGGGATCCAGTTTCAGCTTTCTACACAAGGCTAGCCAGTTTTCCCAGCACCATTTATTAAATAGGGAATCCTTTCCCCATTTCTTGTTTTTGTCAGGTTTCTCAAAGATCAGATAGTTGTAGATATGTGGCATTATTTCTGAGGGCTCTGTTCTGTTCCATTGATCTATATCTCTGTTTTGGTACCACTACCATGCTGTTTTGGTTACTGTAGCCTTGTAGTATAGTTTGAAGTCAGGTAGCATGATGCCTCCAGCTTTGTTCAGCAATGGCAACAAAAGCCAAAATTGACAAATGGGATCTAATTAAACTAAAGAGCTTCTGCACAGCAAAAGAAACTACCATCAGAGTGAACAGGCAACCTACAGAATGGGAGAAAATTTTTGCAATTGACTCATCTGACAAAGGGCTAATATCCAGAATCTACAATGAACTCAAACAAATTTACAAGAAAAAAACAAACAACCCCATCAAAAAGTGGGTGAAGGATATGAACAGACACTTCTCAAAAGAAGACATTTATGCAGCCAAAAGACACATGAAAAAATGCTCATCATCACTGACCATCAGAGAAATGCAAATCAAAGCCACAATGAGATATCATCTCACACCAGTTAGAATGGTGATCATTAAAAAGTCAGGAAACAACAGGTGCTGGAGATGATGTGGAGAAATAGGAACACTTTTACACTGTTGGTGGGACTGTAAACTAGTTCAACCATTGTGGAAATCAGTATGGTGATTCCTTAGGAATCTAGAACTAGAAATGCCATTAGACCCAGCCATCCCATTACTGGGTATATACCCAAAGGATTATAAAACATGCTACTATAAAGACACATGGACACGTATGTTTATTGCAGCACTATCCGCAATAGCAAAGACTTGGAACCAACCCAAATGTCCAACAATGATAGACTGGATTAAGAAAATATGGCACATATACACCATGGAATACTATACAGCCATAAAAAATGATGAGTTCATGTCCTTTGTAGGGATGTGGATGAAGCTGGAAACCATCATTCTCAGCAAACTATCGCAAGGACAAAAAACCAAACACCACATGTTCTCACTCATAGGTGGGAATTGAACAATGAGAACACTTGGACACAGGAAGGGGAACATCACACACAGGGGCCTGTTGTGGGGTGGGGGGTGGGGGGAGGGATAGCATTACGAGATATACCTAATGTTAAGTGACAAGTTAATGGGTGCAGCACACCAACATGGCACATGTATACATATGTAACAAACCTGCACATTGTGCACATGTCCCCTAAAACTTAAAGTATAATAAAAAATTATGTATTATTCAGTGATAAAAATGAATGAGCTATCAAGCCATTAAAAGATATGGTTGGAAATAAGAAAGTTCTGGGAAGAAAATGTTAACAATTATGGGGTGTGTCAGCAGGACACAGGGGCCAACTGAAAGAGCTTTTAACCCATTTATGCTGGAGGTTGTAATTTTTTGAATTTTTGCATGAGTGAAAAATCAGACTTTGGTGATGACCTTGAGCAGTAGGATACAAATAACTCCCACATGCTTAGCGTTCCAATAATGGAACACTAGGCATAAGTGAGTTAAACACCAAAGTGGAAATAACTTGAACAACAAAACAAATTAATATTGGATTGTAATCCAGAATATAAAATAAATATGCATGACTTCATATTTGTATTAATACGTGGTTGAATAAATAACTAAATAAAGAAGAAGAAATTAATCTGTGCATGAGTCCAAATAATGTATGTCCATATTCTGACCATAAGCAGATAAATCAAAATTTCCCACATTATAAGTGTAGCTTGGCCATAGTGATTCTTTCTACAGAATATAGCATGAAAAGTAGCAAAAGAAACAAACAAACAAAAGGAGTAGCTTTACATAGGAGTTACCTGACAAACACTACCTGAGCCAGATAATCAGGGCCAAAACCAAGAGTGATAAATCATGTTGATAGTTGATACAGTTTATATAATTTGAGGAAAGTGGCACATTACCCCTGTGGTCTAACTCTAAAAACCCAAAGCCCCAATCTAATAATGAGAAAACCAATCACATAAGCTCCACTTCATGGGCATCCTACAAAATACCGACCAGTACTCCTCGAAATTGTCAAGGACATCAAAACCAAGGGAAGTCTGAGAAACCGTTAGAACCAAGAGTAGCCCAAGGAGACATAATAACTAAATGTAATATGTAATCCTGGATGGGATTCTGCAACAGTAAGAGGTTACTGGGTTAAAATTAAGAAAATCTGTTAAATGTAATATTTCAAAAGGACCAGACTCCACTCAAAAGTTAGAATACATGTAGTCTCAAAAGATATTTTATTAAACTTTTTGCTTGAAGAGGCAATGGAGTTATTAGTGAGACAGTCAGTCCCTCTTCTCCCAGGTCTCAGATACCATCTATCTATCTGTTTTTCAGTTCACGCTGATATGTCAAGAGAGTATCAAGTCATTTTCTCTTGACAGTAGCTCTGCTCAAGATTTTAGTTCATGGAAAAGCAGCCTTTACTTTTTGATAAATTGATCATATGTAAAGGGAGCTATCTTCTCCCATGACCCAAAGCAGATATTCTTTGTATTTTTCTTCGTCCTCCTCATAATTATCCCCTTCTTTATCATCATAGCTATATATATTTATACATAGTTCTTATATATGTATACATAGTTTTTTATTCTTTATAAAGTGTTTTCACCTACTTTTTTTTGGAAGATGCTGGCCTTTTTGAAATAATAGGAGTATAAGAAGTTACAAAAGCCAGTAAGATTTTGTGTATGTGCATATATGTGCACATCTATACTCACACATTAAACATGATTAAATACACCCATACATGCATGCAAATATATCTACATTTATAAATAATACATGCTTATACACACTCATATTTAATATGTTATCAATAAGTGTCTCTTGTACCGTCTTCCATTCTTTGGTCCAGTTTATGTCTCCTCTATTAACATGTGAAGACTTTAATTTCAAAACGACACAGATAAGCATATTAATTTGAGCCAATGTGTGTTAATATTATTTTAGAAACTGATGTTAGTGTATTACTGACATAGTATTAATAAACAAAACACCAGAAATGACTAACGTTTTATGTAGTGAATGCTGCTTCTAAATGCACCAGTTCACGGCAATTAAACCTGCTGTTTAGAATGGTTTGATAAAAGACCTGAATTGGAAATTATTCTACCCAATTAATTTTAATAAAATTATTTCAATGAGTAAAATTTAAATAATGTAAGATAAATAGAATATTTTCCTCAGAAACGCAAATGGATATCAAGTGGCATAACATTTTTTTCTTCGATTTCTGTTTATTTTCTTCTTTATTAACTACACAGAGGTAAGGTATAGTAAAGAGATGGATGGAGTAAAGGATTAGCTGCAAACAAATGTAGAATCATAAAATATTGAGGGTCATTGACTGAAGATCCACCTAAATATCAGATTTTAGCTAAGAAAATAAGACTTCAAATTTAGTTTTCATTTCACAGAAATAAAGATAAATTAGAATATGAATTACAAGGAAAATAAACCCAATAAAATTTGCTGAAATGTGGGTGGAGGGAAATTTTAATTATTATGTGAAATTGACAAGCAATCTCATTAACATGAAGAACAAGTAACAATGTGTAACTGGGTCTCATGAGATTGGAAATAGATTGTCAGGAACTCATCTTTCTCAGGTTATCTATCTTTCTCTTACACATATGCATGCACACGTGCACACACACCCCCACACACACCATGGTCTCCCTTCCTTCCTTTTAGGAAATAGGAAATCCTTCCTTCCTTCCTTCCTTCCTTCTTTCCTTCCTTCCTTCCGTCCTTCCTTCCTCCCTCCCTCCCTCCCTTCCTCCCTCTCTCCCTCCCTCCCTCCGTGCCTCCCTTTTTGATCAGCTTGTTTATTGCGTTCTCCTTTTTGGAAACCAGCTTCTCTGCTCACTCTTTGTATCATCTTTCCTAAAACTATATATTGAGCATGGTTATGATTTGCCTTAACGTAAACTCTGGTCTCAAAACTGCATGGATTTTTATCAATAAAGAATCATTCCACTATGGGGTTAATACCTTTGTCTTCCATTTAAACTTCTCAAGTGGAAAAATCTACAGGGTCCATGGATTGTATATTCCAGCCCTGTTCAGTGAAAATGTGTGGTCATGTGTGCTGCCCTTTCTGGGAGCTATGTGGGGCAAACAATTGACCCTCATGATCTGGTACATTGCAGGCAGCTAATCCAAATCATTTAGCAATCTACTGTCTACTTCATATACTAGTCATCATCTGTAATTTGAATTTCTAAATTAAGTTTAGTCAATTACAAGTAGTTTCTGAGCACTTGTTATGGATCATCAATTACCATTGTGTTAGACTGTGGAGATTACAAAGCAATCATATGATATATTACTAGGTTTAAGGGAGTTTGGAAAATAATTGGTGATGAAACCAAAATGCATTTGAGATAATCAGTAAACAATTAAATAGTTAATTTTGCAAAATAGAATGTAAGTATGGTAATCAAGTGATAGTAAAATTATGGGTGAATGTAGTCTGAGAAAATTTTATAGATTGGATAGGAATTAATATGTGTCTAGAATAATGGGTAGGACTTTATGAATTTAGGATAAAAGACAGTCAATATAATTGAAAGTCACACATGATTTAATCCTTTCTAAAGAGGATATTTAATATAAAATGAAGGAGAATACAGAAAAGAAGGAAATACAGTTAGGGCAAGATTACAGAGGACCGTGAGAGTTTAACAGAGGAGCCTATTCTATAATAAAAACATAATAAAATAACATAAAAATAATATTGAAGCAGAGCCTGAAGTTAGGCAGACCATCTAGAAGTTTAAAAATGAGATAAGATCACTTATTTTGGTTTATGGTGATAGCTGTGAGTATTGAAAGACCCTGACCGTACAAACTGTCATGTCATGAGCAGTTCTTGGACCAGGAGATTTATTTGGATTATAGCCCTGGCTCTTGTCTGCTCTGGAAGTATGTCCTAGAGCAAACCATTTGCTTTCTCTAGGATTTAGCTCATCTTCACAATGATGTCTTCATCATCAAATTCTCTGAGGTTTCTTCTAGCTTGAGACTGGTAAAGTTGATATAACCCATACTGAAGAAAGTCCTTACTATTAGACTTTGTGACAGAAAGGATAAAACAATAGAAGGGAGTAAAAACCCAGAGATCCCACTAATACCTCTAGCCTGCTTTTATGAATTTAGAATCCAAAATTTATTGTAAAAACTTTATGGGTTGTGTGGGATAGGTGCAGTATTAAAAATTAAATCTAGAGCTGAAATATGTGTTTAGTTTGTTTAAGAAAGGTAATTTGCTTATCACACTTTTCATATATTGGGTTTATATGTATTTTTGCAGTGAAGCTGTAGTGAAAAAGTAGTGTTTTTTTTTGTTTTATGTGGTGCATTAGAAAATGTGGTTATATGGCATTTTGGACAAAGTAGTTCTTTTATACTCTGGAAATTAGTTGTGAATTTCAGCAAAGCTGATTCCCTGCTGTGTGAAATGGGAAACCTGAAGAAGAAGAAAGATCTGTCAAGAGAATAAGTGATCTCAATGCTTTGATTAACAGGCGGCCAGGTGTTAAATTTAATTGCCTCTAGAAAAGAAAGGAAATTTTTCTTTTCAGTCTCACACTTCCTAATCATGGTGAACTTTTGTAGGAGGAAGAAAGGATATGGTATACATGTTGAAAACATATTTTAAAGAAACATGTTCATGGTAGAGATTTAAATTATCATTTTTTTCTCTTTTAATATATTTTATTATAAAATATATAAAACACAGAATAGAGAGTAATAAGCCAAATAATCACACTTATCCTATTCAATTTTTAAAAGATTAACATTTATAAGGTTTACTTCAGATTAATTTCTTAAGAAGTGAAATACTACAGATCAAAGTGAAACGTGCAAGATACTCACCTTGATATTATTCCTGTTTTTCTCTGAGAAATTTAGTACCTTATATTCACTTTGTTCATCACAGAGAGGGAGAGACAATGCTTATGGCAACATATAACCTCTACGTATTTACATATAAAAATATACAATATGACATTTTACATTGCATATTGATAATTTCTTTAGAATGTATGTTTATGTAATTTATAAAACTGATATTAGACTTTCATTTTAAATGATGATGATGGAAATTATCTGTACAGATACAGATAACTATTTTATTGCAGGTATGAATATGACATCATTTATTCATTTTCTTTCTAATGAGCATTCGAGTTTTTTCTATTTTTTATTATCAATTATATGAACAGTTCTGTTTATACTTCCACGAAGATGTGTTAGAACTTCTTCACATTTCTACAAGTAGAGAGAGGCTGCTCTAACAACACATACTCTACTATTTTATCTTTTACTCACCAATTGCTTCCAAAGAGATTTTATTATTATCCCAACAGGGTGTTATATGATTTCTTACTTCTTCATATCTCCATTAATTGAATGTTCCAATATTTAAATTTTGTCAATCTGTCATGTATTTCTTTTGAAAATCTCACTTTGTTTAATTTGCATTTTCTGGTTAGAGTGAAATTAAAATATTTTAATCCATTTCTTGGCTATTCTGGTTTCCTTTTCTATAAATTGCATTTTTATAGTCTTTGCCAATATTTCACTAAATTATATACCTTTTCATAATTAGTACTACCAGTATTTTAAAATAATTATTGATGCTTACTCTTCTTTTGTAATTTTCTTTCCAAATATGTTTTATGACTTGATTTTGAAAACTTTTAAATAGTTTTTTTGCACACAGAAAGTTAAATGCACTCATACTTATCATTATTTCTTTTTTATAACATGCTTTTCATAAATTCTTTAAGACATATTTTTCCATCTTGACGTCATAAAAATGTTGTCTTATATTTACTTGTTAAAGTTTAAAGTATTAAAATTTAAATATTAAATATTTAAGCCCATCTGACATACATTATTTTCAATGTATGGCTACTATTTTACACAGCACTAACCAATACCATTGGCTGAGTAACCTAGGATTTCCTACTAATTCTTAATGCTACTATCCTAAATCAAATTTATATATAAACATATCTCTCTTTCCGAGTCATTATTCTTATTTAGCAAGGTAAATCCTACTATCTTGTTCTTCTTCCAAATTATATATATAATATATAATATATATATTATATATTATATATTAAATGTATTATATATTATATAATATTATATAATATATATAATATCCATAATATATAAATATATAATTATATATGTATATTACACATATTATATATATTACATATATAACATATATAATATTACATACATATATAATACATAACATAATATATGCTATATATTACATATATTATATATAGCATAATATATAACATATAATATAATATATTATATTATATGTACATATATGTACATATATAACATATATTATATATGTAATATATATTATATATTATGTTATATATAATATATGTAATATATATTACATATATAATATGTAATATATAATACATATTATGTATTATACATATATAATATGTACATATAATATGTATAATATATTATACATATACTTATATGTATATACTTATATGTATAATATATTATACATATATAATATGTAATATATAAATATAATATATATTACATATATAATATATAATATATGTAATATATATTACATATAAATTTATGTATAATATATATTATGTATTATAAATATATGACATATATTATATATAATATATGTAATATATAATTACATATATATATATATCCCCAATTTCTAAATACGTTTATGGTGGGGTCTATATCAAAAAAATGGAAAACATTAAAATGTTGATTATAATTGCATTAATTTTATAGGTTAGTTTAGAAATAATTTTGTCTTTGTGACACCAATTTATTTTTTCGACAAACATAATCTGTATCTTCATTTGGTCAGGTATTTTTCTGTTCTTGAATAATGCCTTTATATCTTTTATTAGACTTACAAATGGTAAATAGGAAAATTTTATTATAACATTTCCTAATTACCTACTGCTGAATTATAAAAATGCTATCATTATTTGAAGGTTGAACTTGTACCAGAAAAACTGCTGAATGCACTAAATTTTATTGTCTTATCCAGACATTTTTATAGAAATTGTATTTTGTGCACATAGGGATCATATTCACCTCTTTATTTTCAAGTATTATACATTTCATTTATCTTTATTTGTCTTAAAACCCTGGCTAGAATTTATTGTAACATTTTGTGATCTTTTTTGTAGATTGCTTGGGATTTTCTACATAGATACATCAACTGCAGATAGGGAATGTTTTCTTTCTTTCTTTCTGATCTCTAAGCCTTTTATTTCTTTTTCATGCATTATGACGCTCATCAGAACTTCTATTAGTATGTTAAATAGCACTAGTGAGAGTAGACATCTTTGCATTTTTCCTGATCTTGGGGAGGAAATATTCAGACTTTCACAATTATATATGATTTTAGTTGTAGGATTTTTGAGGATGCTTCTTATGTCTTAGAAGAATTTCCCCTGTATTTCTAGTATTCTGAAAGTTTTTATATTATGATTAAGTTTTGAATTTTTTCAAATGCGTTTTCTGAAAAATGTGAAATGTTCATGTATTTTTTATTTCTCTTGTTAATATGGTGAATAACATTAATTGATTTTAAAATATTAAACCATCCTCACATACCTGGAATAATCCCAAAAGGTTCAACATCTGTTGGAGAAAAATACTACGTTTTCTAGATTGTTGCTTTATAAGCATCTTTGTAAAAAAAAAAAAAAAAGAAAGAAAGAAAGAAAGAAAGAAAGAGAGAATCCCTCTTCACCAATACAGAATAAATTCAATCAACTATTGTATTCCTTTGGGCTAGTAGGCTTATCTTTATACATTTCACATCCTTGCAACTTTCTTTCAAGAGTGATTTCATAGCGCTATTGTGTCAATGATCTTTTTGCCCATATAAATCTATTTCTTTTTACTTAAATAATTTGTCCTGTCCTCTAGGATATCCTGAATCTCGACTTCTCTGAAGAAGCTAAAGAAGTTTTCACCATGTCTGTACCCTGATATGTTCATAATTATGCAATTAGGCAAATTAAGATCTAGCATTTGTTATCTTGTCATTTTATGTACTTAAGTTTTGCCTTCTGCTTTGGTTCCACCTAAGTTAAAATAAAATATGGCTGTATTACTCAATGTTGTTTAAAGCATTCTAGCTGATACCAATACGCAGACAAGTCTTAGAACCAAAGCTGTCCCAAAGCAGTGGTTCTCAAATTTCAGCATGTGAAGGAATCATCAGGAGGGCCAGATAAAATGCAAATTTCTGGGCTCAATCTCCAGAGTTTCAGATTTGGTAGAAATTTAGACGTGCAGAACCCAATTATTTGCATTTATAACTAGTTTCCAGGTGTTCCTGATGCTGCTGGTCTGGGGACCATACTTTAGTACAGTGGTCCCAGATAATCTTCATCTGGTATTAGCGTTCCACTAGAGAGTATTGAAAAGAAAGTATTGCACAGTAAGACTGAATGGAAGATGTCTTATTATAACAATTACACCATAAGAGCAATGAACTTTTCTTTGGTGTTTTGCTTTTAACAAAGCACTCATTTGGTGTAAAAGTGATCTTGTGAGTTAGATACTAATTCTATATTTATTTTTTCAATACTGAAAGTTGGAACTCATAAAGCTGACTGCATTCTCCAAAGTTGCCCTGTAAATAAGCTGCAGATTGGGTCTTGAATCTAGGCCTTCTCACCACACATTTCTGTACTTCATTTAATATACTAAAGCAAATGTTTATATATATATATATATATATATAAATAAAATATATATATTTTATATATATATAAATATATATATATATATATAAATAAAATATATATATATATATATAAAATTGTATTTTATCCCCACCAGTAAGCTCCTAAGATGAGAAAGTATTAATTTCTTCTTTATATAGATGTAGAAATTGATGCACAGAAAAATAATAACCCTGACATGAAGAGTCTCCAGCCTTGGCTTCAACTGTTGTGACATTTTGGGTTACCATGTTTCAGTAGCATGCCAAGGTAGAGGGCAGTGGGAGTGACCCACACTTAGTACTAGCAAAAAATGAATATATTGTGTTAAATATTCAAAGCAACTTAGTTAATCTGCTTTTTATTATCACCACCTGTTGGAAATTCTGTGCAATGTCAGTGATAAAATTCTCCTGCTAGAGTGGAATGCTCAGACTATCTCCATGTCCTATATACCACTACTGTGTTTCATAAGAAATATTATTTTCCAGTAAGAATATGGGCAGGCCTCACTTTGCATGCTTCCAAAATGCATAAATTATAGGTACAGAATTAGCTAAATAATCAGTGCCCCCAATAACATGGCTCAAATTTCAATTAGAACAGTGTATTATTATAAATGTGAATAACTGAATAATTGCCAGGTGTCCAGTTTACAGGTCACTATCTACATACCAGTTGTACACATACCCAGTGACCAATCACATCACCCTTTTTCTGGGTCAGCCAGTAACTGGTCACAACACATTGGTTATGCAGTTCACACACAGACAGCAAAGCATACAGTTGTTCTGCCTCCTTGACTCTCAGTGGCAAACCCACATGAAATTTTACAAAAATACACAATTGAAAGAGGAAATTGGTCAACAAAGATGAAAGTGCAGCAAAGAAATAAAAAGTCATAATGCTGGAAGTGAAATTCAAATGGAATATAAATGAAGTTATAGAATAAGTATATTTATACTTATTATATATAAGTACTTATATAAATACTGGTGATATTTATACTGCTGCTATTCAGAAAGTTTACAATATGCTTCAAGAAGAACTGAGTAAAGATGAATTTATCAACAAAAATGATGAATATGATAGTTACAATAAGGATGAAGATTTCTCAGAACGTGGCACTGACAAAAACTTCACATTAAGGGAATTCTAGGAGATTATTTTTTTTTACATTGAAAATGTGAAAGATCACATGTTGGAGGCTGATACAAACTTAGAGAAAAGTATGACAGTTCACCAAGGTGTAGAAAAGATGTTTATCCCATATTGTTAAGTTATTCTCTAAGAAGAAGGCAAGCACTGTTCAAATAAATTTGATCAGATTTTCACAAAGAAATAAATATATTAATTCTCAATGTTTTAATAGCTTAAACTAGAACCTGCTAAATATATTTTTATGTTAAAAATCTTTATATATTTGTAATCAACAGTAAGAGAGTTTTAAATGTTTTGCAAAACTTTAAAAGGTTGAGGAACAACATATTTAAATGATAACTTTTCTCATTGATTGTTAAGATCCATTCACATGGTTTCAGCTTTCAGGTGTTCTTTATGATCTCTCACTATTGTTCAAAGTAAGAACTTTCTAACGTGTAGTAATTATTATCAAAAAAAGTCTTTATTCTCTGTAAAGGGAGCTGACTGTATTCATGACAGTCATTAATCTATATTGGTAGGAAGAGGAAAGAGGGGGTTTAATTTCTTATTGAAGCCATCCTATTTTGATTTTATGAGTAATGTTTTGGATTCCTGGCAAAATTTCATTAGCTAAGAAGTAAGTTCAACTTTATAATTTATTAGTGGGAGCAATTTTTAAAATGAAATACTTCAAACCCACATAAAACTATGGAAAAAATTAACAAAAATCAATTTCAATGTTAACATTGTGCCATATTTGCTTTATATTATTACCTTTAAGAAATAAAACTCTATACTTATTGTAGCTGAAACTTTATACTCTTCCTTTTCCACTGAGAGGTAGTAACTACCCTAAGTTTGGTGTGCATTGAGAGGAGTAATGTTTGTGAAAAATATGATGTTTGAAAGGAGCATTAGCTTCGGAATGAGACAGGCTATGTTTACATATGGGATCTACCACATCATAGCTGGAGGCAAGTCATTTAACTTCTTTGAGCTCCAGTTTTCTCATGTACAAAATGGGAAAAATCCTATCTCACAGAGTTGTGTGAGAATCAGAAATAATTGATATAAAGCTTTTCACACTTAAGAAATTCAATATATGATGGTTATTAATGCTGCTGTTATTGTTCTGTCTACTGTCCACTTAGGAACATTTAAAATAGAGAGATAGATGTAAGGTTTCCTGACATAGATTGTTCTTTCTCTTAAACTAACCCACAGCTCTTTCCCTAATCACATGGAGTTATTCCTCACTTTTATGTTATCTTCCAGTTTTGAAAGCAGCTGCTGCGGCTAAGCGGCTCACTGCAGTCTCAGAAACAGTTCTGCCCTGAAGCTGACAGTATCCTTACAGCAAATAATAATATAAAGTGAAGTTCTGGGTTGGGAATTCTGCGTTAAAGAGAAAATAATTCTGTATAATCATTGAAGGTTGGATCCCTTGTCAGCTTCTATACGTGTCAGGCAATTTACCATCTGCGGCATTATTCCCCCTGCCTCCAAAGTTGTGAGACAGAGTTTGCTGAATGCATTTATTTGTTTGGTATCAAGTATTATTTGCCCTCTTCTTGTCACAACCCTATAGTCTTGCTTAAATAGAAAAAAAAGGGAGACATCCCAAAACATCCCTGGCATTGGAAGATGTGTTTCAGCACCAACACAGCTAGAGGGGCATTTTTAACATCTTTCTCAAAACAGACATACTTTGTTTCCTCCTATAGACTTCATTGGCAGTCTGGGCCCATTCCAACTAATCAATAAATAAAGCTCAGTTAAGCCACATTTATTTCCAGAAGCAAATAGCAATCAGTGCATTACTGTGGGAGCTCAGGCCCTGTCCATCAGCTGAATCATAAACAATGAAGGTTGGGGCTTTGAGACTTCAATGGGAAGGGAAACTGCTGCCTCAAAGGCAGAAATGGACCAGATCACATAGATTTCTGTATCATTCTGCTTAACTATCCAGAGAGTAAGTTCAACTCTGCATTTTACTTAAAATGAATAGGTGCCTACTTCTTTGATCTTTTACCAAGACTGTTTTTTGTTTTATTTTTTAATGGTTTTGTAGCAGTTAACAACTTTAAAAAACATTTGATAATTATCTACGATTTTAGGTACTTTTACATATTTTATCTCATTTAACTAATAACGATACTAAATAAAAAAGAGCCCAAGTTTACAGTGGTGACAAGCTGTGTGTTAACTACTCAATTACAAGTTTATTAAAACAATTTATTTGCTTGATTTATCTTTTGAACTACATTGTAATCTCCTGAAAGGCGTAGAGCAAGTCTTATTCAACTCGTTGCCTTCATAGAATTTTCCTTGGTAGTTGCTCAGGAACTATTTATTTATGGATTGAACAGACTAAAGAGTTAAGATTAATTTAGAGATTCTCAGAAGTAGTTATCTGATTTTCACACTCTTACTCTCTAAAAGTAAACGCACCTGATTTTCATTTTATTGTGGTAGAATCAAGAGACACTGCTACATAATAGCTCAGTGAGCTTTGGCAAGCCATTTCACTTATTTGGGCTTCATTTACTTCATGAAAGGGGAGGAAAGATAATTAGAATTACAATGTCTCTTCTAGTTCTAAAATTTTAGATAATTTCCTTTGGAAAGTGCTGGAACAAAGTTCGCTTTCTTCAGTATGTAACTCTTAAGCATTTTTTGTTCTGATGGTACCATGTGACGTATCACTGTGGGTCAAATGCAGAGATACAAGGTATAATAAGGCTAAGAAAGAGCTAATTATAACATTCTTTTTTGAAAGCCCAGAATCCTTGGTACCACCTAAGCATCAACAACAAATACAATAATGACCATGACATGATTTCTTATGCAGCAATTACATTAGCAAAGTACCGCTGAGAATCAGGATTTCAATAAAAGAGGGCCTTTCTTAACTGCTGTAATTTAAGAAGTTGTATATAGAATTATTTGTTTATAATTAACCTGTCATCCTAGATTGCACATCCCATGAGGGCAAGAATAAATCTCTCTTGTTTCCCACAGGATGGTTTCTGTAACATTTAATGCACTCACTGTGTGTACATATTATGATATGAATATACTCTAAAACTCAAACATTGGTTTACCTGCTATATTTGGTAGATTTTGATCCATTCAAATATTTTAACTTATATTCACAGACATACAATGTAAGTGGAATTGCTGAGCAGAGCCATAAACCTGCTGCTTCACACCCTAGAGTTGTGTATTCACAAGTCAATATGTAGCATTAGTTCAACAGAAAATCAATGCTCCAAGCTGCCGTGGAGAATGACTGTTTATATTTTAAGCCCTCAGGGGCTTCCTAACAATGAGTTCTGTATATCTCATGGAGCCTATTTTTTCAAGTCAGAGTATCAGAACACTTATTTTTAAAATATAGTGAAAATCAATCTAGCTCTTGTTTTTTTCACTTGAAGAAAAACATACACACAAAAATGTCATATATGTTTGTTTGTGTCAGTAACTGCATCATGGGAAAATGGCAGTGAGATGCTAGCATAGGAGTTGCTCATTTCAAAGATCATTTTGGCTTCAGTATGTTGAATAATTTGGCAAGGAGCAAATCAAAATGCAGAGGGACCAGAGAGAATGCATAAGCAATAAGTAGTTCATGCAAGAGCTGACTACAGTGGTGGCAGTTAGTGGCTCATAACTTTGAAGTGGAAAGAAGCAGGTACATTTGAAAGATGTCTGGGTTGTAGAAGTCATTTTGCTTGGTGGTTGATAGGGTGTAGGGTATAAGGAAGGTTTAAAATACGACTTCAGTATATCTGATTTGAGGTTTATAAAGGTCAGTTGAAGTCATTTACATATAAAGTTTAATGTATTATCTATTAATTTAAACTTACTAGCCTGAATATTCAAATTTTTCATTATCACTTATTTTTTGTCTACTTCTTTGGACAAAATCGAGATGTATTCAAGACTCTGTTTCTTTTTTCTTTGTTATTTAGGGAGCAATATTTTATTTTGTAACTTTCATTTATTATAAATAATACTCTGATTTTTACCAAATTTTCTAAATTGTTAAAAATCAATGCTTTTTTTCTCTTTTCCTCTATTTGCAAAAGAAAAAGATGTGCTAGGTATTTCTTTGATGCATTATTGTTTTTATCATTTATTATGAGAATCTTTGTCATTTACCAATAACATTTTAAAGAAATATATTTTGGTTTTAACACGTTTTATTTTACTTTAGTTAAATATTTGTACTCTTCTTTTCATATTTTTCTATAATTTTTAATAAAAAGCATGCTTTTTTATATTTTCACAGGGATTTTTGAACATATCAAGAGTTTTCTTTGTTTTCAAAACATTGTTGAATCTATATTCTCTAATTGTCAAAATAAGAAAATAATATATATATTTTTATTCTTCTTCAAAGACGAGGAATTAATATATTCTATACTGGTGATGGCAAATATAGGCTGATTAGTAATATCGCCTCAGAAGCTTTTAAAAATCCTGACGCCCTGGCCATACCCCCTATCAATTAAATCACACATTTGAGAGTGGAAGCCAGGAATCCACATTAAAAAAAAAAAAAAAAAAAAAGAGAGAGAGAGAGAGATAATTAGATCATCATGGCAGACCGGAAGCAGGACTAGATTGCAGCTCCTGACAGAGCAGTATCATGCGGAGGTTCTCATTGTGATTTTTATCTCCAGATTGACTGCAAGAACAAACCAGCAATCCCGAAAGGACCCACAAACCCTCTGAAGGAATTGGATGGCTCCTGGAGGACCTAGAAGACATCTCAAATACTGTGAGTGCACTAACTACAGAGGTGGGAAAGGGAGAACCTCCTCTCCCGAACACACACCCTTACTGGAGAAACTGAAGGTTTGTTTGCGGGAGAAGTTTCCTACCTTACCTAACAGCTGAGTCAATTTAGAAAGCCAAGTGAATTCAGGGGTAGAGGAAGGAGCAGAAAGAGGAAGGAGCTTGCTGGGTTCCCAAGCAGGCCATTTCTGCCTGGCACCACAGGAATCCATCGAGGAGCAGGGGGCTGGGGGGCGGGGTAAAACTCCACAGAGAGAAGGAATTCTCTAGCTGAACTGAGTGACAATTTGAAAGGGATGAGAAACCTCCTGGCCAGAACTTGGGGGAAGTTACGCAAATCTGGTATGCAGACTCCACAGGTTGGGGAAGAACCAAGCCCTTTTCTTTCACAGCTGGGAGGTGCCTAGCCTGGAGCAGGTTTTCAAGCCCCACTCACCCACCATCTGGAAACAGGCTCAGGGCTGTTAGGAGGGGGCTTGGTGGGAGTGAGACCAGCCCTTTGGTTTGCATGGGAGCTGGGTGAGGCCTGTGACTCTCAGCTTTCCCCCACTTCCCTGACAACCTGCATGACTCAGCAGAGGCAGCCATAATCCTCCGAGGTACACAACTCTAGTGACCTGGGAACCTCATGCACATCCCCCATAGCAGCCCTAGTAAGACCCGCCCAAGAAGAGTGTGAGCTCAGACACACCTAGCCCTGCCCCAACCTGATGGTCCTTCCCTACTCATCCTGAGTAGGGAACATAATCTTGGAAGTTCTAGGACCCCACCTACCAGTGGTTCCTTTTCATACTACCACAGCTGATGCTCTCTGGATAGCACCACCTCCTGGCAGGAGGCCAATCAGCACAAAAATAGAGTATTAAACCACCAAAGCTAAGATCTCTCATGGAGTTTATTGCACCCCCCTGCCACCTCCACTGGAACAGGTGCTGGCATCCACAGCTGAGAGACTCATAGATGGTTCACATCATAGGACCCTGTGCAGACAACCCCCAATACCAGCTCAGAGCTGGGTAGACCTGCTGGGTGGGTAGACCCAGAAGAGAAACAGCAATTACTCCAGTTCATCTCACAGAAAGCCACATCCATAGGAAAAGGAGGAGAGTACTACATCAAGGGAATGTTGATATGAGTTCTAAATTTCTTTTCAAAGGATCAATATGTCAGTATGTTCAATTCTTTGCCTTCTACTTTTAAACTTAACTCCCTCATAAAGCAACCTTTTTCGATTACCTGCTCCAGCCTGACTCATTTTGATTACCTGCTCCACCCTGACTCATTCTGATTGCCTGCTCCACCCTGACTCATTCCAATTACCTGCTCTATCATAACCATTTTTCCTGCCAAACCACTCACCCTGTTACTCTCTTTAAATTTAGCCAATCAGAATTCATTTAGCCTGTGTGGTCTAACCCTAGCCAATAGGGGAACGACACAGTAGGAGGGGCCACATGAGTTAGAGATAAGAACCCCTTCCCCTCCCTTGTCTAAGTGTGCGCTCACCATTGCTCCATCTGTAAGGACGCACCCTTCTATAGAAGTAACTTGCCTTGCTGATAATTAAAAATAAAATTTTATATTCAAGTGCAATTTCTTTTGTGGCACCAAAACTTTATTTTATAACAGGAACACCCTGTGGGACAAAAGAATCTGAACAACAGCCTTCAGCCCCAGACCTTCCCTCTGACAGGGCCTAACCAAATGAGAAGGAACCAGAAAACCAACCCTGGTAATATGACAAAACAGGGCTCTTCAACACCCCCCCAAAATCACACTACTTCACCAGCAATAGCTCCAAACTAAGAAGAAATCCCTGATTTACCTGAAAAAAAAATTCAGGAGGTTAGTTATTAAGTTAATCAGGGAGGCACCAGAGATATGTGAAGCCCAACACAAGGAAATCCAAAAAACGCCACAAGAAGTGAAGGGAGAAATATTCGAGGAAATAAATAGCTTAAAGAAAAAATAACATAAAATTCAGGAAACGTTGAACACACTTATAGAAATGCAAAATGCTCTGGAAAGTCCCAGCAATAGAATTGAACAAGTAGAAAAAAGAAATTCAGAGCTCGATGACAAGGTCTTCGAACTAACCCAATCCAACAAAGACAAAAGAAAAAGAATAAGAAAATATGAACAAAGAATCCAAGAAGTCTGAGATTATGTTAAACGACCAAACCTAAGAATAATCGGTGTTTGTGAGGAAGAAGAGAATTCTAAAAGCTTGGAAAACATATCTGGGGGGATAATCGAGAAGAACTTCTCTGGCTTTGCTAGAGACATAGACATCCAAATACAAGAATCACAAAGAACACCTAGGAAATTCTTTGCAAAAATATCATCGCCTAAACACATTTTCATCAGGTTATCCAAAGTTAAGATGAAGGAAAGAATCTTAAGAGCTGCAAGACCAGGGAGCTTATAAAGGAAATCCTATCAGATTAGCAGCAGATATCTCAGCAGAAACCCTACAAGCTAGAAGGGATTGAGGCCCTGTCTTAAGGCTTCTCAAGCAAAACAATTATCAGCCACGAATTTTGTATCCAGAAAAACTAAGCATCATATATGAAGGAAAGATACAGTCTTTTTGAGATAAACAAATGCTGAGAGAATTCACCACTACCAAGCCACCACTACAAGAACTGCTAAAAGGAGCTCTAAATCTTGAAACAAATCCTGGAAACATATCAAAACAGAACCTCTTTAAAGGATAAATCACACAGGACTTATAAAACAAAAATTCAATTTAAAAAGCAAGAACGTAAAACAAAACCAAAGTACACAGGCAACAAATAGCATGGTGAATGCAACAGTACCTCACATTTTAACACTAACATTGAATGTAAAGGCCTAAATGCTCCACTTAAAAGATACAGAAACACAGAATGGACAAAAATTCACCAACCGACTATCTGCTGCCTTCAGGAGACTCACCTATCACATAAAGACTCACATAAAGTAAAGGGGTGAAAAAAAGGCATTTCATGGAAATGGACACCAAAAGCGAGTGGGGGTAGCTATTCTTATATCAGACAAAAAAACTTCAAAGCAACATCAGTTAAAAAAGACAAAGAGGGACATTATGCAATGGTAAAAGGTCTTGTCCAACAGGAAAATATCACAATCCTAAACATAAATACACCTAACACTGGAGCTCCCAAATTTATAAAACAATTACTAATAGACCTAAGAAATGAGATAGACAACAACCTAATAATGTGGGGGACTTCAAGGATTTAAACTATGCCTTACAACAAATGGACTTAACAGATATATACAGAACATTTTATCCAACAACCACAGAATACACATTCCATTCAACGTCACATGGAACTTTCTCCAAGACAAACCATATAATAGACCATAAATGAGCCTCAGTGAATTTAAGAAAATTGAAATTAAATCAAGCACTCTCTCAGACCACAGCAGAATAAAACTGGAAATCAACTCCAAAAGGAACCTTCAAAATCCTGCAAATACATGGAAATTAAGCAACCTGCTCCTGAATGAGCATTGGGTCAAAAACAAAATCAAGATGGAAATTAAAAAATTATTTGAAGTGAATAACAATAATGATAAAACCTACCAAAACCTCTGGGATTCAGCAAAGGTGGTGCTAAGAGGAAAATTCATAGCCCTAAATGCCTACATCAAAAAGGCTGAAAGAGCACAAACTGAAATTCTAAGGCCACACCTCAAAGAACTAGTAAAACAAGAACAAATCAAGCCCAAACACAGCAGAAGGTAGGATTAACCAACATCAGAGAAGAACTAAATGAAACTGAAACAAAAAACTCAATAAAAAACTGAAATAAAAGGCTGGTTCTTTGAAAAGATAAATAAAATTGATAGACTGTTAGCAAGATTAACCAAGAAAAAAAGAGAGAAAATCCAAATAACTTCACTAAGAAATGAAACAGGAGATGTAATAACTGACACCACAAAAGATCATTCCAGACTACTATGAACACCTTTATGCATATAAATAAAAAAGCCTAGAAGAAATGGATAAATTCTGGAAAAATACAACCCTTCTAGCTTGAATCAGGAAGAATTATATACCCTGAACAGACCAATAACTAGCAGCAAGATTGAAATGATAATTTAAAAATTACCAATCGGCTGGGTGCGGTGGCTCACGCCTGTAATCCCAGCACTTTGGGAGGCTGAGTCGGGCAGATCACGAGGTCAGGAGATCAAAACCATCCTGGCTAACATGGTGAAACCTTGTTTCTATTGAAAATACAAAAAATTAGCCGGGCGTGGTAGCAGGCGCCTGTAGTAGTCCCAGCTACTCGGGAGGCTGAGGCAGGAGAATGGCGTGAACATCCAAACGGAAGGCGGAGCTTGCAGTGAGCTGAGATCATGCCACTGCACTCCAGCCTGGCGGACAGAGCCAGACTCCATCTCAAAAAAAAAAAAAAAAAAATTTACCAACAAAAAAATGTTCAGAACCAGACAGATTCACAGCAGAATTCTACCAGACATTCAAAGAATTGACACCCATCCTTTTTGACACTATTCCACAAGATAGAGAAAGAAGAAACCCTCCCTAATTAATTATATGAAGCCAGCATCACCCTACTACCAAAACTAGGAAGAACATAACCAAAAAAGAAAACTACAGACTGATATCCTTGATGAACATTGATGCTAAAATCCTTAATGGAATACTAGCTAACCAAATCCAACAACATCAAAAAGATAATCCACCATGATCAAGTGGGTTTCATACCAGGGAAGCAGGGATGTTGTAACATCCACAAGTCAATAAATGTGATACACCACATAAAAAGAATAAAAAACAAAAATCACATGATCATCTCAATACATGCAGAAGAAGCATTAGACAAAATCCAGCATCACTTTATGATTTAAACTCTCAGCAAAATCAGTATACAAGCGACATAATGTGGTAAAAGCCATCTATGGCAAACCCACAGACAACCTAATACTGAATGGGGAAAAGTTGAAAGCATTCCCTCTGAGAACTGGAACAAGATGAGGATACCCACTCTCACAACTCCTCTTCAATGTAGTACTAGAAGTCCTAGCCAGAGCAGTCAGACAATAGAAAAACATAAAGGTCATCCACATTGGTTAAAAGGACGTCAAACTGTCACTGTTTGTTGTCGATATGGTTGTTTACATTGAAAACCCTAAAGGCTCCTCCAGAAAGCTCCTAGAACTGATAAAAGAGTTCAGCAAAGTTTCTGGATACAAGATTAATGTAAACAAATCAGTAGCTCTTCCATGCACCAACAGCGACCAAGCAGAGAATCAAATCAAGAACTCAACCCCGGCCAGGCACAGTGGCTCATCCCAGCACTTTGGGAGGCCAAGGTGGGTGGATCATGAGATCAGGAAATCAAGACCATCCTGGCTAACATGGTGAAACCCTGTCTCTACTAAAAATACAAAAAAATTAGCCAGACATGGTGGTGAGTGCCTGTAGTCCCAGCTACTTGGGAGGCTGAGGCAGGAGAATGGCGTGAACCTGGGAGGTGGAGCTTGCAGTGAGCTGAGATTGTGCCACTGCACTCCAGCCTGGGTGACAGAGCAAAACTCCATCTCAAAAGAAAAAAAAAAAAGAAAAAAACTTAGGAATATAGCTAACCAAGGAGTCAAAAGACTCCTACAAAGAAAACTACAAAACACTGCTGAAAGAAATCATAGATGACAAAAACAAATGAAAACACATCCCATGCTCATGGATAGGTAGAATCAATATTGTGAAAATGACCATACTGCCAAAAGCAATCTACTAATTCGATGCAATTCCCATCAAAATATTCACCATCATTCTTCACAGAATTAGAAAAAAAAAATTCTAAAATTCATATGGAACCAAAAAAGAGCCCACCTAGCCAAAGCAAGACTAAGCAAAAAGAACAAATCTGGAGGCATCATGCTAGCTGATATCACACTATGTTATAAGGCCATAGTCACCAAAACAGCATGGTACTGGCATAAAAATAGACATATAGACCAATGGAACAGGATAGAGAACCCAGAAATAAACCCAAATAGGTATAGCCAACTGATCTTCAACAAAGCAAACAAAAACATAAAGTGAGGAAAGGACACCCTTTTCAACAAATGGTGCTGGGATAATTGGCTAGCTACATGTAGGAGAATGAAACTGGATAATCATTTGTCATCTTATACAAAAATCAACTCAAGATGGATTAAGGACTTAAACCTAAGACCTGAAACTATAAAAATCCTAGAAGATAACGTTGGAAAAACCCTTCTAGACATTGGCTTAGGCAAGAATTTCATGACCAAGAACCCAAAAGCAAATGCAATAAAAACAAAGATAAATATCTGGGACCTAATTAAACTAAAGAGCTTTTGCATGGCAAAAGGAACAGTCAGAGTAAATAGGCAACCCACAGAGTGGGAGAATATTTTCACAATCTATACATCTGACAAAGGACTAATATCCAGAAACTACAATGAACTCAAACAAATCAGTAAGAAAAAAAACAAACAATCCTATCAAAATGTGGGCTGAGGACATGAATAGACAATTCTCAAAAGAGAAGATATACAAATGGCCAACCAACATATGAAAAAATGCTCAACATCACTAACGATCAGGGAAATGGAAATCAAAACCATAATGTGATACGACCTTACTCCTGCAAGAATGGCCATAATCAAAAAATCAAAAATCAGTAGATGTTGGCATGGATGTGGTGATCAGGGAACATTTCTATACTGCTGGTGGGAACATAAACTAGTATAGCCACTATGGAAAACAGTGTACAGATTGCTTAAATAACTAAAAGTAGAACTACCTTTGATCCAGCAATCTCACTACTGGGTATCTACCCAGAGGAAAAGAAGTCATTATATGAAAAAGATACTTGCATATGCTTGTTTATAGCAGCATAATTCACAATTGCACAACTGTGGAGAGCCAACCCAAATGCCTATCAATCAACGAGTGGATAAAGAAACTATGGTATATATATATGATGGAATACTACTCAGCCATAGAAAGGAATGAATTAACAGCATTTGCAGTGACCTGGATTAGACTAGAGACTATTATTCTAAGAGAAGTAACTCAGGAATGAAAAAAAAAAAAACATTGTATGTTCTCACTGGTATGTGAGAGCTAAGCTTTATAGCTTAAGATGCAAAGGCTTAAGAATGACACAGTGGACTTTGGGGACTTGGGGGGAAGAGTGAGAGGGGGCGAGGGATAAAAGACTACAAATATGGTGTAGTGTATACTGCTTGGGTGACGGGAGCACCAGATTCTCACAAATCACCACTAAAGTACATACTCATGTAACCAAATACCACCTGTACCCCAATAACTTATTGAAAAAAAAATTAAAAATTTAAAAAACGAAAAAAGAAAAATAAATTCCTCAAATGATTTCAGTATTCTGCTATGAGAAGCATCAAGTCCTCTTCTCTCTCAGGTTTCCTGAAGTCCTTTTCAAGGCATCTCACAAATCCAGTCTAAGTATTTTGTTCCAAATCTATTACAATAAGCTACTACAAAATTTGGTATCTTAAATTGGTAATCATTTTATTCTATCTCAGTGTGCCATGGGTTAGGAATTTGGACAGTATTCAAGGGGGTGAATTTTTCATTACATGTAACATCGCAGACATGACATGGGGTTATTCTGCTGGCCGTTGGCTGGTCTGGAGGATCCAGATAGCTTTACTCACACATCAGGGTGCTTGGCAGAAATGACTAAAAGGCTAGAGTCAACAGAAATTATATAACAGGGTATCTAATTGTGGCTTCTCTAGTGTATTTTTGTTATGTTTGTTTGGTATAAAACTGTAGAATATTCTTTACTGGAGAAATTAAAATATTTTGCTATAATTTTAATAGACAAAAGCATAATTTTTATTTTTTATAGAAACTGTCCATTGAAATGAAATAGCTTTCACTTTTATACTCAGCTATTTTTGTTCTTATTTTCTAATTCTGGAATTTTTTAAAGTATGTCTTTGTTACTACTTCTATGTGAAATATTCTGATTTCCCTCACATAAAGCCTTTTATTTTTAAAAATAAAACTTTAATTAAAATAAAACATACATAGGGTCACATGAATTATAAGCACACTGCAAGTTGAATTTTCAGAATGTGAATTACCCAAGAAAAAAGGAAATATACATCCATACAAAGATGTGTACATACATGTTCATACCAGCTTTTTATTTTAAGTAATAGACCAAACTGGAAACTCTCCAAAGGTTTATCAGCAGATGAAAGTATAAACCACTGTGGTCCATACATACATACTATTATATTAATATAGTACTAATATACAAAATGTTAGTATATAATGTACCTAGTATACCTTGTACTATTTAGCAATAAAACTGAGGGGAGAGAGAGACCCTCTCATATTGTTTTATATTGTTTTACACTCAGTACCTGTTTTAAGAATAAACAACAAGGAAGTAAAACCAAAGACAGGCAGCCCGGTGCCAGGCCCGAATCCAGGCCTGGGCCTGCCTGGCCTAAACCCAGTAGTTAAAAATCAACTCATAACTTAGAAGCCGATGTTATTCATAGATTCCAGACATTGTATAGAAGAACATTGTGAAACTCCCTGCCCTGTTCTGTTTCTGTCTGACCACCGGTACATGCAGCCCCTGTCAAGTACCACCTGCTTGCTCAAATCAATCACAAACCCTTCATGTGAAATCTTTAGTGTTGCAAGCCCTTAAAAAGGACAGAAATTGTGCATTCGGGGAGCTCGGATTTTAAGGCAGTAGCTTGCCAATGCTCCCAGCTGAATAAAGCCCTTCCTTCTACAACTCAGTGTCTGAGAGGTTTTGCCTGTGGCTCGTCCTGCTACAAAACAATAAAGTATTGATGCATGCAACAACATAGGTAAATCTTAATTATACTGAAGGTAAGAATCTAGTCAGAAAAGAATACATACTCAATGATTACATTTACATAAAACTTTACAAAATGCAAATGATTCTCTATAGTGATGGAAAGAAAATCAGTAAGTGCTTATCTTTAAAATGGAGGGGAAAAGTAGGAGAGAAGAGTACATTCATTAACTTGAGTGTAGTAATAATCTCATTGGTCTGTACATATGTCAAAACTTATTAAGTGGTATGATTTAAATATTTACATTTGTTATAAGCTAGTTACACACCAATACGTTTTGTTTTGAAATGTATGGATCTGCGTAATGAGCACCCAGATGAAGAAACAGAATGTTACCTATACCAGAGAAGTCCCCTTCCTGTCTTCTCCCAGTCACTATCTTCCTGCATATCACCAAGGTAACAGTATCTGGATTTCTAACCCCATAGATTAGTTACATCTATTTTTAAACTTTGTATAAATTTAGTTATACAATATGTGCATTTTTCTGGTTTAATTTGCACAGCATTATGTTTGCGAGATTTATCTATGTGTTGGATTTGTTAATTCTTTTGACTGTTTTATTCAACCTTATTGGATTTTATTAAGAAAATTTATATGTCAGTTTTCCTGTTGACATGTGGCTATTATGAATCATGCTGCTATGAACATTCTTACACATGAATTTTTACTATTTTTCTCTTATATACATGTTGAGAAGTGAAATTGATGAGTGATAGTGTGTATATCACGTCAGATATGTATTTAAATATTTTAAAAGTACCAAATTGTTTTTCAAAGTGCTTATATTATTTTTATCCCAATCAATGGAGTTTGAGAGTTGAAGTTCCTCTATATCCTTACCAACACATGATCTGGTCAGTCTTTTTCATTTAAATTATTTTTGTGTTAGTCTTTGAATGCATTTTCATTCATCTTTTTTTTTCCTTTCTATTTTTTAAGCTTATTTTAGGTTTAACGATACATGAGCAGGTTTGTTATATAGATAAATTATACATCATGGGGGTTTGATGTATTGATTATTTCATCACTCAGGTAATAAGCATATCAACTAATAGGTAGTTTTTCAGTCCTCACCCTCCACCCTTCACCCTCAAGTAGGCCCCAGTGTCTACCACTTCTTTCTTTGTGAACGTGTGTCCTCAATGTTTAGCTCTCACTTAGAAGTGAGAACATACAGTATTCTCTTTTATGGCTGTGTAGTATTCCATGGTGTACATATACCACATTTTCTTTATCCAGTCCACTACTGATGGGCATTTAGGTTGATTGCATGTCTTTGTTACTGTGAATAGTGCTTTGATAAACATATGTGTGCACGTCTTTATGGTAGAACAATTTCTATTTCTTTGACAATGTACAAATAATAGGATTACTGGATCAAATGGTAGCAGTTTAAGCCAAACTGCTTTGAACACTGGCTAATTCAGATTTCTACCAGCAGATATAAATATTCCCTTTTCTTTACAACTTCACCAGCACCCGTTATTTTTTGACTTTTTAATAATAACCATTCTGACTGCTGTGGGATGGCATCTCATTCTGTTTTTGATTTACGTTTCTCTTATGATCAGTGATGTTGCGCATTTTTTTGTAGGCTTGTCAGCCATGTGTATGTTTTCTTTTTGTAACTGTTTGTTTATGTCCTTTGCCCACTTTTTAATGGAGTTGTTTAATTCTTGCTTGGTTAATTTGTTTAAATTCCTTACAGATTCTGGATATTAGACCTTTTTTGGATGCAGAGTTTGCAAATATTTTCTCCTATTCTAAATATTATCTGTTTACTTTGTTAATAGTTTCTTTTGCTGGCAGAAGCTCGTTAATTTAATTAATCCCATTTGTTGATTTTTGTTCATATAGCAATTTCTTTTGAATCTTTGTCATGAAATCTTTGCTAGAGCCTATATCAGGAATATTTGTAGGTTTTCTTCTAGCATTTTTATAGTTATATGGTTCCATATGAATGTTAGATTTTTTTTCTAATTAAGTGAAAAATATCACTGATAGTTTGATAGGAATAGCATTGAATCTGTAAATTGCTTTGAGAAGTATGGCCATTTTAAACATATTGATTCTTCCTATCCATTAGCATGGATTTTTTTTCCCATTTATTTCTGTCATCTCTTATTTTTTTCATCAGTGTCTTGTAATTTTCATTGTAAAAAATTTTCACCATCCTGATTAGCTGTATTTCTAGTTATTTTCATATGGTTATTGTGGATGGGACTACATTCTTGATTTGTCTATCAGATTGGATGTTGTAGTGTATAGAAATTCTAATTTTTGTACATTGATTTTTGTATCCTGAAACTTTGCTGAAGTTGTTTATTAGATCTAGGAGCCTTTAGGCAAAGACTATGGGGTTTTCCAGGTATAAACTCATGTCATCTGCAAACAGAGATAGTTTGACTTCCTCTCTTCCTGTTTGAATGCCTTTTATTTATTTATCTTGCCTGATTGGTCTGGCTAGGACTTCCAGTAATATGTTGAATAGGAGTGGTGAGAGTGAGCATCCTTATCTTGTTCCAATTATCAGGGGGAATGCTTCCAGCTTTTACTCATTCAGTATGATGCTGGCAGTGGGTTTGTTATAGATGGCTCATTATTTGAGGCATGTTCCTCAAAATGCCTAGTTTGTTGAGGTTTCTTTAACATAAAGGAATGTTGAATTTTATTGAAAGCATTTTCTATATCTATTGAGATGATCTTCTTTTGTTGTTGTTAGTTCTGCCTATGTGATAAATCACACTTATTGATTTGCATATGTTGAACCAACCTTGCATCCCAGGGATAAGGACTACAAGATCATGATGGATTCACTTTTAATGTGATTCTGGATTCGGTTTGCTAGTATTTTGTTGGGGATTTTTGTATCAACGTTCTTCAAGGATATTGCCCTAAGGTTTTAATTTTCTGTAGTGTTTCTGCCAGGTTTTGGTATCTAAATGATGCTAACCTTGTAGAATGAGTTAGGGAGGAGTCCCTCCTCCTCCATTTTTTGAATAGTATCAGTAGGATTGGTATCAACTTTTCTTTATACATCTGGTAGAATTTGTCTGTGAATCCATCTGGCACTGGACATTTTTCTCTCTGGTAGGCTGTTTATTATTAATTCAATTTTGGAACTTGTTATTGATATGTTCAGAATTTCAGTTTCTTCCTGTTTTAATCTTGGGAGATTGTATGTTTCCAAGAATTTATCCAATTCATACAGGTTTTCTAGTTTGTGTGCATAGAGGTGTTCTAACAGTCTCTGAGGATTCTTTTGCATTTCTCTGGAGTCAGTGATGATGTTCCCTTTGTCATTTCTAATTGTGTTTATTTGGATCTTCTGTCTTTTTCTTTATTAGTCTAGCTAGCTGTCATAAATCTTATCTATTCTTTCAAAAAACCAAAGTCTGGTTTCGTTGATCTTCTGTATGTTTTTTTTTTGGCATCTCAATTTTACTCAATTCAGCTCTGATTTTGGTTATATCTTGTCTTCTAGCTTTGTAGTTGGTTTACAATTATTTTCCTAGTTTCTCTAGTGATGATGTTAGGTTGTTAATGTGAATCTTTCTTTTTTATATGAGTGTTTAGAACTATTAATATAAAGTTTTCTCTTAAGATTGTTTTAGCTGTATCCCAGAGATTCTGGTATGTTGTATCTTTGTTTTCATTAATTTCAAAAAATTTATTGATTTCTCCCTTAATTTTAATTTTATTGTTTATTAAAATGCCACTCAGGAGTAGGTTGTTTAATTTCCTTGTAATTTTACTGTTCTGAATGATCTTCTTAGTATCAATTTCTATTTTTATAGTGCTGTAGTCCAAGGATGGATCAGTATGATTTCTCTTTTTTTTTGTTAGTTTGCTGAGCATTGTTTAATGGCCAATTGCCTGGCAGATTTTAGAGTATGTGCCATGTACAGATGAGAAGAATATATAATCTGTTGTTTGAAGTAGAGAGTTCTGTAGATACCTGTTAGACAAATTTGTTCCAATGTCAAGTTCAGGTCTCAAATATCTTGTTAGTCTTCATCTAATACTGTCAGTGGGGTGTTGAAGTGTCCTACTATTATTGTGTGATTATCCAAGTCTCTTCAGAAGTCTCTAAGAACTTGTTTTATGAATCTGGGTGCTTTTGTGTTGTGTACATATATATTCAGGACAGTTAGGTCATCTGGTTGAATTGATTCCTTTACCATTATGTAACACCCTTCTTTGTCTTTTGTGGTCCTTGTTGGTTTAAAGTCTGTTTTGCTTGAAATTGAAATAGCAACCTCTACTTTTTTCTATTTTCCATTTGCTTCATAGATTTCTTTTTTATCCCTTGACCCTGAGCCTATGGATGCTATTGCATATGACATGGATCGCTTGAAGACAGTATACCATTGGGTCTTCTTTTTTTTATCCAGCTTGTCACTCTGCCTTTTAAGTGGGGCATTTAGCCCATTTACATTCAAAGATAATATTGATATGTGCGGATTTTATCCTGTCATTGTGTTGTTAGTTGGTTATTATGCAGACTTGATTGAGTAGTTGCTTTGTAATGTCGATAGTCTATGTACTTAAGTTTGTTTTTGTAGTGGCTGGTAATAGTCTTTCCTTTCTGTGTTTAGCACTTTCCTAATGAACTTTTTTAAGGCAGGTAATTGATTTCATTAGCATTTGCTTGTCTGAAAAGGATCTTATTTCTTATTCACTCATGACGCTTAGTTTGGCAGAATATGAAATTTTAGATGGGAATTTCTTTTCATTAATAATGCTTTATAACAATGCTCCCAATCTCTTCTGGCTTGTAGAGTTTTTGCTGAAATGTCTGACATTAGCCTGGTGAATTTCCCTTTGTAGGTGAGCTGACCCTTTTCTCTAGCTGCCTTTAATATATTTTTTCTTTCATTTTGACCTTGGAAAATCTGACGACTATGTGTCTTGGGGGTGATCTTCTTGTACAGTATCTTGCAGGTGTCCTCTGCATTTCCTGAATTTGAATGTTATCTTCTTTAGCAGGGTTAGGGAAATTTTCATGGCTAATATGTTCAATTATGTTTTCCAAGTTTCTTGCTTTGTAACCCTCCCTTTCAGGGACACCAATGAGTCATACATTTAGTCTCTTTGCATAATCCCATATTTCTCTGAGGTTTTTTTTTTCATTCTTTTTTCTTTATTTTTTTCTTACTGAGTTCTTTCAGAGAACAAGTTTTTGAGCTCTGAGATTCCTTCCTCTGCTTGATTGATTCTGCTCTTAATATTTGCAATTTGTATTATAGAGTTTTTGAAGTGATTTTTCAGCTGTATTAGATCAGTTTTGTTCTTTCCTAAAATTGCCATTTTGCCTATCAACTCCTGTATTATTTTAATTGTATTCCTTAGATTACTGGAATTGAGTTTTGGCTTTCTCCTGAATCTCGACAATCTTTATCTGTATCCAGATTCTGAATTCTATGTCTGTCTTTTCAGCCACTTTAGCCTGATTAAGCACTATTGCCAGGGAAATAGTGAGGTCATTTGGAGGTAAGAAGGAGTTCAGGCTTTTTGAGTTGCCAGAGTTCTTGCACTGGTTCTTTCTCATCTATATGGGCTAATTTTCCTTTAATTTTTGAAGTTTATGCCTCCTGAGTAGTTTTTTTCTTTTCTATTCTTTGACCCTTTTTAGGATTTGATTGTGGTGTAAGTTGGGTCCAGTTAACTGGCTTCATTTCTGGAAGATTTCAGAGGGGCAAGGCTCAACTCAGCACTCTTGGGCTGGATGCTTTAACTCTGCAGGACTTGTACTAGATACTCAGCTTTGTTCTCTGGCCCCCCAGGGTTAGAAACCTGCTGTGCTGGAGGGGCTGGGGTGTTCCCAGTCCACAGGCAACAACACTTTGATGAGGCATGCTGGTCAAAGTGCTTCATCAGGGCAGTGGCAGTGGAATTGGTGCTCGCTCATGTGTACCAGCATCAGTGGTAGTGTGGCAGAGAGGCTGTGCATTGTTGGGGAAAGTGGGAAAGGGTGCTGGTGACACCGAGGTGGGAGTGGCCATGCATATAGTCTCACATCAGCAGCAGGCATGTGTGCCAGCAGGGGAGAGGAGGCAAGATCCTCCAAGGTATATATGCTGGCAAACCAGTATGGGGGGCACTCTGGGCGAGTGCATGTGAGAGAAGGCTGTGTTGGGAAGGGGTTGCACGTGGATGGGTACATGTTAGTGGAGACTGGTTTTGTGGTGCTCTCTGATAGTTAGGTGTCGTCAGCTGGTGAAGGACCTCGGATGATGGCCCCCAAGGACAACCAGACTGGGGCCTCAGGGAAATCCAGCAGACAGGGGAACACTCAGATCAGATTGGCCCATTTTCATGAGCAAGATCACACAGTCACCAAAGACCAAAACCACCAAGAGGAGCATGGCAAGCTTTAGGGGATGGGTGGCCCTGGCCATCCTCCATGCAACCATTCCCACACCCTTTGGGCTCTACACAGGCTCAGGCTGGAATCCTGCCCCTGACACCTTTCACTCTTTCACCAGAAGCCATTGGGGGCCAGGAATGAGTACCAGTGCTCAGCAGCCCCTTGCAAGGTTTTTAGCTTCCTCCTCTTTGAGCCCAGAGTCTACATCTTCCTCCCGTCCACTCTCAATACCTTTCCTTCGAAGATCTGCTCATAATGTGTCAGTCTTCTGGAAGCCCTGGTTAATTGGTGGGAGATAATCTTCCTGACTGCATCTAGTTTGCCATCTTGGCTCCCTCTAATTTTAGGTATTATGATAGTTTTTCAGTATTTCTTCATTTTTGTTTTAATTTGAATTTCCCTTATCATTAAAGTTGTTCAGTTTATTTTCACATGCATATTGGCAATCTGTATAACTTTAGTAAAGTGTCTACTCAAATCTTTTGCTCATCTTTTATAGACTTGTGTGTTTCCTTACTAAGTTTTGATAATTTATTAAATATTCATAACTATTTTATTAGACATGTGATTTGTAAATGTGTAATTTACCAGTTTGCCACTTGTCTTTTTATTCTCTTAACAGTGTCTGCAAAGAAAAGTAGTTTCTGAGTTTGATGAAGGTCAATTTATATATTTTTTCTTTATAGATCACACTTTCAATGTCATGTCCAAGAAACCATTAGCTAGCCCATGATTATATTTTTCTCTTATGTTTTACTTTTGAAGTATTTGAACTACAGGGTTTACATTTAGGACTCCAATACATTTTGATTTTTTTTGTATTTGTAAGGTATAGATTGATGTTTATTGTTTTGCTTATGGATATCCAATAATTCTGAAACCACATTTAAAAGACTATTCTTCAGAGAATTGTCTTTGTACATTTGTCAAAATCAATTGTGTGTGTGTGTGTGTGTGTGTGTGTGTGTATGTATTCCTCTGTATTTTATTCTGTTCTGTTGATCCTTTTTTCTGTCTTACATGCCTATACCACACTGTTTGAATTTTGGATTTCAGAAGCTCTATGTAAGTTTTTTAGTTAAGTAGTGTAAATCCTCTATCATTATTTCTCTGTTACTAAGTTGTTTTTGCTTTTGTTGGTCCTTTCAATATCCATATGAGTTTTAGAAGCGTCTTGTCAATTTCTGCCAAAAAAAAAAAAAAAAAAAAAAACTACTGGGATTTTGACTGAGAATCCATTGTGTTTATAAAGTAATTAAGGGAAAAATTATATCTTAACAGGACCTTAAAAATATTAAGTCTCTCAATCCAGGAACACTATATATCCTTCAACCTCTTTAAGTCCTCTTTAATTTCCCCCAGCAATGTTTTGAGATTTCCAGTGTACTAGTCTGAATACCTTGTGTCTCATTTATCCTTAAGTATTTTATATTTTTGATGCTCTTATAAATAATATTTTCAAAATGTCAACTTTTTTTCTTCATTATTAGTAATAGAAATATAGGTGACTTTTGTAGGTCAATCTTGCATCCTACAACTTTGATCAACTCACTTATTAAGTTTACAGGCTTATTGAAATATTTCTTAAGATTTTCTGCAGAGAAAATAAACTTTGAATAGAGTTTGACTTTTTTTTACAATGTAGATTTAAAAATTTCTTTTTCTTACATTATTGCACTGATTATAGCCAGAGAAAGTAGAAAAAAACCATGTAAGTCTCCTGTTGAATTAAAGTGGTAAGAGTAGAGACACTTGCTTTGTTCCTCATGTAGGGAGAAAGCATTGAATTTTCTTACATGTGCTATTAACTATATGCTTTTCATAGATCTCCTTCATCAAGTAGAGGAAATTCTACTTACAATGATTCTGGGTAAAAAATTACAGCAAATTTCCAGGGTTGAAACTGTAAACATTCATAATTTCATAGTCACTATGGGTTAGGGATCTGGGAAAAGTTTATTTGGGCAGTTCTAGGTCAAGATCTTGCATAAAATTGCAGTCAAGCTGTTTGCTAGGGATACAGTTATTTTAAAAAATATTATTTGAATATATTTATATAATTTACATAATTTATTATCTGGACACCCTGTGGCACGCCTATAGTACCAGCTACTTGGGAGGCTGAGGTAGGATTGCTTGAACTCAGGAGGCAGAGGTTTCAGTGAGCCTAGATTGCACCACTGCACTCCAGCCTGGGTGACAGAGCCAGACCTTGTCTAAGAAACAAAAATAAAACAAAACAAAAACCTACTAGTGTCTGTCGTAGTTACTATTGCATCTTTATGGGTAAAAACAAACCCTGAGAATTAGAACTTTTAGATACAATGCCTTAGAAGACAACGTAAGCAATACCATTCTAGACATTGGAATGAGCAAAAATTTTGTGATGAAGATGCCAAAATCATTCGCAATAAAAGCAAAAATTGACAAGTGGGATCTAATTAAACTAAAGAGCTTCTGCTCAGCAAAAGAAACTATCAACAGATTAAACAGACAGTCTACAGAATGGGAAAAAATTTTTGCAACTATACATCAGACAAAGGTCTAATACTCAGCATCTACAAGGAACTTAAACAAACGTACAAGCAAAAAAACAAACAACACTATTAAAATGTGGGCAAAGGACACGATCAGACACTTTTCAAAAGAAGACATGCATGTGGCCAATAATCTTATGAAAAAAAGCTCAACATCACTGATCATTAGAGAAATACAAATCAAAATCACAATGAGATGCTATCTTATACCAGTCAGAATGACTATTATTAAAAGTCAAAAAATAATAGTTGCTGGTGAGGTTGCAGAGAAAAGGAACGCTTATACATTGGTGGTTGGCATGTAAATTAGTTCAACCATTGTGAAAAACAGTGTGGCAATTTTTCAAAGACCTAAAAACAGAAATACCATTCAACCCAGCAATCCAATTACTGGCATATACCCATAGGAATATAAATTGTTCTACCGTAAAGACACATGCATGTGAATATTTATTGCAGCACTATTTACAATATCAAAGACATGGAATCAGCATAAATATCCAACAGTAGTAGACTGCATGAAGAAAAATGTTATACAAATACACCATGTAATACTATGCATCCATAAAAAAGAATAAGATCATATCCTTTGCAGGAACATGAATGGAGCTGGAGGCCATCATCCTTAGCAAATTAACACAGGAACAGAAAACCAAATACTACATGTTCTTATTTGTAAGTAGGAGAACACATGAATGCAAAGAAGGGGACAACAGACACTGGGACCTACTTGAGGGTGGAGGTTAGGAGGAGGGAGAGGCTCAGGAAAATAAATAATTGCTACTAGGCTTAACACCTGGGTGATGAAATAATCTGTACAACAAACCCCCATGACATGAGTTCACCTATAATATAACAAACCTGCACATGTACCCCTGACCTTAAAATAATAGTAAAAAACAGATTATAAAATGTCAGAAAATGAGACTGCATATATATGGTTAATTATTTTTCAACAAGATATCAAGGTAATTCAATGTTGAAGAGTATCTGCAACAAATGCTTCCAGATCAATGGGTTCTCCATATGGAGAAAATGTAATTTCAACTCTTAATTCACTTGTACACTAAAATTAAAATGAAAATGAATCATAGGACCTAAGAGTAAACTTTTAGAGAGTAAAATTTCTATGTTAAAACTAAAACATTTCTATCACAAAAATATAGAACTTATTTTTTCTACTTTGGGTTAGAAAATAACTCAAAATATATGTGGGCAGACTGAGACCTACTGCCTGGAAGTAGCTCTTTAGAGTGCTTCTATCAGACTGCTCTATAATATATTTCAGCCCACTGCTTCTATGCAGGTGGTGGGAGTTCAGTACCTTTAAAAAATCATATTACACTTGCTCAGAAGTTACCTTAAATCACATCACGGTTTGGGTATAAGTGTTCATCTGGTTATACATTACAGAAGCATAATCACAAACCCCATAATACATTATCTTATTTGTAGGAAAAGGCAAGAACTAGGGTCATTTTTCTTTTGAGGAATATAAGGCAAGAGATGTGGCAGAGAGGGACATGTGCTTTATCCTGTTTTGTCTTCAAAGCATCCATTTGGAGAGCAGCACATTGTCACACAGTCAGGGGCTTACGAATTTGTGCTGGCAAGCAGAAATTAGCAAATGTGACTTCTTATGTTTGATACTTTGTCTCACAGTAGAAATCAAAATCAAATCTCAGTGGTGTACTAACACACAAGTAGTAGAATAGACTATAGCAAGTATTCACAAGAATGTGGTAGGAATATAAAATGGTACAGTGCCTTTTGGAAAGACTTTGACTGTTCCTTAAGCATTGAAGTATGTACTTACAAAATGACCCAAGCATTACATTGGTGGAAACCTGCAAATTTGTGAATAAGCCTGAATCACCTACATAGTTCACAAAACCACATGGAAAGGGCAAAACAAACAGCTTCATTCTGACAACCTTCCCCCTTCCCCCTCCCAGTCAGCATCATGCCACACAGAGGATTCCCCAGGGATGATGGTTTCTGCCAAGGGAAAAGAGAACCAGAGGCAAACATTCAACTTTTTTAGTACTCCAAGATGCTTTCCATGGAGCCCACTCTGGTCTCACCAAACGAGCCATGCCAAGAGAAATGGCATGTCTAGTTCACCTGGAATCAGGTGGAAAGATAGCCCATAATGGCCAGTAGACAGATCTTGATGGTAGCTCTATGTACCTGTGAGCAGTAACACTCAATCAGAGGTATCAGTTAATAGCATAGCTCACCTGCAAAACTGAGCTGGTCACTCCTAGAAGTGGTAGAAGTTCTACTGGGCTTTAATCCCCAGGCAGCCAACCTTTAGGACTAGCCTCAGACTCTACCCTAAGGACCCAACCATGAAAGGAAATGACAACTACAGCAAATTTAGGTAAAGGGTGGAAGCTAGTTACACCACACTTAGGAGTCTAACTGCCTCTGCTTGGCCTCAAAGCCCAGCCCAAGGCCTTCCCAGGAAGATAAACGACCAATGCAGGAAATTTCAAAGAACAGGAGATAGATCTACCACCCCCAAGAAACAGTAATTAGTTTAGCTTTAATGCCCACCCCAAGGCACCACCTAGGCAGGAAGACAAAAATTAACCATGCATTTCTACTGAGCATAGCAACTGGTCTCATTCATCTCAATCAGCAACTCCACCTAACCTCAGGGCCGCTCCCAAAATCCTGTTAAGCTTTTGAACTAAAATAACAATAAAATCTGGCCAGGGAGTGTATTTTGTTGCCCAACCCATTCAGAGGCAATTGAAGTGCCCATCTAGCAGCTCAGTATAGTTGCAGAGTTTAGCCAGCCTCCCCACCTGAACTTAGAGCAAAGGCAATGAACCAGTATCTAGAGAAACCTAAAGCAAGCTCTGTCTGACTAGGGTGGTTAACAGCTGGCTCATGCAGAATCACAGGGTAAATAGTAAAGGTCTATCTCTGCCAAAGAATACCTGTAAAAGACAGAAAAAGTAATGTCTCCTCAAATATATAGACATCAAGAAGGAGACAAGGATTACAATGTCTTGGGAAATCACAACACTTCCAAAAGGAACTAACAATAATCCAACAATGGACCCTAAAGAAAGGGAGATCTATGAAATGATAGACAAAGAATTCAAAATAATCCTCTCAAAGTTCACTGAACTATGAAAACATATGGATAAAAATTAAATAAAATTTGGAAAACAATAAACAAAATAAAAAGTTTGACACAGAAATACAAATAATTAAAAAAAAAAACAAATTGAAATCCTAAAGATGAGGAATATAATGACTGAACTGCCTCCATCCTGGCATCCTTCAATAACCTTCAAATCCATGAGTGGAAGCTGGGTAGTTTTACTATTGGCATTAGTACATCTTCCATTATTTCCCACATGGAACAAACCTGAGGCTTCAATAGGTGGCTTCCATGGCAACTAAAATCCTAGTGGCAAAGCTATTTGTAGTCTCTCACCAGCTTTCATGATATGTACTACTTATTATAATAAAATCCCCATGATACAGTTCAGGGTAAACTATTTACAGATTTTAATCAAGAATAAATACTTTTTACTAGTGATTTTATTGGCTTGAGAGTCTCAGATTAATCTAATTTCTTATCTGTAAGTATTACTGCTGCATAATCTTTTAAGTACTAAGTACAACAGCTTGTAACAATAACTCATCTTTTCTTCTTTTAGAGAAACTCTAGTGACTTATCAGTAAAATGATTATCTGAAAAAGGACTATTCCCAGCAATTATTTGAGGTTCTTTTCTCTATTTTTAGCACATTGCATCTTTATTTCTCATTTCTCGCATCAGGCAGCACAGACAAAATAGTTTAGACTTTGAGTCAGATCTGGTTATGAATCCCATTTTTATACATTGAGTAAATTACTTATTTTATTTTATTTTGTAAAGTGTTTTGTCATGTTGCCCAGGCTAGTCTCAAACTCCTGGGTCTAAGTGATCCACCTGCCTCAGTCTCCCAAAGTGCTGGGATTATGGGTGTGAGCCATTGTGCCCACACAAATTACTTAATTTTTATAACCTTAATATGTCATCTGTAAAATAGAGATCCTAACTACCCAGTTGACAGGGTTGTGATAATAATTGAAGAGATAATAAATGAAAGAAGTCACAACAGTGTCTGAGTGTCTCCCACATAGTAATAGCTTGAAACAATGTCACTAAATAAAATTTTAAACAGACTTAGGAAAAAAATGGATCTAAAGAGGGTTCTTGAGAATTTGGTTATTTATTCTGTACCTAAGATATGTCTAATATACAAGTAAGTAGTAATATTATTTTTTTTAAATCTTCAAATTTCTAAATCCTGCAATGTGTTATATGAAGATTGTAATTCTCATGGTCTAAAATCTTAATATACATAAGCAAAAATTCATGATGCATTATTCATTTGGCTTAATGTATTTGAGATTTTGATAAACGTGGTAATTTATCTACTTCTGCAGTTAGGTTATTTTAAATATCAACAATGTACAAATCTGAGCATTTGTACATTCCTGAGATACATTAGCTATTCACTGAGATATGTCATAAAGAAACAATATTTAACTGTTTTAGAAAAATAATTTCCTAGATCAATAGAAATTTAAACCATCAATCCAGCAGAAGCTTCTCTTAATTTCCTAGCATAATCAAAGCTCCACCTTGCACTCCTGAAGAAACTGGGTTAACAGGACACATACAAATATTTTAAAGTCAAGTAACACAGCTGTTCACTATGAGCAGTGTTTCTTTCAAAACTATTATTGTATGACGTATTTTTTAAGTGAGTTCATTCTTGCTTTACTCTGTAGTCACTTGAAGATCATAACTCTACTTTCTGGGAAGGATTAAAATATGGAGGGCCCTTGAGTCCCATGAATTATCATAGTGAATCAATAGAAAGTTCTTTTTTGGCCCAGGTGTTTCCATAATTGTGAACCACGGGGGAGGCAAAATGTCTGTTTGTTTGGTTGCCTTTACAGCACCTTTTCTACTAAGCAGTATCAAGATTGCATATACAGTTCTAAATAAAAATAGCACTTTTACCAAAAGTGACTTGGATTTAATTCACAGGGCATACAATTAAACTTTGAAATTGGGGTTTGTAGCTGTTGATCTCACTAAAGATAACAAGTCTAATTCCCAAATATGGCGAACAATTGTACTAAAAAGTATATGGCCAGTATAAGTTAATCATAAAGCATAGAGAACATAAAAATGCAAATAGCTGGCTGGGCGTGGTGGCTCACGTCTGTAATCCCAGCACTTTGGGAGGCTGAGGTGGGCGGATCACAAGGTCAGGAGATCGAGACCATCCTGGCTAACACGGTGAAACCCCGTCTCTACTAAAAATACAAAAAATTAGCCGGGCATGGTGGCGGGCACCTGTAGTCCCAGCTACTCCGGAGGCTGAGGCAGGAGAATGGCGTTAACCCGGGAGGCAGAGCTGGCGGTGAGCCTAGATTATGCCACTGAACTCTAGCCTGGGCGACAAAGTGAGATCACTCTGTCTCAAAAAAAAAAAAAAAAAAAATACAAATAGCTGAATGCTTTGCAAACTGCCTTTATAAATCTCATGTAAAATTCACAGTGTTGCTGTGGACTAGGTGAGTATCTTAAGTAATAAAATAATTTATTCAGAAAACTAAGATGACTTCCCTGAGGACACTCAGGTAATAAGTGGCAAGGTGGCTGAGACTCAAAACTGGATTACTTTATTTTAAGGCCACTACTCTTTCCACTACCACATAAATTCTGACCACATATTACCAGAAGGCATGTTTTATTTTTATTGCTATAACAATATTCTGGTTATATAGGTTTCTTTGCTGGTATTGATGTTTCTTAAAACATGAGCACAATTTAGAATGCCAAACATGGTAGAATGAGATAAACACAACATAAAAGATATTTTTATAAATATTGGATGTAGAATTACCTTATTTATACTAGAAATGTGGTTTCAGGGAGTTTCAAATTCATTGTATTTTTGTAAATCAAATTCTATTTTAAATGCTTCTAGAGATCCAAAAATATATTTAAAAATATTTAAAATCCTTTGTAAAGCAAGTACCTCTTTTCCAAATTTTAAATTAAATACCACAAAATGTTTTTTCCAAGTAGTTTATTAGGTATAATAGTTTAAAAGTCAGGTCTTTTTGGTATATCTACAAATATACCTAATAACTACAACTGGCAATCTTAATCAATGGATCAACATTCCCTGCCAGGGCACTGGCAAAAGTTCAGTGACGTTTCTTTTTGTTTCTTTGCTTTTAGTTTTATTTTTTTCCTAAGGTCTTAAAGAAACCACCATAGCCTAGAAAGTTTTATCTAACTTTGCTCATCCTTTAGGGCTAAAATACAGAGACACCTTCCTGGAATACTCGGAAAAATCTAAGGTTCTTCTATTACATTCTCTTGAGGTATTCTCTTTTCTTCCTTTGTTCCAATTGCCAGAAATGCAATAATACACTGTTTATGTAATTTTAAAATTATTTTTAACTGTTAGTTTTTGTTGATAAGTTTTATGAGAGTAGTTTCTATCAACCCCATTATTGATTGTATTCCTAGCACTTAGCACAATGCCTGAAACAGAATAGAAGGAAAATAAATACTTATCCAATGAAGAATAAAAAGCTTAAAATGCACATTATTGTACTGTATTTGTGGGCAAAATAGGTCTATAACTACATCTGTTTATTTAGAAAAAGATATACCAGCATTGTTAGATAGACTATCATAGGTCTTATAAGATTACAGAAAATTTGATTCTGTTCTTTAACTGTTTTTTTCCGATATTTTTATGATTAACATATTGCTTTAGTTTTTATGCGCTGCTATAAGAATATACCACAAACTAGGTAACTTACAAAGAACAAAAATGTGTTTCTTACAGTTCCGAAGGCTGAGAAATCCAACATCAAGAGACTGGCATTAGGCGTCTGGAGAGGTCTTCTTGCGACATCCTCTCATGGCAGTAGGGGCAAATACTATGTTTTTACATGGCAGAAGAGCAGAAGGGAGTAAACCCACTCCCTCATGTTGTTTTAAAGAGTCTCAGTCTCAACCATGAGAGCTCAGCCCTCATGATTTAATCACCCCCTAAAGGCCACACCTCTTAATGACGTTAAATTGGCATTTAAGTTTCAACATATGAATTTTATGAAACACATTCAAACTGTAGCATATATAAGAGGACACAGTTATAAAATGTGTCTCTAAATTACAAAAGTATCATCTTAAGAGAGTAGAAAAAGAAGCAGTCAGTGAAAAAAATGAGAAAAATTAAATTAGATCCTCATATTACATAATACATAAAAATAAATTGCCCTCTTAATATAAAATTATATGTACAAAAATAAATGAATCAACCAGTTGAAGATTCAAGTGAAAGAATTTTAGATATAAAAAGACATTAAAAACATCAATCAATTTATAGAAATTCTAAGGAAATGTTGATAGATTTGGGTTCATTAGAAATGATAGGATCTCTGTATTAAAATATATCATAAAATCAATTGAAGACAAACTCTAGAATATTTTTTATATTTAAAGAATTATTACAAGAGAAAAAGACAAACACAAATCCTCACTAGTTGCCTATAGGAGCTCTTTGCATAAGAGGAAAATCAAATGGTTAATAAGTACACAAGAATATTGACACTCACTAGGAGTCAAATTCAAATTAAAACATCAATGAGATACCATTTTTATATTAGCAAACTGGCAGAGATTTTTAAAATACACTTAATGTGACCAGGCATCATGACTCACACCTTTAATCCCAGCACTTTGGGAGGCTGAGGCAGGCGGATCATGAGGTCAGGAGATCAAGACCATCCTGGCCAATGTGGTGAAATCCCGTCTCTACCAAAAGTACAAAAATTAGCCAGGGGTGGTGGTGCGTGCCTGTAGTCCCAGCTACTTGGGAGGCTGACACAGGAGAATCGCTTGAACCCAGAGGTTGCAGTGAGCCGAGATCGCGCCACTGCACTCCAGCCTGGTGACACAGCAAGACTCTGTCTCAAAAAAAAAAAAAAAAAAAACACACAAAACAAAACAAAACCATATATATTTAATGCAGGCAGGCAAAGTTATAGTGAGACAGGAACTTCTGTTTATATCATAAATCAGATGAAGTTTTCTTGAGAGCAATTCAGTATGTGTTAGGAAATCTAACTCAGTAATTCTCCTTGTAGCAATTTATCCCAAGGAAATAAGAGATGGAGACAAGGATATGTGCGCAAGGAGTATCACTGAAAATTTACCTTAATAGTGAACCATTGAACAACTTAAATGCTCAATAACAAAGTGATGCTTAAGAAATATATTGTGCTTCTTGATTATTGACCACTACACAGGTGTGAAAATGTCGATTTATATAATGATATAAGGAGTTTATATTTTAATAAATTAATTTAAAAAGAAATTTATATGTTATTCATAGTGAATAGCCCACATTATGTTAAAGCATATGAGATATAGAAATATGATGAAAAATACAACAAAAGGGTAATGGTTTATTGAACTTGCTTGAAGATTTAAATGATACTGCTGAAGCAGAGATAACTACTAACACTATGCTCTATCTGAAAGCCACCTACTCACTGTATTAAGCAGTGAGTAAAATTATTTGCGTCATCTCTTCCAATTCTTATAACAATCCTATTAAGCAAGTTCTATTATTCTCTTCATATTATAGATAAGAGTTAAAAACATTAACTGACTTAGCCAGGGTTACACAGCTAGTAAGGAGTGAAACAAGAGCAGACATGTTTGTGGAAATAAAAATACTTTGTATTGGAATACATTGTATTGGAATAGTTCTCACTTACATGTGGAATCTTAAAAAGAAAAGGTCAACTTCATAGAAACAGAGAACAGAAAAGTGATTACCAGGGGCAGGGTAGGGAAGGAAATGGGGAGATGGAGGTTAAACTTGTAGTTTTGTAGAATAATTAAGTCTTTAGATCTAATGTACAGGAGGAGGACTACAGTCACTAATACTGTATTCTATGTCACAAATTTGCTGAGAGTAGATTTTAAGTGTTCTTAGCACACACATACACACACATGCACATACACACACAAACCCTAACTATGGAAAGTGATGGATATGTTACATTACTTACCTGTAGTAATCATTTCAGTATGCATATCAAAGCATCATGTTGTATACTTTCAATTTACACATTAAAAACTAAGTTGTTTCAATGTAAATTTCAATAAAATAAATCATTTTTTACAACACATGTACTTAAGTTTTAATCATTATGTGAGTGTTTTTTGATAAGTTTTAAAGACAAGTTTCTAAAATGATATTTAGTAAACAATATTAGGAAAATATGACAATCATGAAAAAATATATCCAATTAAATCTGATATAATGCTTTTCAATATATTCTGAATACATTACAGATTTAAATATTTTACAAACAATAAAACACTAGAATAATATAAAATTTATACTTATCCCAATTGCAGTAAGAAAATGACATTTTATATTTTAAGGGTGAAGAAGAAATAGTCATTGACCATTGACATAATAAAACATGTGTATCCCTCATTACATATAAAAATTAAATATTATATGTATATAACGTAATAATTATAAAAGAAAGATAATGGGATATACTCTTCTCAAAGTTATAACAAACACGTTTAATTTTGAAAATATGTGGGGGTTAGATTTGGATCAAATTTATAAAACACTACTCTAGTTGATAAATGGTCAAAGAACTACTCATTTGTTTTTCAATCATTCTACAAACACTCATTATCACTTTCTATATGCAGGCACTGATAGACAGTACAAAGAGCTGTGAACACTAAAAGAGTACATTTTTAAAAGTCAACTCACCAACAAATTAGTAAAATGCTAAAGGACACAATTAGGAGATATTATGTCAGCCCTGTTATATAAGAAAAAATATTTTTAATTGACAGAAACTTAATATGAACATGGTTGTTGGGAGCAAGTAGATTTATACACAACTGATGGCACTGTAAGTTAGTGCAATAGTTTGGAAGAGCAAGTTGACAACTCATGACATAAGTAATAAAAATGATCTTCTTTTACCTAATACTACTATTATTTTCAGAAACTATCCTATGGGAAAAATCTAAGGGTGAAGAAAAGCCTATTTGTGCAAAAATGCTTATAGCTACATTATATATTTTTACTGAAAACTAAAAAAAGGTCCAAATAAACAATTCTGACAAAATTGTTATGTAGACAGTCCTATGTTAAATTAAAGGAATATTATATTGACATTAGAATGACATGCAAAAGCTATGCACAAATTGAGAATGAATTATATAGCTGAAATAAATATATATCTTGGAAGGCAGTATACATATTGAGTGCAATTATAAAAATTAAATTACGTGATAATAAGAGGCATAATATACACTATAGAATTTGTTTATAGAGGTAGAAATTTATTTTTTCATAAATTTTTTTTCTGATATGATTGTTCTAGAGACAGTCTAACATAGTAGAAGCTGATATAAGAAAGCAGTAAGAATGCATAGTTGGAATCTGGCAGTCTTTTCTTCAAATGCAAACTCTCATTACATTTGATTTGTTTACAGAAAGACCCATCACCTTCTTCTCATTAATAAGACTGCATTAAGAGGCTACTGGGGTCTGGGTGTGGTGGCTCACGCCTGTAATCCCAGCACTTTGGGAAGTCGAGGTGGGTGGGTCACCTTAGGTTAGGAGTTTGAGACCCGCCTGGCCAACATGGTGAAATCCCATCTCTACTAAAAGCACAAAAATTAGCCGGGCATGGTAGTGGGCGCCTGTAATCCCAGGTACTCAGGAGGCTGAGGTGGGAGAATAGCTTGAACCCGGGAGGCAGAAGTTGCAGTGAGCTGAGATCACGCCTTTGGACTTCAGCCTGGGTGACAAGAGCAAAACTCCAAGTCAAAAAACAAACAAAAAAAATGGCTATTGGTCACTTTCATTTCTTCACTGAGAGTTAACAGTGAATTTACCAATGGAGGAAATGCAATTGCCCCATGATAATTTAAGTGGCAGTGCTATTTAAACAGATGGTCTATTTTTATTCTATAAAATGATAAGGGAATCATAATCAGTTCTACAAAATGAATTATAGTTGTAGGATTCATCATGACTGAAAATGAGTGCAACAAGAATAAGATAAAAAGAGAAAGGAAAAAGTAAATTATACTTTCCTCAGCTGAGCTTCCTAGAATTTAGTCATTTCCACTCTCAGCTTTCTAAATGAACAGATCTCTCTGGATGACATTTTTGATAATCAAATAGCCAAAACTCTTTAAATAAATTGCTCTATTTCTGTATTATTCTTGCTTAAATTTTTTCTTATTCTCTCAACTATATTTTACTATTCTTACGCTCACTAGCACCAGTGGTAGCTAGAAGGCAGACAAAGTAAAGCACTATTGATTTTAAACCCCACTATTATGGTTTTATGTTGGCTTATTTGCTTACAAGATAATTAACTCTATGAGTCCAGTAGTATACTTAACCAACCTTTGATGTCTCTAGCATCTAGCACAGTGGCCCACAGAAGCCATGCTTAATTGAGGTTTGTGGAGCCACCTGAGAATTCTAGAAGTTACACAGAAATTTACTTGGTTCTCATTAACCAAGAAAGGTATATTCCTGTTTTTCAGAGGAAGCAAGACTTTTCTTGTATGTGCCTAGCCTGAACACAGGCTGTTTGGAGGCCATTCCAATAAGCCCTTATTAAAGAGGGGGTTCTTTCAGGTGGCAGTAGACTTCAATCTCCACAAGAGTTTGCCTAAGAAAAAAGCATTTGAAGAGGTAACAATTAAAGTATCTACTATAAGCAAAGCCTAATGCTAGTCCTGAAAAATTTATTTAGACATGCAGAAGTCAGTACATTTCCTTATTCCATAATTCGATTTGTTATCCTCAAATAAATTAAAAGAAAGTACAGGAATGAATAATTTATCTTCTATTTGAACTGTCATATTGAAAATAGCAAACTGAAAGTAGAAAATTATTGTAATAATATATATAAATCAAGCCAAAACTGAAGTTTCCTTTGTTTATTTCACCATTTCTAGTGATTTTCTTTTTCAGTTATAGTTAACACTTTATTCCAGTGTTTTCATTATGCAGAGTCTGAGTTATATTTTTCCCAGTTATGGGCACCTAATACAAACACCCACAAAACATGTTATATAGATTGCATAAAATAGAAGTGCCCAGCTAACTTTGTATTTTTAGTAGAGACGGGAGTTTCACCATGTTGGCCAGGTTGGTCTCGAACTCCTGACCTAAGGTGATCCGCCCACCTCGGCCTCCCAAAGTGCTGAAATTACAGGCGTGAGCCACTGCACCTGCCCAATAAAAATAATTTTAAAATCAAAATATTTACAGAGGATGTCTCCAGGTTTATATTATGAAAATAACATTTTTGAAGATTGACATACTAGCATTAGAATTATTTTATGTATCTTTATCTTAAATTCTTATGTCATGAAACTTGGTACATCTCACAAACTAAATCCCACTAAGTTCTTTCTTAGAAGACTGTTCCCTAAAGGATATAAATGGTGAATTTCCTAGTTACTATAGTTCATGCAGAAATTGATCTTGAGCACTGCTATTATATACTTCGTTTATATATTTTGTTTCTCAGATGGCAGATTTTCTTTGTCTATGAAGAACCACTTGCTGAGTGATTCAGACATTTCATGAGACTTTTCATGAGTCACCAAGATGTTTTTATGAGTCAACAAAAAATGAAATAGCCTTGAAGATCATTAGCAAATAGCTTTATGTTTTATTCTGGTAAAAATATGAGTGAATGACAAATAAAAATGTTGAATAATTTATTTTATTTATATAAATATATATTTGTTACATACATATATATGTGTGTGTGTGTATGCAGTTATTGTTGACCATTTAACCACAGAAAACCATCAACATCAAAGCAAGATGGCCTAAGGTCAGGCATAAGTAGCTTGTGAAGGATAATCAGACGGGACATTGATATGGTGTGGCTATGTCCCCACCCAGATCTCATCTTGAATTGTAGCTCCCACAATTCCCATGTGTCTTGGAAGAGACCCAGTGGAAAGTAGTTGAATCGTGGGGGCGGGTCTTTCCCATGCTGTTCTCATGATAGTGAATAAGTCTCACAAGATTTGATGGTTTTATAGAGGGAAGATTCCTTGCACAAGCTTTCTCTCTTCCCTGCTGCCATGTAAGACGTGCCTTTTGCCTTCTGCCATAATTGAGAGATCTCCCCAGTTCCTCATGTGGAGCTGTGAGTCCATTAAACCTATTTTTCTTTATGAATTACCCAGTTTCAGGTGTGTCTTTATCAGCAGCATAAGAACAGACTAATTCAGACTTTAAGAAGTTTGCAATCTAGTTAGAGACAAGATGATATAGCAACAGATATATCTGCATCTATTATCTGTACCTCTATGTTTATATCTGTATGTCTAAATGTCTATTTCTATATATACAGCTCTATCTCTGAGATAAATACTAGATACCAAGTGAACTGTATGGATTTATTATAAATTACGTTATTTTAAGTTCTTTAGAAATGCACTGGAGATAATGAATATTGTAGATACATGTTGTTGGAGAAAATCACAAACAAGATTGAGCTGAATAAGGAGTTAGCTCAATTAGAATAGCAGAGAGGTGAATGAGAACTCTAGGAATGACGCAATAAGCAAAAACATAGACATGGGATATTTCCTAAAGCAGAGTAATCTGATAGAAATTACTTCTATTGATCCTTGATATGTCACTCCAGGTGTTAGCATGACAGCAGAGAGATAATGCCATAGAGTTGGTTGCACCTGGGTTACTGAGCAGAAATCATATACCATAATGTAGATAAGTAATAAGATCTGACAGGTTGGTGCTGCACAAATATAAACATATAACTTATTTGCCACAAGTTCTGGGATAACTTATATTGTCATACCTTCTAAGTTTTAAAAATTTAGAGAAAATAATAATTGTGGTAAGGGAAAGAAGATGTACACACCCAATCACCAAATGATCATCTATGCCTTTTCTGTGAATGCAGAGGAGTGCTGCATTCTTTCACTCCTCTGCACCTTTGAATAGGTAGTATTCTTTGTTTAGACCATTCTTTCCTGTCCTTTTCTAGTTGACTTCAATTGATTTTTGTTATGTCCCTTCAGTAATATATCACTTGATATATAACTCCAATCATGTTAGCATGATTTAATTTATCCTGTGCTCCAGTAGCACTCTCTGCTGATATTTATTATAATAGTTATTATTCTGTATTATAATTTCTTATTAAACTGTTTTATTCATTAAGTCTAAATTTTCTAAAGGCATGTTGTCTTCTCCACCACCCCCAATCCAGGTAGCTACATCACATAGTTTTAATGCATATGTATTAGTTTATTAGTGCTGCTATAACAAAGTAGCTAAACTTGGTGACTTGAAAAACAAAATTTATAATCTCACTATTCTGGAGGATAGATGTTTCAGATCAAGGTCTTTGGAGGGTTGGCTCCTTCTGAGGACTGTGAGAGAAGAATCTGTTCCAGGCTTGCTGCTTTGCTCACAAATGATGTATAAGGACATCAGCCATATTGGATTGGGGCAACCTTAATACACTCACCTTAACATGATGACCACTGTAAAGACCATATCTCCAAATAAGGTCATATTTTGAGGTACTTAGAACTTCAAGGTATTAAATATGATGGGTTATAATTCAACTCATAGCAAATAATAGGTATTTGTGAAACCATGGAGTACATAAATGATTTATAGCACTTATTAAATGTGTTTTCATTGTCCTCCTTATAAGACAACTTGTTTAAATTTCTGTTGAAAACTGGGAGCTCCTTCAGGGAAAATTTGTATCTCATTCATGCTTGACTCCATAGTGCTTAGCACAAAGACCAATACATTGTTGGTGTACAAAATGTTTTGTTCAATGACTGATAAATAGCAAATAATACAGAAGTATTTCGTGTAAAATACCTTTGGAAGAATGTTTTCTATGAATTGTGGCTAATGCTGTGTTCAATGATTTTTGCTGATCACTTCAGATTGTGCAGTCCCAAAGTTTTAATGCCTTAGGCAATGTGAGGCAGATACTATATGTCAATCAGAGGCTGGAAGTCTAAACATTTCCATGACCTTAATATCTTGTTGTCTTATCAGAGATCAGCTCTCATCTATGCTTTTGTGACTTATTTCCATATAGTATTTGTTATTTGTGTTTTTCCCCTGATGTATCAAAATAAAATGCTAAAATTAAAACGCAAACTGGCTTTTTATGGAGCCTGTCACAGAAATATAAAAGTGTCTTCAAGATGTAAACAGAAAAAAAAAATAACGAAAAATGGAAAGCCTTCATGTGGGAATGTGGATCAGAGGATGAAATTTAAAGGTTAGTGTTGTTCTCTGGTTCAGTATGGCCACCTCAATTATAATTTGATTAATAAGGGGAGTAGAATGTTAATTAGCTTCACAGTTTCCTTATGTTAGGATGTATAATCAGCCCCAATAATAATAAAACAAGTAGAGACAAAGCTGTTCTCTGAAGAAATTCATGAACCTAAAGTAATCTAATAAGATGAACATGGGCTAATTAAAATTGTATTTATTGGAAGGAAGACAATCAGACTGGGTAATAGCCAGAGTGACCTAAGGTATGGTAAGTGATGCCTCATTTGTATCTCAAACTAACGAATTTCATTAATGTTGTATCCACAAAATATTTTTTTCAGATGATTTTTAGTTACATAGAATGGAGCAATCTCACATTAAATTCTTTTCTGAGTAGCTCAGAATTCTAAACTCAGAAAAAAACACAAAGATATGTTAAAAAGAAGAATTCAAACTAACAAGGGATTATGAAGTTTTGTTTGAAAATATTTAAATCATAAGAGAAATGGTTTTTATATTTACCCAATATTTATCCAGATTTCTATCTGGTATCACTTTCCTTCTGCTTGGAAGTCTCCTTTTTTTTTTGTAGTGCAAGTTTGCTGGTGATTAAATTTTTAAGCTTCCATATTTACAAAAAAGTCCTCCTTTTAAATTTGCTTTTAAGATCTTATCTGGTTTTATATAATTTGGCTATAGTATGCCTTTGTATAGTTTTCTTCATATTTATTGTGTTTTGTGTTGATTGAGCTTCTTGAATCTGTCACTTTATAATTTTCATCAAATCTGGAAATTTATGTATTATTTCTTTATATATTTTCCCATCCCCTTTTCTCCTTTTCTCTTTCAGGGACTCAATTAGTTCATTGATAGGATGTTTAAACTTGTTCTACAGATAACTGATCATTTTTTCTTACTCTCTTTTTCATCTCTTTGTTTCCTTTTAGACAATTTTTATTGCTATACCTTTTTGTTTACTAATGTTTTATTTTGTAATATATAATCTGCCATTAATCCCACCCAGTAAATTTTTTCATTTAAACATTTAGTTTCACTTCCTGAAGTTTGATTTGGATTTTTTCTTAATATTTTCCATGTCTTGCCTTAATATACTCAGTCTGTCATTTAGCCTCTTGAACAAATGGAGTACAGTTATAATAACTATTTTAATGTTTTTCTTTCTTCTGATCCTTTTATCTGTGTCATTGGTGGGTAGATTTCAAGTGGTTGATTTTTCTCCTAATTATAGGTCCTATTTTCATGCTTCCTTGCATAAATAGTAATTTTAATTTATAATAAATATTACAAATGTTAAATTGTTGGGCACTAGGCCTTTTTTCATCTCAATAAACATTAAACTTTTTCTCTGGGATACAATTTAGTTACATGAAAACTTGATCTTTTTTGTTCTTGCCTTTTAAGTTTTTTTAGGGAGAATTGCAGAAACATTTTAGTCTAGGACTAAATTTGCCCCACTACTGAGACAGAACTTTTTTAAACACTATATGCAATGCCTTATAATTACGTAACTTTTTCCAGTATGGCTGACTGGAATAGGTACCATTCCTCATATGTGAGCCCTGGCAATTGTTTCCTCTAATCCTTTCAAATGGTTCTTTCTTGGGTAGTTTTCTCACATGAATACATTGATAAATCCTCAGCTAAAGACTCTAGGGATAACTTCTTCAAGTCTCCAAAGTTCTCTCTCTCTACACCTTATCCTTTCTGTTACTCTGCCCAACATGCTTGGTCTCCCTGGACTCCTAGTTCAATCTCCTGAACTCAGGGAAATTGACTGCTGGCTCCAACTGGGTTCTTCTGTTCTCTGCCATTTCTTGCAAACTTTTTCTAGGTGGCAAGTTAGGGCAATCTTAGGCTTAACTTGTCAGGGCTTCTCCTGTCTCTCAAGGATCACTGTCCCTACTTACCTGGTATTCAATGACTTAAAATCCATTGTTTCATACATTTAGTCTTGTTTTTCACTTGTTTCTGGTAGGAGGGTAAACCAGATCCTTATAATTCCACCATGGCCAGAAGAAAAAAAAAAAGTCAGACTAAAGTTTTACATAGCTATGCAGTAGTGATGTGATAGATAAGTAAAATTTTTATAAAAAGACTAAAAAATGACATAAATCTGTGTAATAAAAATATACACTATGTTAGAAAAACTCCTATGTTTGAGGCTTCTATATGTCGAATAGTGTATGTTAACATTGAAGTTAACATATTGTAGCATAAAAGTTGTCTCAGTGACCCCAAAATAAATTTGAATTTTCCAATTTAAATTTCTGTTCTTTCCTATTCCCCTTCCAACAGAAGAAGAATTTCTTTCCCAAATTGACTCCGAAGGCTGCTACAATATAAAATTAGAAGAATGTATTCTTCATTTATTTATTCAACAAATATTTGTTAAGTACCTATTCCATGACTAGACACCATTCTGAGCTTGTGAGATGTATCAAGTGAACAAAAGAGAAACCACTTCCTCATGAAGTTTTTCTTCAACAGAGAAATCAACATTAATCAATTAACATAGAAAATAAGCAAATTTAATAATATGGTAGAAAGAAATGTATAGATCAGGGAAAAAAAATAAAAGTCAGAGAAGTAAAATCAACGTCCATAAGAAAGAGTTGGGAGAAAAGGAGGGAAGAGAAAAATAACCTGGGAGAGTTTTGGAGATTTATTATGAGGGAAGCTCCAAGCCATTTGCTATATGTAAGCAAACTGTAGAAGAGAAAAAAGGGGCTGGTAGGAAGAGTTCCTGGATATTATTAAGTGGATTGCCTTCAGTTTTCTCTAAGAGATTAAAATAGAGATTGCATTACAGCCTTTCCTCAGTATGTGTCAGGGAAATCATTCCAGGACCCCCCAGTGGATACCAAATTCTGCAGACTCTTAAGTTCCTTATACAGAATGTATTTGCGTATAACCTACACATGTCCTCCTGTACACTTTAAATCATCTCTAGATTACTTATAATGCCTAACACAATTTAAACTATATATAAGTTGTTGTTAGGCTGTATTGCTTTTTACACTTGTATTATTTTCTATTACTATATTGTTATTTTTTATTTTTATTTTTTCCAAATATATTTGATCTGTGTTTGGTCGAATCTACAGAGGCAGAATCCACGGATATAGAAGGCTGACTGTATTTTATGACTTTAGAAATGCTGGAATAATTTTTCTTAAAAGTTACCTCAAGTTGATTCCAAAAAATGCAGGTCCTTAGTTCATATACAAGCCGTTTATATATTGACATCATTCTTACCCCTTAAGAAATATATTTTATTTTTGTTTTATAGATAAGATAAATGAAAGGTCAAAGATTTTAAGAACTTGCCCAACTAGTAAGTGATAATCAGAACTGGAGTACAAGTTGGCTTGTTTAAAAAGTCAGTGCTTTTACTGTTACACAAAACTATCCTTTAATTTCACTTATGGCATAACAGAGGCACGTTATAATAGAGGGTATGTAAAGAAGTGCTCAGATAATGTTTCCATGACTTTTCGTCTAATTTTGTCTCAGAAGATTTTCTAGACAACTTTTCTGGCTACAGTGATTTTTAAAAATCTGCAAGAAGTGTTTTGGTTTTACAGCTTACTCAGAATTTCCATGTGGTGAGATGTATTTTTGTATGAAAGAGAATATGAAATAGAGCCGGGTACAGTTAACTATAGCCGAAGGGTGAAATCTAGCCCACCACATTATTTTGTAAGTAAAGTCTTATTGGGACACAGCCACAACCATGTGTTTCCTTAGGTTTATTGCTACTTCAGTCTGCAATGGCAAAGATAAGTAGTTGCAACAGAGACCCCATGGCCTGTAAGCCTAAAATATTTACTGGTTGTCTCTTTAGAGAACAAATTGCCAGTCTCTGAATAGAGACTCTTACTTTTATAGCATCTTAGTGGGTCTCAAGGGCAGATTCTTGAGTCTGGGGGATTAATTAGGTAATTTACTTACTGTGACATTTTAAGGAATAAGAATCCTTAGCAGCCCATCCCCAGTGACAGTTGCCACCAGCAGGAAATGCCCTCTAGTTTTTTTCGTTGACAAAGTTCTGGTCAGCCAACTGGCCAGTTTCTACCCATTTTCCTCTATCCCACTGAGAGAAGGTTAGAGAGGCAAAGTCCTGAAAGCCATTGCTACTGTTCTTTTTCTCACCTTCTAGAATATTTCATATCAAATAAAATAACTGTAAAATGACAATTCCATGTTTTTTGAAATATCAGTGTGAAACTAGATTTTTAGTAATATCTGAAGTTTAAAAAAACAAATTCACAAATCTATTTTATGTTGCATTGCTGAAATAGATCTCCTCTCGAGAGCACATTCTTGTAAATCAAGCATTTGTACAGAGTAAAATAAAACTATAATTTTTATCAATTAAAAAGTAATTTAAACTGACTTTAGAAAAAGATGTTATAATACTGAGAAATGCTTACTCTGAAAAAATATATTTTGCCTTTTTTTTAAATTAACTTTTTTTATTTTTATTATACTTTAAGTTCTAGGGTACATGTGCACAACATGCAGGTTTGTTACATATGTATACATGTGCCATGTTGGTGTGCTGCACCCATTAACTCGTCATTTACATTAGGTATATCTCCTAATGCTATCCCTCCGCGCTCCACCCACCCCACAACAGGCCCTGGTGTGTGATGTTCCCCTTCCTGTGTCCATGTGTTCTCATTGTTCAATTCCCACGTATGAGTGAGAACATGCGGTGTTTGGTTTTTTGTCCTAAATGAATTTTAGACTTATGCAAAAGTGACAACATCATAGAGTTCTTATATATCCTCATCCAACTTCTTCTGATGTTAAGATCTAATACAGCCATCATACAACTATCAAGACCAAGAAATTATTATCTGTATAATGCTATGAACTACATAATTTACTCTGATTTTTTGTTAGTGTTTTGATTAAAATATTTTTTCTGTTCCAAGATCCCATCTTGCATTTAATCTCCTCCAATCTGTGACAGTCCCTCAAGGCTTTCCACACCTTTTATGACTTTAACATTTTTGAAGAGCACTAGTCAGTTATTTTGACGTAGATGTATTTTCTATCTTTTGCAAGTGACAAAATAAAATGATGGAAACCTGATGTTCCTCCTACTAGGCAAAGAAATAACCTGCAGGTCTTTGGTGAGCTCCAAAAGCAAATCAAATCACTAAGATCTTAAGTCAACAGGCTACCTATGTCTGGAGGCTCTTCTTCCAGAGTGAAGCAGAAATGAGAGGAAATTTGGAAAGCTGATGTCCTTTCTAAAATTTACAATAGTGCCTTCTTCAGAATACTCAGGTGGATGGATGGTCAGAAAGTTAGTTATTTTTTGCATCTGAATTCAACAACTCTACATTGACCTGAAAAAAGAAAGGATAATATGCCCCTGATATGTAATAATTAATTTGATCAGAGAAAGCCTTTATTTTAAAAGAAATCACTATCTTTTTAAGAAGAATATGACTTGAGAAATAGCAATTATGCTATGTTGAAGTATAAAAAGTCTTCATTAAAGCACTATAATCATATTACTATTGAGATAAAAAGTGATGGTTGTGAAAAATAAATAATAGCTATAGAGTTTTAAAACAACAATATGGAGAAAGGCTTTTTTAATAAAAATCATTGTATTAGAATAGCATTTGAAGACACTTTCCCCAATGATTTTGTACAGTAAATTATTCTACCTTTGTTCAGTATCTATTTTTAAAAGTCAAAATAGGTTTTTTTTTTCTAGGTTGGTGTAAAATAAGCTATCGCTTGAGAGGGTCTGTTTGCTTGGTGACAAACAGCTTTACATTTTGTGTAATTAATCTTAACCTGTCAAGTGGCCAAATTAACTAGCCATTTTCCTACTGGAGTGGTGAACTTTTAGATGAAGAGAGAAATGCCAGGATGATGTCACATCTGTCTTATTAATTTGAATTTCAGGTTGTCTGAAGAGGGGTGCGATGTAAGAAAAGCATAAAAGAGGTGTGTCATGAAGAGAAAAGTTATTATTTTATCTCATCCTCCCCAGTGTTGGTCAGAGACAGTAAAGCCTTTTTAGGCTTTTTTTGAGCCCCTGTTTCTTAGAGGCAATTGACAAATATGGTCCTTTTTCTCCTCATGAGGGCAACTACCGACTTCAAATAGGTGTGATGAAATCTAAAAAAGGAGACTAATAGCATGCCAAGGAAGCACACTTTGTAGTGTAAGGAAAACCGGTGAGTTTTAGTCAGATGCTGATGAAAAAAATATCCGAGGGTTATTCTGCCCGGAATAAGTGAGGAGATGGTAATGCGGATATGGTCAGAAGACAAGGCAAAGGGAGAAGGTTCTGTGATAAACATGCATACATGTTTGTAGAATTACTACAATTTTCTTATCACAAATGTTTAATTCAATAATCAAAATATTCCAGTGCCATGTTAACACACTATGAGTGAGATATGAAAAAGATTAAGCTAAAATGCCTTTATTGACAGTAGCAGAATATAATAAAACTGGATGGTAACTTTTTAAAAAAAATCCTAAATCTTTACCCAAATAAGAAATCAAAAAACATTAAGAAGTCTGTGAAAAAGTAAAATATGTATTTTAAACTACGTTAAAATTTAGCTTTGTGTGCAGGATTTATGATATTAGGATTTTTTTAATTGATTATTCAGGAAATACTTTAAAATAACCAGAATTAAAGTAACTATCTTAGTAGTGGAAAAATCTAAATTGAAGGAAAAAAAATGTTTTGGGTCACAATGCCATTTTAGAATCTGGAGGCCAAAATACAGAGCAGATATATTTGAATATTTTTATAAATTGACAAACAGGTCCAGGAAAACTCTCAATTTTCTGAAGTTTCAAATAGGGGCTATTTTAATGACTTCCTTGTTGACATGACTAAACTCTGATAGGTAGGTTCATTTGGCCTTTATTTATGACCCTTCTTGTCCATCACTAACATACTTGAATACTTCCAGAGCGATTGATGATGTTTTTAGTCTCTTAACTAAAGAAATTCAATGGTCTCTTTAATAGGTAATCATAGACATCTGCCTATAATCGGTTTATCAGTTAATAAAATTGTTTTTTCTTGAGATATTAAGCTGATAATATGTCTGTTTCACCAGGTGTTACCAGTAGAAGGCAGGTTGCAAAGCTGACAAGCAGAATTCTCACTTAGGCAGTGCTCTTTATGTGGGATATCATCTTATATAAAATGAGTTATTTAACTGACATTCACAAAATAGCTTTGTGGATAAACAAAAGCAGTGATGTTATCAGGCTTCATTTCTTTCTAGCTTTTCCAAAATTATGTTGCCCATAGTCAAGAAAGGCCATAAAGTCATTTCCTGATTAAATATCGGAACCTTTTGTCTCATACATAGAACATAACTGGACCATCTCTGAAGTGTGCAGATCTTCTGTTTCCTACCATTGAAATGATTTTTCCCCAGGAATGTTTAAAAAACATTGTAAAAATTTTTTTAAAAAATAGATCAGCTAAGTTTTTTGAGTTTCTAACATATGCCAGAAACACACTCCCAGGGGCAGAGCTGGGAATATTAGAAAAAATAATGAAAGCTTGCCCAGCAGATACTCTGCTCGCAAATGTAACTTGTATACCTGCAGCACTGGAGACTAGGTAAACTGTTTCACCAACTCAATGTTATATAACAAAGGAGGTGCTCTAATGTTAATTACTTCATTAGTAACTATCAACTATCATGCAATCTAAAGGTGTTGTAGCAGACTTCTATGTTATGTAATTATTATTTTAAGAAGCATATTGCATGATATTTGATATGAAAGCGTCATAGATTAAAACATAAATCTATGTAATTATTATAATCAGTGGCACAATGGGAATATCAATCTAAAAGAAATGAAAATGGATAGAGAAAACTATGCTTCTGTAATTTCGATGGGCATTAAAGCTAAGTGCATAGAAATTAAAGCCAAGTTGAAATTATTCTTAATGTGACATATTCATGAAGTTGAGTATAATTTCAAGTTTAAAATTTGGTCCATACCTCTTTGTTTCCATTAATGTCTTTCACACTGGAAAAAAAAATGTGATGACTATAAAATCTTGCCAGAATTCTCTCATTTTCCCATTTTCCAAACTTCGAGTATGCTAAAATATAAATATATCATGTCGCTGGCTAGATTCTGGTGAAATACAATCTTTTTTTTTTTTTTTTTTTTTTTTTTTTTTTTTTTTTTTTTGAGACAGAGTCTCGCTCCGTCTCCCAGGCTGGAGTGCAGGGGCGCGATCTCAGCTCACTGCAAGCTCCGCCTCCCGGGTTAACGCCATTCTCCTGCCTCAGCCTCCCGAGTAGCTGGGACTACAGGCGCCCGCCACAGCGCCCGGCTAATTTTTTCTATTTTTAGTAGAGATGGGGTTTCACCATGTTAGCCAGGATGATCTCGATTTCCTGACCTCATGATCCGCCCGCCTTGGCCTCCCAAAGTGCTGGGAGAAATTAACTCTTTACCATTTTCTTTATTTTTCCTTTAACATTTTTAGGGTTCAGGGTGCATATGCAGGTTTGTTTTATAGGACAGCTTGTGTCATGGAGGTTTGGAGTACAGTTTATTCTGTCATCTAGGTACAAAGTATAGTGTCCAATAGATACGTTTTCTGATCCTCTCCCTCCTTCCACCCTCCAACCTCAAGTAAGCCCCATTGTCTGTTCTACCCCTCTTTGTGTCCATGTGTTCTCATCATTAGATCCCATTTATGAGTGAGAACTCGTGGTATTCGGTCTTCTGTTTCTACATTAGTTTGCTAAGGATAATGATCTCCAGCTCCATCTATATTGCAGCAAAGGATATGATCTTGTTCTTTTTTTAATGATTTCATAGAATCTATGGCATATATGTACCACATTTTCTTTATCCAGTTTACTGTTGATGGGTATTTAAGTTGATTTCATGTCTTTGCTATTGTGAATAGTGCTGAAATGAATATACAAGTGCATGTGTCTTTATGATAGAATGATTTATATACCTTTGGGTATATACCCAATAAAGAGATTGCTGAGTCTGATGGTATTTCTGTTTTTAGTTCTTTGAGGAATAGCCACACTGCTTTCCACAATGGTTGATCTAATTTACACTCCCACCAGCAGTGTATAAGCATTCTCTGTCTTCCACAACATTGCTAGCAACTGTTATTTTTTATTTTCTTAATAATAGCAATTCTGACTGTTGTAAGATGGTATCTCATTGTGGTTTTGATTTTTCTAATGATCAGAGATGTTGAGTAATTTTCACATGATTGTTGGCTGCACGTATGTCTTCTTTTGAAAAGAATCTGTTCATCTGCTTTGCCTTTTTTTTTTTTTTTTTTTTTTTTTTTTTTTTGAGATGAAGTTTTACTCTTGTTGCCCAGCCTGGAGTGCAATGGCACAATTTCGGCTCACTGCAACCTCTACCTCCCAGGTACAAGTGATTCTCCTGCCTCAGCTTCTGGAGTAGCTGGGATTACAGGCATGCACCACCATGCCTGGCTAATTTTTTATGTTTAGTAGAGATAGGGTTTCTCCATGTAGGACAGGCTGGTCTCAAACTCCTGACCTCAGGTGATCTGCCCACCTCAGCCTCCCAAAGTGCTGGGATTACAAGCATGAGATACCACGCCCGGCCACTTTGCCCACTTTTTAATGGGTGTCTTTTTGCTTGTACATTTGTTTAAGTTTTTTATAGATGCTGGATATTAGACCTTTGTCAGAAGCATAATTTGCAAAAATTTTCTCCATTCTGTAGGTTGCCTGTTTACTCTGTCGATAGTTTCTTTTGCTGTGCAGAAGCTCTTTAGTTTAATTAGATCCCATTTGTTAATTTTTGCTTATGTTGTAATTGTTTTTAGCATCTTTGTCATGAAATATTTGTCAGTTCCTATGTCCAAAATGGTATATCCTAGGTTATCTTCCAGGGTTTTTTATAGTTTTAGGTTTTGCATTTATGTCTTTAATCCACCTTAAATTGATCTTTGGATATGTGATGGAAGGAAGGGACCAGTTTCAATCCTCTGCATAGGGCTAGCCAGTTATCCCAGCACCATTTCTTGAATAGGAAGTCTTTCTCCATGGCTTTTTTTTGTCAGCTTTGTCAAAGATCAGATGGTTGTTGGTGTGTGGCCTATTTCTGTGCTCTCTGTTTGATTGGTCTATGTGTTTATTCTCTTTGATCGGTCTATGTATCTGTTTTTGTACCAGTACCATGCTGGTTTGGCTATGGTAGCCCTGTATTATAGTTTGAAATCAGGTAACATGATGCCTCCAGCCTTGTTCTTTTTGCTTAGGATTGCCTTGGCTATTAGGGCACATTTTTTGCTTCCATATGAATTTTAAAATAGTTTTTTTTTTTTAAATTGCCTGGTGGCAAGCAGGGGGAGTGGGTGGAACTCATGGGAGACAAACTTACCTCCTCTCCTTAGGGCAATTGCAGCTTGCTGGAGATGTAGATAAAGCACTCAGGATCTTTGCTCCTTCCTCAGTCCAAGGACAGAAACGGCAGTTCCACTGCAGAGGCAGCGTCAGAGGGCTTTTGGTTGCCCCTGGGAGCGCTACTTCCAATAAATTAGGAGCCACTGCTACTGGGCGTGTTCAGCCAGGGGATAGGGCAGCTCTACTGCTGGCTCAAGCTAGGGGTTCTGCTTGTTGGGAAGCAGGGGTTAAGGGCTCACAGGGAGGAGAGACTGGGATCCTGTTGGTATGGTGGTTATGGCATGCTGTTAGCTTGGATGAAGCCCTCCGGCGCCTTGTTTGTTTCCCAGGCTGAGTGCATCAGGGGCAGAACCACTCCTGTGGCAGTGGCTGAGGGGCTGTTTATTGCCTCTGGGAGCCTCTCTCCAGGGAAACTCAGAGCCTCTACCAGTTGTTGTGTTCATCCGTGGGTGGGGCAGCTGTTCTGTGGTCCTGAGCTGGTTGCCCTGCCTGGTGACGAGTTGGGGGGTGGGGGTTCCAGGGAAGAGGAGTTGGATTCCTCTCCATTTGGTGGCTGCTGCATGCTGGGGGTGCCAGGATAGTGACTAGGCCTTTTGTTCTTTCCCAGCCCAAGGGTAGTTAGGGTGGTACAAGTGCAGCTGCAAAGGCAGAAGTGTTGTCAGTTGATTCTGGGATTTCCTCCCCAGAGAAATGTCGTGCTGCCTCTGATTGAAATATTAACCAGGGGCGTGTTAGTCATGCTGAAGTCCCAGGTCAGGAGGTTTTGCCTAGGAGGAGAAGTGAGGACAGGGACCTGCATGGAGAACAGTCTGGCCACTCTTCTGTGGGGCAGCTACACTGTGCTGGGGGTCAGCACTAGTCCCTAGTCCCTGGGGACTCTCCAAAGCCAGTGCAGAGATATAGCCAGCCCAAAAACCCAAGCGGAGGTTGGATGGAGTACCAGGTATGGAGGTGCTGGCCACCCAGTGAGGAGAAATGGGATCAGGGACCCATGTTAAAAACAGCCTGGCCACTTTTTCATGGGGTAGCTGTACTGTGCTGGAGGTCTGTACCTGTCCCTTGTCACCTCAGACTCTCCAGAGCCTAAAGATAGCAGTGGCGAAGGCTGCAAGATAGGAAAGTTGGTGGCTCACCCCTCCCTCTGGGAGCTCTGTCCAAGGGAGGTGTAGAGCTGCTACTGGCCTGAGAGCCCCAGGGAGGGATGGCTGGAGCCCCAGGGAGGGATGGCTGGAGTCCCAGGGCAGTGGGACTTTTCTTGCAAGGTGCAGTGGACAGGAGGCCTACAGACCATCTCTGCTCAGTCCCCTGGATTCAGCCCCTTTCTTGGTGGCGTATAAGAAATCCTAGCCTCCCCCTTTGCCCGAGCTGCAGCCGCTAATGCTGGGATGCCCAGGGATCCAAGGCTCCCGGGACTCCATCTGTGCCTGAGCAGTGGTTCTGCCAGACTCCACATAGGGCTCCACATAGGACACTCACAATGTGTCCACCTGCATGTTTCTGTTGAAAATACACTATTTAATCACCAATTTTTCTTCTCACTGTGACAGCAGTGTGCACTAGCTGCTTCTAGTCAGCCATCTTGGCCCTCCCCACCATTTTCTTTCTTCATTATTTTATATACAAATGGTGCCTTTATGAGTGGCTCTGAACTGTCTTGCTTGTATGAACTTTTACCATCCTTACAGTAATTTATAACAGAGTACATTTAAATCGTTTCAGTGAGGATGCTTGAATTAAAACTAGTTATGGAAATAACCTTGTGCAGTAGTATTCTAAGCATTAAGTTTAACATATCTAGTCCCTTTGTAAAAGAGAAATACAGTATTATAACCATATATTCATGAAATGTAGAAATTTGCTAACAAAATAATTCTTTGGGTATCAACGTTGTGTCTGTGTGTGTAAGTTTACAAACATGTGCATGCACAAGTTTATGTAATATAGAGGATGTACATGATAGTGGACGTGGATCTAGAGAAATATGACTTCTCGTCTATTCTATTAGTAGAATCTTGGAGAATAAAAATAGACACAAAATAAATATATGAAAGGAGAACATAATCACTAAAATTTTAAGAAAAATTACCTTGGAGTCGTATGCAAGCCACTGGTCAAGAAAGCAGAATTGTAGGAAATGAAGAAAGCAGTGATAGCCTAGGGAAAAATAGTTTTCATCTTTTTACTCTCCCCTATTATTCCTAGATTTTCAAGTAATAATGAGAAAGTAGCATATAATAACTGAGAAGCCATTGTGCTATTGTGAAGTTATAGATTTGGAGTCAGAGAAACCCAAGGTCAAATTTACCTCTGCCTCTGACTCTTTGTGTAACTGGGTTGTGATGTTTTCTTCATCGTCTCCCATGAACATATGTCCTGATATCTAGATCCTTGAGTAATCCCTGCTTACATTAACTCTGTGCTTGGCTGTGTGACTTGGTTTGTTCACTGGAATGTTAGCAAGTGGGACACCAGCAGAGTCTTCATAAGCCCTTGAATACTGGGGTGGTAGTCCGTAAAATCCACCCTCTCTGCAAAGAAGCTCAAGTCTATTTAGTTAATTGGAAAACCATGAGGATATTGAAGCCCCAGTTGACATCTGACTGTAACTACATGAGACCCCAAATGAGAATAGCAGGATGACCCAGCCGAGCTTTTCCCAATATACAGAAGCATGAACATTGATAAATCATTATCATTCTAAGGCATAGGATTTGGAGTTAGTGTGACATACAGCAATAAGTGACTAAACTGTAGGTTTGTTCAAATGACTTAACTTCTATAAGTGAGTCAAGATTACCACTTAACTTTCAAAATATTAGAGAGAAAACAACCGATATCTCAATTTTTTAATTCTTAAATTATATTACTGTTTTGTCAGGCATCTTCTTTAACTAATTGGAGAAGTAGAAATGAGAAAAGCCACTTTTATCAGAATTTGACTTAAGGCCACCTTTTTTTTCTAATAGTTTTCTTGGGCCATCTTTACCAACATATTGATATCTGAGATGGAAGTATCAAAAAATGATAACCAACTCAATATTTTTTGATGAAGATGTCAAGCATGACTTCCACTCTTATGGGAAATTGTAATCTGATATAGTTTGGCTATGTGTCTCCACCCAAATCTCATCTTGAATTGTAATCCCCACATGTTGAGGGAGGGACCTGGTGGGATGTGACTGGATCATGGGGATGGTTCCCCCTTGCTCTTCTTATGACAGTGAGTGAGTTCTCATGAGATCTGATGATTTAAAAGTGGTACTTCCCCCTTTGCTCTCTCTTTCTCCTGCCACTATGTGAAGAAGGTGCTTGCTTCTCCTTCACCTTCCACCATGATTGTAAGTTACAAGAGGCCTCCCCAGCCATGTGGAACTGTGGGTCAATTAAACCTTTTTTTTTTTAATAAATTACACAGTCTCAGGTAGTTCTTTATAGCAGTGTGAGAATGAACTAATACAGAAAATCAGTGCCGGGATAGTGGGGTACTAATACAAAGATAACCTGAAAATGTGGAAGCTACTCTGGAACTGGATAATGGGCAGAGGTTGGAACAGTTTGGAAGGCTCAGGAGAAGACAGGAAGATATGAGAAAGTTTGGAACTTCCTAGAGACTTGTTGAATGGTTTTTACCAAAATGCTGACAGTGGTATGGACAATGAAGTCCAAGCTGAGGTTGTCTCAGATGGAGATGAGGAACTTATCAGGGACTGAAACAAAAGCCACTCTTGCCATGCTTTAGCAAAGGACTGGTGGCATTGTGTCCTTGCCCTAGAGATCTGTGGAACTTTGAACTTCAAAGAGATGATTTAGGGTATCTGGCAGAAGAAATTTCTAAGCAGCAAAGCATTCAAGATGTAACCTGGCTTTTTCTGAAAGCATATAGTCATATGCATTCACAAAGTGATGATCTGAAATTGAAACTTATGTTTAAAAGTGAACTAGGGCATAAAAGTGTGGAAAATTTGCAGACTGACAATGCAGTAGAAAGGAAAAAATTCATTTTATGGTGAGAAATTCAAGCCAGCTGCAGAAAATTGCATAAGTGACAGGGAGCTAAATGTTAATAGCCAAGACAATGAGGAAAATATCTCCAGGGCATTTCGGAGATCTTCATGGCAGCCCCTCCCATCACAGGCCCAGAGGCCTTAGAGGAAAAAGTGATTTTGTGAACCAGGACCAGGACTCCCACTGCTCTGTGCAGCCTCGGGGCATGGCGTTCAGTGTCCTAGACACTCTAGTTCCAGATATGGCTAATCGAGGCCAAGGTACACCTCAGGCCATGACTTCAGAGGGTGTAAGCCCCAAGTCTTGGCAGCTTCCATATGGTGTTGCTAGCAGGAAGACAAGAGTTGAGGTTTGGGAACCTCTGCCTAGATTTCATAGGATGTATGAAGATGCCTGAATGTCAAGAAAGAAGTCTGTTACAGGAACAGAGCTCTCATGGAGAGCCTCTACTAGAGTAATGAAGAAGGGAAATGTGGGGTTGGAGCCCCCCACAGAGTCTCCACTGGGGCATTGCCTAGTGGAGCTGTAAGAAGAGGCCTATCATCCTTCAGATAGCAGAATGGTAGATCTACCAAAAGCTTGAACCATGTGCTTGGAAAAGCCTTAGTCACTCAAAGCCAGACCATGAAAGTGGTCACCCCATGGGGACTGTACCCTGAAGAGCCACAGTGGTGAAGCTGCCCAAGCCTTGGGAGCCCACCCCTTGCATCAGCGTCTCCTGGATGTGAGACATGGAATCAAAGGAGATTATTTTGGAGCTTTACAATTTAATGAGTACCCTGCTGGGTTTCAGAGTTGCATGGGCCTGTAGCTCCTTTGTTTTGGTCAATTTCTTCCATTTGGAATGGAAACATTTACCCAATTCCTGTATCCCCATTGATATGGTTTTGCTCTGTGTCCCCACCCAAATCTTATCTTGTAGCTCCCATAATTCCCATGTGTTGTTGGAAGGACCTGGTGGGAGATGATTGAATTATGGAGGTGGGCATTTCCCATGCTGTTCTCATGACAGTGAATAGGTCTCACAAGATCTGATGATCTTAAAAACGAGAGTTTTTCTGCACAATCTCTCTCTTTGCCTGCCACCATCCACGTAAGACGTGATTTGCTCCTCCTTGCCTTCCAACATGATTGTGAGGCCTCCCCAGGCACATGGAACTGTAAGTCCAGTTGAACCTCTTTCTTTTACAGATTGCCCAGTCTCAAGTATGTCTTTATCAGCAGCATAAAAATGGACTAATACATCCATTGTATGTTGGAATTAACTAACTTGTTTTTTTATTTTACAGACTAATAGGCAGAAGAACCTTGCCAGGTCTCAGATGAGACTTTGGACTTGGACTTTTGAGTTAATGCTAGAATGAATTAAGACTTTGGGGAATTATTGGGAAGGCAGGATTGTGTTTTGAAATGTGAGAAGAACATAAGATTTTGGAGGGACCAGAGGTAGAGTGATATGGTTTGGCTCATCTCAAATTGTAATCCCCATATGTCAAGGGAGGATGCTAGTGAGATGTGATTGGATCATGGGGGAAGTTTCCTCACTGGTGTTCTCAGTTCTCATGATAGTGAGTTCTCACGAGATCTGATGGTTTAAGAGTGGCACTTAGTCTCTCTCTCTCTCTCTCTCTCTCTCTCGCCACCTTGTGCAGAAGGTGCTGGCTTCTCCTTCACCTTCTACCATGATTGTAAGTTTCCTGAGGCCTCTCTAACCATGTGAAACTGAGTAAATTAAACTTTTTTAAAAAAATAAATTTCCCAGTTTCAGGCAGTTTTTTTATAGCAGTTAGAATGAACTAATACATAATCTAACAAGACAGGTGAATATTAAAGAAAAATACTCAGGAATATATGTAACAGCTTATTAAATGGACAGAACTTGGTTTGGCATAACTAAGATAAAGTTTTATTCTTCTCCTGCTCCTGACTTTAAACATACTCTGTTGAATTCCCTTCTCCAGTCATTAAGAGTGTCTCAGGCAGATGCATAAGTTTCAGGGTTTTTTAAGGAAGAGGAATCATCTCATTTTTGACATTGAAACTTCTAGTCCCAGCAAAATCTCACATCCATTTAAAAATCTTACGTTCAACAGCATATACAATACAATATTTCCCCCATCTTTGCTCATCTATATATCTTTTTCAGTTTGCTCTCTTGCTTCTGGATCCTCCATTGTCTAGCTATGGAAGAGGCATTATGAAGAGTGAATGTGTTCAGTGACTAGAGATGTTGTAATTGAGCCATTGGTTTCCTCTGTTGTGGGATGCTTTTCTCCAAAGATTTTGTTGGCTTCTTCCAGGAAGGAACAATCAATACAGTACCACTTGAACATCCTGCTCTATTCCTCTGTAGAAGTGTAAGGTTTCACTCACTTGTCTTTCTGAGGTTCCAAGCCTAATTTTCTAGGACTAGAATTCATATAGAAACACAGACTTTCACTTTGGCTTTCTAATAACCACCCTGTAACTCTGATTTAAGCTCATACTCTTCTTGGTATTTTAAAAAATGTATTCACCATTAAAATTTGTTTCTTAAAGCATAGTAACATATTTAAATTGTTATATTTTTTAGTTGCATTGCAGTGGTCAGTGCCTTCAGAGTAACTATTTGTATTAATCTTAGATGTGATTAAATGGTCTTTTAGCCTTCATTTTACTTAAAGTGAGGTGAGGGCAAAATTTCTGCTTCTTTGTAAACAAAGAAAGGAATATCTGCTCAGTGAATTTTAAAATATTTTTTCTTTCTTTTATTTATTTTCTTCTCTTTTTTTTCCAGTAGTGTTTCGTGATAAGAGTTGATGATTGAAAAATTAGTATGAGCACCTTTTGATAAGTACTGCAACTCTCCTTAGAAGAGATGATTCAGTTCTATCTTCAGCTTTAGTCTTGAGCTTAAATTTCAAGATATTCAACTTAATTTTATATTGTATTTAAGTGTCATAAAGGTTCTATGCCAGGTTGGCCCCTGGCAAGGCATGAAAGGCATCCCACTATGATCTCTAGTAAGTATAATAAATGATGCTCCTTTGATTCTAGGTTATGACTCCATCGGAAATAATGGAGCCCTACTGTCCAGAAAAAAAAAATAACACACTTTGTTCAACTATTACTGATAGCACTACTATTAGTACAAGGGTACCTTCATTCTAAAAGTGGTCTCTTTAAAGAGATACTGTGCCTTAAATAATGTAAATAAATCATAATTTACGTTTACACTATGATGAGAGAGATTTAATTTATATTTTCAGACCAGCAAAAGGTCTTTTTGGAGATGCAAGATTTGATCTGAGAAAGGAAAGGTGACTTGGAGGTATCCAGGGTAAGAATGAAAAAAAAAGAGGTTTACTGTCCAGAGGAGTTTTAATGTGGGGAAGAGTGGAAGTGTTATAAATTATACTTTATAAAAAAAATTTCAGGATGCAAAATTAAGAAGGAATTGAAGCATTATGTCCAAATGGGAGGCTTTTGCAATCTCTCAGACTAGAAGTGTAACAATGTAGGTGCAAGGGAAATGAAGAAAACTGGTTATATTAAAAAACATGAATTGCTTGTAGAAGAGACATGTGGAATGGATGTGAGATATAATGAGGAGAATATGTTAGGAAATAACATTGTTTTCAGAATTCGGCAAATGGATTGATGAAGTTGCCACTTACTGAGATGATCAAAATAGGAGGAAAACAATAGAGGAAGGCTTGTGGGAGACTAAGAATTCAGTTTGAGAGAGCTGTGAATCATACAAATGATGGATTTACAAGGATGGAGGAAATAGCCAGGATTACAGATGAGAATTTGAGTCCATGAACACATCCTGAGTGACTCTGGTTTATTATTTGTGTTGAAAAGAACTGGCAATGTCAGCTGAACATTAACTGTTAGAAGGATTGAAGGAAAACAAGGAGAATGGCATGGTGCTAAGTGTGCAAAAGAAGGTCAGAAAGGTGTCAATTGGCTTGGCAACATGGAGGTCAGGAGCAGACTTATAGGGAGTCGATTAGAGGGGTTTGGAGAAGAAAGCAAGTGTTTTCATATTTGGAGATCTGTTCAGTGTTATGGCATGGAAATTTCCTTCTGACTCTTTCAATCAGGAAACGTGAATTTGAAGGGAAAATTAGACCCTTCATAAACCTTACAGAATGGATTTGCTGACTGAAATAAAAGGCCCTGTAGGATCAAGGACTATCCCTGTTGCATGTTCTCTCTTCTGATTTCCCTTTAAATCCATGTGTATTTGACAATACACACGTGCTTGTTTTTGTTTCTCTTTGTATGTAGGGTGTTAGTGGTAGAGCTGGGAAGGTGGCATAGCTTACTAAATGTCTATTAAATCCACATAAAATGTAAACTAAATTTTCTAGTTCTGTTGTCCATGATGTTCCATTGCTTCAGCTACTGTTCAACCATAGAGAAAAGCATATGCCTCATTTCCTCCTTTTATTTGCTCAAGAGGAGGAGTGCAAGTGCTGTAGTGGCTATCGTTTTCCAAGCTAATGAAGCATGCTATATGACTTCAAGAATAATGATCCACTGACCTGTCCTCTAAACTAGGAAATAGCTCCAGAGCACTTGTAGTTTAGTGGATTGCCATTGCTTTGAAAGCATGGCAAGTTTATAACAATTTTAGCCACAAAACCAAAAAAAGAAAAAGTTAAAATAATTTTATAGAACCCTTTGGTTAATGGACAAAACTAGATCAGAAAGAGCATCATGCTGTCCCGAAATACTGGTCAAGAATTGAGATTTAAGTTGTAAAAATCCCAGGGTATATTTCATAGCAACAATTCCTTTGTTTTCATGGTTCTGAAGAGATAGTTTCATGTTTATCTTATCATTTCCTGTTTGACAGAATATCCATGGTTGTTTCATGTTGCCAAATACTTCATTTTGTTGTTTGGTGGTCTATACATATCATCGGTCTATTAAAAAGTAAGTTACACTAGGCTGGGTGCGGTGGCTCACACCTGTAATCCCAGCACTTTCAGAGGCCAAGGCGGGTGGATCCCCTGAGGTCTGGAGTTCGAGACCAGCCTGGCCAACAAGGTGAAACCCCAGCTCTACTAAAAATATAAAAAATTAGCCAGGCGTGGCGGTGGTGCCTGTAATCCCAGCTATTCGGGAGGCTGAGGCAGGAGAATGGCTTGAATCCGGGAGGCAGAGGTTGCAGTGAGCTGAGATCACACCATTGCACTCCAGCCTGGGCAACAGGAGCAAAACTCTGTCTCAAAAAAAAAAAAAAAAAAAAAAAAAAGGAAGTTACATTAAACAATTGACTAAGTCCATTGTAATCAGAATTATTTCCTAGCTACTTAATTTTAACAATTACCATTTAACCATATCTGGTTGGCATAGCCTGAGGGATCCAATTCTTTTGCGAAGCCCCCTCTTTTTAAGGAGGTCTCACGTGGGACTTGGTCTATTCAAGTGTGCATATACAAAGGCTTTGGACCTTGGTCTTCCACTCTACTGGCTAAGGGATCTCAGTCAAGTTACTCAATTTCTCAGAACTTTTTTATTTCTTTATCTGTGAAATGAAGACCATAATAGTTATAGATATCTCAAACAGTTAGGAAAGTTTAATTAGTTATGTAGAAGCAGTTTATAAACCACCTAGGAATAAGAATCCTTAGTAATTGTTATTAAAAGAAATATTTCTCATGCTAAATAGTGTAGCATGTGATGGAGGACATGAGCTAGGTGATCAGTCTCACCCGTGTTTTGAACCCTGCCTCCACCAATTACAAGTCATGTGGACCATGGCAGGCTACTCAATGTCTTTGGGACTTCTTTTCCTAACTTGTTATTTGGAATACTATTATCTGCCCATGGGACTACTGAGATGTTTAAATGAGATTATGTATGAAAAAATGTTTAATTCCATTCATTCTATGCACATATTATATACTGGATTAAATTAATACACATTGGCCCCCTTTTGTAAGTTGTCCCCTGGCAAGGCATGAAAAGTATCCCATGACCTCTATTATATTAAATGATGATCCTTTGATTCTAGGGTATGACTTCATCAGCAATAATGGATCCCTACTGTCCAGAAAAAAAAAAGTAACAAACTTTGTTCAACTATTACTGACACTACTACTATTAGTACAAGGGTGCCTTCATTCTAAAAGAGTTCTCTTTAAAAAGGTACTGTGACTTAAATAATGTAAATAGATCATAAACATTCTGTAGGAAATCAATCAGTGAGATATATTTCAAAAGGATAATTTTGCCGAGTTCCTCAAATAACATGTGGTACTTACTTCTGTACAAAAGTAATCATCTCATATACACAAGTAAGTATGCATCAGCCTGTCTTTTCACACATTTTATTTTTTCTTCTACAGCTGGAAAAGTGATGGGGAGATCTTGAGCAAATATTCTTGTTAGACATGGAAGTTATCCCTTCACACAGACACACACACACACACACACACACAGACACCCCAGTAAAGAAAAAAGAGATTTCTTTTTTTTTTTTTTTCACCAGAGAAGGATTCTTCTTCAAGGTGCTCAAGTTCCCTGCAGCAAGGGCAATATTAAATTTTTCTGTTTGAGGGTCAGACGGAAGAGATGGATTAACTTGGAAAATAATTTAAGACTTTCTTGGAGGAAGATGTAGAGCCATCTGTTGCTTGAGTGTAAATGGAATCACTCCTCTTAATCTACTGGTGCTGATAAGGAAAGCAGTCAACTGTATCCTGGTTGAGTTGCTAGACCCTGAGAAAGTGGAAAATTATGTAAGCCCTTAAAGGACACACAGGCAACTAATCTGACCCATAAGGAGAATGGCTGTATGTTTCAGATGCGAGAGGGCACTAAATATCAGGGTCTGGGGAATACAGCGGGGACAGCTGGGTGAACACACATTCAAAAAGCACAATTTCCACCAAATAGCCTTCTGTAAAAGACAATGCCTATGTGCCTCGGGAACCAGGCCAGAGAGGCTTGCCTGCAGCTCGTATCAATCAGCAGGTCAGATGGTGGAGGACTAGCATTCAATAGTGACACCCTGTGGCAATGGACCTTCTCTCTATTTGACAAGTGAACTCTCTAGACCATATTAATTTAGCTTGAAGTAAACTAAGGAATTACAGGGTATTGGTACCTTAAAGCTGTAAAACAGTTCTTATCCATTTCTAAGATGTTCCAGCTATTTATGACAAAGTCTTAATTGTTTGGAGGTTCTACTTTACCAATCATAAAATTATCTCATGCCAAGAAACTTCATTATCACTCTAAGCAGCTAAAACTGGCTTCTACATTTATGTACTTTTTATTTGAAATACGGAGTTTAGGTTGACCTAAACTGTGTTGTTCAGAGGGGCAAGCACATATTTAATTAAAATACGAATAAGATATTTTTATTTAACTTCAATACAGGGAGTATTTTCTAAAAATACAGAGTATCTGCACAAATTGGTGTTGGTCAATATTTCAAATATTGGCAAGTACATTTTAGGAAAGAAAACTAGAAATAATCATATCAGATGCCTGAAGGGAAGCAATACAGGAAAAGGTATTGAAAACAAGTACATCCTTCAGCCATTTTAATAAACAAAGGGAAAAAATTTACAGAGACAAATTTCTGTGCTTCTCTACCAAAAATCTCATGCTACTGAATGATGAAGTTAATTTGCATATATAAATCAGCCCCACTAGAGCTTACTTTTGAAATTTATTTTTAATTGACACATAATAACTGTACATATTTATGGCATATATAAATATCTTTTCTTCTAGCTTTTTGAAAATATAGGCTATTATTAATTATAGTCATCTTATACTGTTATAAACCTTTTTAAAAGTAGTGTCAAATGCTGTTTATGTCATAGGAAGGGGACTTGCTGAGAATCTTCTCACATAGCAAATTGGATAGACCTATTTTTATTCAAAGAAAAATAAACGGGTAAATAAAGTGGGGTTACTTTTTTCAAAAAAATTGCAACATTAAATATATATATTCAAAATATGTTAGGCATGTTTTTAACTATTTTGCTAACTAGAAATGTTTGTGAAAGCAATTTCAATTTTCAGAAAAATTAAAATAAAATAACACATCCATGTTCATAACAGCACTATTCATAACAGGCTCAGGGTAGAAGTAAATGAAATGTCCATCAATGGATGAATAGTAAACAAATTTGGCATAAACACACAACAGAATATTATTTAGCCTTAAAGGAAAGAATTTCTAACACATGCTGCAGCATAGACAAACCTTGAGGACATTATATTAAGTAAAATAAACCAGTTGCAAAAAGACAAATACTATATAATTCCATTTATATGGGCTATCCAGATTAGTCAAATTCATAGAAATAGTAGAATAGTGGTTGCTGTGGGCTGAGTGCTATAGTTTGGATATTTGACCCTTCAGACTTCATGTTGGAAGTTGATTCCCAATGTTGGAAGGTAGGACCTAGTGGGAGGTGTTTGTCTCATGGGGGTGGATTCCTCATGAACAGCTTGGTGCCATACTCACAGAAATGAGTGAGCTCTTGCTCTGTTAGTTTCCTCAAGGGGTGGTTGTTAAGAAGGGCTTGGCATCTTCTCTCTCTCTCCCTCCCTCCCTTTCTCTTACTTCCCCTTTCACCATGTTATTTCTGCTCATGCTGATTCCCCTTTGCTTTCTACCATGAGTGGAAGCAGCCTGCACTTCTCACCACAAGCTAAACAGTTGCTGATGACAAGATTCTTGTACCTGCAGAACTAAGAGGTAAATCAACCTCTTTTCTGTATAATTTACCCAGCCTCAAGTACTCTTTCATAGCAACACAAATGAACTCAGACACTAGGAGAAGGGATAAATGGAGAATTGTCATTAATTGGATATAGAGTTTCAGTTGTGCAAAACGAAAAATTTCAGAGGGGCAAAGATGTCTGATTAGAAGCAACTGTAGTCTGTAGGACTCACAGAGAGGTATGAAAACGGTGAGTGAATTTGGCACCTTCAACTGAACTATCCAGGTTCTCACATTGGGGCTGACTAGGCAATGGACTCAACCCATGGAGAACAAAGGAAAGCAGGGTGCGGCACGGAGCCAAAGGAACACTCACACCCAGCCAAGGGAATTGCTGAGTGATGGTGCAGCCCTGCCAGGAAACCACACTTCTCCCATTGATCTTTGCAACCCGAAGATCAGGAGATCCCCATACCACCAGGGCCTTGGGTCTGATACGTAGAGCTGTTTGGAGTCTCAGCAGGGCAGTCACTCGGGCTCACACAGAGACCCAGGAGTTTTACATTTTCTGGTCCCAGGAATCCCATCACGACAAGAATTCCATCCGTACATTCCCCTAGGAAGGAATCCAGGGAGCCAAGCAATGTTGTTCTGTGGGACTCACTTCCATGGCACCTCACAAGTTAAGACCCACTGGCTTAGAATTCCAGCCGGCCAGTTCAGTAGGCTGGAGATAGCCTGAGACAGATGAGTTTCCTGGGGTGGGGGCAGCTGCCATTTCTGTGGTTAGGTTGACTCAGCCGTTCTAGCCAGCTAGCTCCAGGGGGTTCAGGCTGTCCAAATGAGGAGGAGTCCCCCACAATGCGGCACAACTGCTGTGCCACATTGTGACAAGACTGCTTCTTTAAGTGGGACTCCCATTTATCCCTCCTCTCTGGGCAGGGCCTCCCTGTGGGAACTTCAACAATTCTAGCCAGGGTTATATTGACAGAACTCTAATCTCTTCCTGAGACAGAGACCATGGTGGGAGGGGCAGCTACCAACCCTGTGGTTCAGTCAACTCAGCCCTTCCAGCCTGCTGGCTCTGGAGAGTCCGGGCGGTCTGGACAAGGAAGGTTTCTCCCCAGCCCAGCACACCTGCTCTACCAAAAAGCAACCAGACTGCTTCTTTAAGCGTGTTCCTGATCCTGTCCCTCCTGACTGGGTGAGGCCCCACAACAGGGGTCTCCAGGCACCACTTACAGGAGCATGTGGGCCAGCAAAACATCAGTGCCCCCTGGGACAGAGTGCCCAGAGGAAGGAGCAGGCTGCCATCTTTGCTGTTTTGCAACCTTCACTGATGATACCTCCAGGTAAGGGAAAACCAAGGCAACAGTTCTGGAGTGATCCCCCAGCATACTGCAGCAGCCCTACAGAAGAGTGACACGACTGTTACAATAAAAACAAACAATTAGAAAGAAGCAACAACAACATCAACAAAGAAGACCCCCAAAAAAACCCATTCAAAGGTCAGCAACCTCAAAAATCATAGGTAGATAAGCCCCAAAAGATGAAAAAGAATCAATGTGAAAACACTAAAAACTCAAGAAGCCAGAGTGCCTCTTCTTCTCCAAATTACTGTAATACCTCTCCAACAAGGGCACAGAACTGGGTGGAGGCTGAGATGGCTGAAGTGACAGAAGTAGGCTTCAGAAGGTGGGTAGCAACAAACTTCTCTGAGCTAAAGGATCATGTTGTAAGCCAATGCAAAGAAGCTGAACATCATGATAAAACAATACAAGAGCTAATAACCAAAATAGCCAGTTTAGAGAAGAGCATAACTTACCTGATGGAGCTGAAAAACCCAACACAAGAAATTCACAATACAATCACAAGTATCAAAAGTAGAATAGACCAAGTGGAGAAAAGAATCTCAAAGCTTGAAGACTATTTTTCTGAAATAAGACAGTCAAACAATAATAGAGAAGAAAAATGAAAAGGAATGAACACAACCTCCAAGAAATTTAGGACTATGAAAAAAGACCAAACTTACAACTGATTTGGTTAACTAAAAAACATGGGGAGAATGGAACCACATTGGAAAACATACTGCAGGATATCATGGAGGAGAATATCTCCACCTAGTAAGACAGGCCAACATTCAAATTCAGGAAATGCAGAAAACCCAGTAAGATACTCTACAAGATTATAAACCCCAAGACACATAATCCTCAGATTCTCCAAGGTTGAAATGAAAGAAAAAATGCTAAGGGCACACAGTAAGAAAAGCCAGGTCACCTAGAAAGATAAACCCATCAGACTAACAGCAGACCTCTCAGTAGAAACTCTACAAGCCAGAACTGATTGGGAGCCAATATTCAACAGTCTTAAAGAAAATAATTTCCAACCCAGAATTTTATATTAGGCCAAATAAAACTTCATAAGTGAAGGAGAAATAAGATTCTTTTCAGACAAACAAATGCTGAGGGAATTTGTCACCACCAGGCCTGTCTTACAAGAACTCCCAGAGGAAGGACTAAATATGAAAAGAAAAAACTGTTACTAACCACTACAAAAACACATTGAAGTACACAGACCAGTGACACTATGAAGCAACCACATAAACAAGTCTGCAAAATGACCAGCCAGCGTCATGATCACAGGATCAAATTCACACATAAGAATATTAACCTTAAATGTAAATGGACTAAATGCCCAACTAAAAGACACAGAATGGCAAGCTGGATAAAGAGTCAAGCCCCATCAGTATGCTGTCTTCAAGAAACCCATCTCATGTGCAAAGATACACATAGGCTCAAAATAAAGATATGGAAGAAAATTTACCAAGTAAATGGAAAACAGAAAAAAGTAGGGGTTGCAGTCCTGGTTTCTTACAAAACAGATTTTAAACTGACAAAGATTACAAAAAGATGAAAAAGGACATTATATAATAGTAAAGGGTTCAAATCAACAAGAAGTTGAATATATATGCACCCAATACAGGAACACTGAGGTTCATAAAGCAAATTCTTAGAGACCTACAAAAAATATTTTGACTTCCACACAACAATAGTGGAATATTTTAACACCCTACTGATGATACTCTACAGATCTTTGAGACAGAAAATTTACAAAGATATTCCAGACTTGAACTCAGTGCTGGATCAAGCATCCATAATAGATATCTACTGAACTCTCTACCTCAAAACAGCAGAATATACATTCTTCTTTGCACCATATGTCACTTACTCTAAAATTGATCACATAATCAGAAGTAAAACACTCCTCAGCAAATGCAGAAGAACAGAAGTCATAGCAAACAGTCTCTCAGACCACAACACAATCAAATTAGAACTCAAGACTAAGAAATTCACTCAAAACCACACAACTACATGGAAATTGAACAACCTGCTCCTGAATGACTCCTAGGCAAATTATGAAATTAAGACAGAAATCAAGAAGTTTTTTCAAACTAATGAGAACAAATTGACAACCTACCAGAATCACTGGGATGCAGCTAATGCAGTGTTAAGAGGGAAATTTATAGCACTAAATGCCCACATCTAAAAGCTAGAAAGATATCAAATTAACAACCTATCAACACACGTAAAAGAACTAGAGAACCAAGAGCAAACAAACCCCAAAGCTAGCAGAAGACAATAAATAACCAAGTTCAGAGTGGAACTGAAAGAGATAGAAACATAAAAAAATCCTTCAAAAACTCAATAAATCCAGGAGCTGTTTTTCTTTTTTAAAAAATAATAAAATAGACTACTAGCTAACTAATAAGAGAAGAATAATATACACACAATTAGAAATGAAAAGGAGGATATTATCACTAGCCCCACAAAAATACAAACAGCCTTCAAAGAATACTATAAACACCTCTATGCACATAAACTAGAAAATCTAGAAGAAACTGATACATTCCTAGAAACATCCACCTTCCTGAGACTAAACCAGGAAGAAATTGAATGCCTCAGTAGAACAGTAATGAGTTCTGCAGTTGAGGCAGTAATAAATAGCTTCCCAAAAAAAAGTCAAAGTCCAGACAGATTTATAGTTAAATTCTACCAGAGGTATCAAGAAGAGCTGGTACCATTTCTACTAAAACCAGTCCAAAAAAAAAACCGAAAAGAAAGAACTCCTCCCAAATTTATTTTATGAGGCAAGCATCATCCCAATACCAAAACCTGGCAGAGATACAACGACAACAACAACAAAAACTTCAGGCCAATATTCCTGATGAACATTGATGCAAAAATCCTTAATAAAACACAAATGAACCAAATCCAGCAGCACATCATAAAGCTTATCCATTAAGATCAAGTTGGCTTCAACACCAGGATGCATGGCTGGTTCAACATACACAAATCAAGAAATGTGATTCATTACATAAACAGAACCAGAGACAAAAACCACATGATCATCTCAATAGATGCAGAAAGGACCTTTGATAAAATTCAACATCCTTCATGTTAAAAACTCTCAATAAACTAGATATTGAAGGAATATACATAAAAATAATAAGAGCCATATATGACAAACCCACAGCAATATGATACTGAATTGAGGAAAAGCTGAAAGCATTCCCATTGAAAAGCGGCACAAGACAAGGATGCCCTCTCTCACCACTCCTATTCAACATTGTATTAGAAGTTCTGACCAGGGCAATCAGACAAGAGAAAGAAAGAAAGGTATTCACATAGGGAGAGAGGAAACCAAATTATCTTTGTTTGCAGATGACAAGTTCCTATATTCTAGAAAATCCCATTGCCTCAGCCCAAAATCTTCTTAATCTGATAAGCAACTTCAGCAAAGTCTCAGGATACAAAATTAATGTGCAAAAATTGCTGTCATTCCTATAAACCAGCAACAGGCAAGTAGAAAGCCAAATCATGAATGAGCTCCCATTCACAATTGCTACAAAAAGAATAAAATATCTAGGAATACAGCTAACAAGGGAAGTGAAGAACCTCTTCAAGGAGAACTATATTCACTGTTCAAGGAAATCAGAGAGGATACAAACAAATGGAAAAACATTCCATGCTCATGGATAGGAAGAATCGATGTCTTTAAAATGGCTATACTGCTCAAAATAATTTATAGACACAACGCTATTCCAATTAAAATACCACTGACATTCTTCATGGAATTAGAAAAAACTATTTTAAAATTCATATGGAACCAAAAAAAAGCCCAAATAGCCAAGACAATCCCAAGCAAAAAGTACAAAGCTGGAGGCATCACACTATCCAACTTCAAACTATACTACAAGGGGATAGTAACCAAAACAGCATGGTACTCATACAAAAACACACACATACAACAGTGGAACAGAGTAGATAAATCAGAAATAAAACCACACTCTTAAAACCATCTGATATTTAACAAAGCTGACAAAAACAAGCAATGAGGAAAGGATTCCCTATTCAATAAATAGTGGTGAGAAAGCTGGCTAACCATATGCAGAAAATTAAAACTGGATCCCTTCCTTATATTTTATATAAAAATTAACTCAAGATGGATTCAAGATTTAAATGTAAAACCCCAAATTATAAAAACCCTGGAAGAAAATCTAGGCAGTGCCATTCAGGACAGAGGCACGGACAAAGATTTCATGACAAAAACACCAAAAGCATTGCAACAAAAGAAAAAATTTAAAAATGAGATCTAATTAAACTAAAGAACTTCTGCACAGCAAAAGAAACTATCATCACAGTGAAAAGACGACCTACAGCATGGGAGAAAAATTTTGCAATCTATCCATCTGACAGAGTTCTAATATACAGAGTCTACATGGAGTTTAAACAAATTTACAAAAAAAAACCTAAATTATTCCCATCAAAGAATGGGCAAAGTACATGAAGAGACACTTCTCAAAAGAAGACATTCATGTGGCCAACAAACATGAAAAAAAGCTCAACATCGCTGATCATTAGAAAAGTACAAATCACAACGATATACTGTCTTATGCCAGTCAGAATGGTGATTATTAAGAAGTCCAGAAAGAACAGATGCTTGCAAGGTTGTGGAGAAAAAGAAATGCTTTTACTCTGTTGCTAAGAGTATAAATTAGTCCAACCATTGTGGAAGTCAATGTGGATTCTTCAAAGATCTAGAGACAGAAATACCATTTGACCTAGCAGTCCCATTACTGGGTATATACCCAAAGAATATAAATTATTCTATCATAAAGATACATGCACACATATGTTCACTGCAGCGCTATTCACAATGGCAAAGACATGGAAGCAACCCAAATGCCCATCAGTGATAGACTGGATAAAAAAGTGTGGTACATATACACCCTAGAATACTATGCAGCCATAAAAAGGAATGAGATCACGTCCTTTGCAGAGACATGGATGGAGCTGGATACTGTTATCCTCGGCAAACTAACGCGGGAACAGAGAACCAAATACCACATATTGTCACATATAAGTGCGAGCTGAATCGTGAGAACACATGGCTACATGGAGGGGAACAACATACACTGGGACCTGACAGAGGTTGGGGTTGAGGGAGGGAAAGCATCAGGAAGAATAGCTAAGGGATGCTGGGCTTAATACTTAGATGGTGGGTTAATCTGTGCAGCAAATAACCATGGCACACAGATACCTATGTAGCAAACCTACATGTCCTGCATATGTACCCCAGAGCTTAAAATAAAAGTTGAAGGAAAAAAAAAAAAAGAAAAATTTCTGGAGCTGTGTTGTACAACAATGTAAATATACTTATGGTACTAAATCTACACTTAGAAATGGTTAAGAGGATAATGTTATGTTGTGTGTTTTTTTATAATTAAAAATAAATATTTAAAATGTAATAAAAATTGGATGTTAATAACATATTGCATGAGCTAATTATCAATTTAAGAAGAAAATTTTAAGAAATGGTGTCACAACAGAATTGAAAATATGAGTAGAATCTAAACTACATAAAGCCAATCAACAATATTTAGAAAAAAACTTTCAGATATTTAAAACATGATTTTAAAATTCTCTCAGAATTCAGAGGACAAAGACAATGATAGTGATGAAAGGGAACTCTTCTAGATAACTGACACCCAACATGCAACCAAGAAGTAAACAGAACAAAAGTATACTAATAGAAAAGATTAGCTGAACTGAAGGACCTGAATCTGTAGATCAGACTCATGTGATGTTTATAAAACAACAAACACCCAGATATGCAAAGCTGGCATTGACGAATTTCAGGCGTTAAAAATCAAAAAGAATTTTGCAAGCATTCATCCAAGATAAAAAGAAACTAAGCAACAATCCAACAAAAACAAAAGCTTTCTTACCTATCAAAGGCGAAGACTTTGTCTCCTCAGAATTAAACTACTACAGAAAAAATAAAATCATTTTGAGGCTAAGATGTATGATCTAAAATCTATATGTCTAGCCATGCTGAATGTGAATCAACATCCAAGACATATTGTGAAAATATATATGCATTTAAATGTGCTTTTAAACTTAGTTATCCTAGGCTAATAATGATGAAATGTATGAATCTGTGTTAGGTGTAGTAATACAGTAGCAGAGAAAATAATTTATTTCAAAAGAAATTCTCAAAATCTTAGAATAAATTAATACTGTGCTTCTGCTCTCAAAAAGAAGTAAATTAAGGATGCTACTTGCATAAAAAAATACCATATTTATTACTACCAGATAAAACTTATTTTTAAAAATTTGGGTAACATTTTAGTTACCTCTGAGCCCTCAAATAATAAATTGGTTCTTCTAATCCCGAGTGAGATGACAGATTCAGAAATTCTGTGTATAATATTCAACGTGAGATAATAAGTATAAATGCTTAAAATATACTGGGCTGAAAAGAGTGTTATAAAATAATTTCCTAAATGTGAGGCATCTGTTTATACTACTGTTTGTTGACGTGATTTTACCATTCCTGACGCACTTTTAAGAGTAAAGTTTTCCTGAAGCCAATCAGGAAAACTGGATAAAGGCCAGGAAAGAATAATGAATACATTTAGAGAAGCTATGCTTCACAGATTATGACAAATGAGCCAAATAAGGATTACCATGTAAAAGAAAGAGATTTTTGGAATCTCCAAGATAAAACCATGAGAAGCAAAATGAAGAAAAACAATGCAATTTGTCTTTACCAGAAGACAACCCTAGAGAGGATGTTGGAGGAATGCACAGGTGGAGAGAGGTAATTCTTCAAACAATAAAATATCTAGAACAACAACAAAACCCAGAAAGCACTGAGGAAAGCAGATGGCCATTTAGTCAGGTTCGGCAGTCTAAAGTGTTTCATTTTATTTTATGTCGGTCACTGTTAATTTTTTATGAGAGCTTCAAAGTTTCCTAACTCTTAACAATTGAGGCTATTCAAAAAAAGAATGAGTGAGTCCACTTCTTAGTGTAAATTGTTCATCAGGGTTAGTGGTTTTTTGAGTGGAGGGTGGTGAGGGATAAAGAGCAGGAAGGGTCAAAGAGAATGGCCTGAAAAGGAAGCAAGATACCCCCCTGCACCATGACAGCATGTTTTCCCCACATTTCCTCCAGATTCAGAAAGCCTTGCCTACTGCCAAAGGCAGGTCATTGTTGAAAATCTATCAAGAGTTTAATCCCGTATGTCATCTCCTGTGCCCATAAATTTGGAAACTTGAGATGAAGTTGGCTTTGGATAAGAAATTGAAAAATCCTGGGTCATAAAACTACTGTCAGTACACTCTCCAAGAATAGAGGATGCAATTATAAGTTTGAGAGGAAGGGGTGGGATGAAAGAGATAGGAAGTCAAAGTTGATATTTTAATCTGCTCCCGGAAGACTTGAAAAAAGAGTAATTCTAAAAGCTGGCTTCTTTCACTAGGAAGGGCATGTACTGAGGAAGAGGGACAAAGGGAAAGAAAAGAAAATCACAGCAAAGGTGTGTGGTGGAATGATCAGAGGCCATGGGCTGTCACTGTTCACAGAACCTAAAAAACTTATCTTTAAAAGGAAACTCTAACTAATGGGCTGAACGGATCATGGTGTCATTCTCCAACCCCTAATTAGCACAGGGGAATATGATGACAGCTACTAAGGGTCAGCTCAGGTCCTGTCTCCTTTAATATAGTTCTCTTACTTGTACATGTTACCCTTCACAGACAAGAAATACCCCAATTGACTTCATTATTTAGCTAGGAAGACAAATAAGTACAGCGAAACAAGTAAGCAACTTAAAGTAGTAAATAGTTAACAAACTAAAATATAGGATACATACATTAATGGGTATTCTAAAGAAGCCTAAATATATAAAAATGTGTATTTGCAAAAAAGTACTTTCTCTTTAAAAACAGTCACTTTAAGAGACAATGTGCTTATTCTCAGCAAAAGAAACTATCATCTAAGTGAACAGGCAATCTACAGAATGGGAGAAAATTTTTGGAATCTACACATCTGACAAAGGTCTAATATCCAGAATGTACAAGGAACTTAAACAAATTTACAAGAAAAAAACAATCCCATCGAAAAGTGGGCAAAGGATATGAACAGACACTTCTAAAAAGAAGACATTTATGCGGCCAACAAACATGAAAATAGAAAAAAAAAAGCTCAACGTCACCCATCATCAGAGAAGAGCAAATCAAAACCACAATGAGATACCATCTCACATGTCAGAATGGCAATATAATAATTAATAATTGCCATTATTAAAAAGTCAGGAAACAATAGATGCTGGCGAGGCTGTGGAGAAATAGGAATGCTTTTTCCCTGTTGGCGGGAATGTAAATTAATTCAACCATTGTGGAAGAGAGTATGGTGATTCCTCAAGGATCTAAAACCAGAAATAGCATTTGACCCAGCAGTATATACCCAAAGGAATATAAATCATTCTACTGTAAAGACATATGCACACATATGTTTATTGCAGCAGTATTTACAATAGCAAAGACATGGAACCAACCCAAATGCCCATCAATGATAGACTGGATAAGGGAAATGTGGCACATATACACCATGGAATACTATGCACCCATAAAAAGGATGAGATCATGTCCTTTGCAGGGACACAGATGAAGCTGGAAGCCATCATCCTTAGCAAACTAACACAGGAACAGAAAACGAAACACTGCATGTTCTCACTCATAAGTGAGAGTTGAACAATGAGAACACATGGGAACAGGGGAATAACACACACCAGGGCCTGTGGGGAGTCGGGGGTGAGGGGAGGGAACTTAGAGGACGGGTCAATAGGTGCAGCAAATCACCATGGCACGCACATGCTTATGTAACAAACCTGCATATTCTGCACATGTATCCCGTGTTTGTTTGTTTGTTTGTTTTTTAGAAGAAATAAAAAGGAAATGCCAATCAAAACTGAAAAAAAGAGAGACAATATGCTTATTCTAATTAGGCTTTCACTGTTTCAAATATATTTGTAAAATTCAAATTTAGAAGTATATTCAGAGCCTAAGCTAAAATCTTTTAAGTTTGTGTTATGTATTTCACATCTACTAATCCTTTAAAATTCACATTGTATCTCGATGGGGATGGAGAACTTCTCTCCCAAACCCTCCCACAAAATTCTCTCGAGTATTTCACACCTTTTAAATGCCTCACTTTTTGCTCTATTTGCCTATATATCCCCAAGGGCAGTCTTGATTTGCCTTTGAACCCCCAGTGTCTAGAATAATCTCTGTTACATAAGAGATGCTTAATAAATGTCTCTTGATTGAATAAACATTTGATGTTGTAATTAAAAATGAGCAACCATTGTTCAAAGTCAACATATCAAACTACTTTGTCATTTAACTTGAATAATACCATTATTATAACCAAGTGAAGTCAAGTTAGAAAAAAGAATTTCTTCTGTGACTTGTAAAGGCAATTCCAAATATAAACTCCAAAAATATTTTGAGCATCGTTAATTGTGGCATGTTGGGATCCCTAGAAGCAGATGGTAAGTCAAAGTTTGAGATTTAAGGTGCTTAGTAACAGTTAACAACTATAACCAAAAAATAGGTGGGGAGAGATTGGGAGGCAGGATTGGGCAGATGAAGAAAACAAACTGAGATGCAGGCCTCACAGTCTTGACCAACTAGGTTGGGGCTCTGGAGAGACAATTGTCCATCAGAGTGTCGCATCTAGGGCTTAAAGAATCAATACACTTCCCCCCTTTGCTCAGTTACTGAATGTAGGCTACCTTGGTAGTGTGTGATTTTGGGCTGTTTGCATCTGCGATCAACCTGAAAGAGATGACAGCTGGAGATTGTCTGCCGATCTCACGCCCTACAACTGGGGCAGCTGGTCCTTGATTGAAGGGAAATCTGAGTTACTCATTTCCATGTCTCTCACATTAAATTTTGCGGACTGTGAGAATTAAGGAAGTATATATAACAACTCAGCATAGTGTCTAGCATAGTAAGCATTTGCAATTCTAGGTATTATTATCATCAAAATCTATGGTTTGCTTAAAACAGATTATTTTCACTACTTTATGCCTTGAATTGAGTACCATTTCACAAACCATTTAAAGATCTTCAGAACTGTTCAGAGAACCTCCACTATCAGTGACAATAGTGTCCCTCACCTACTAGATAACAGAGCACAGAATGTAGAGTCAGTGACAGAGACCTACTTCAGTTCTGCCACTTAATGAGGTAAGAACTTGAAAAAGTTATTTTTTCCAGACATGGGTCACTTCTTCCATAAAAGGTGTTTAACAATACCTATCCCTTAGGGGTATCATGAAGATGAGGAAATGCACCTTAAATACCTACCATGGGGCCAGGCAGACCACTAAGTGCCAGAGAATGAAAACTGTCTTAAAATTTTTCGTTCTTATTTCAACTCGTACCCCATACTCACTTACTTCTGTTAAAAATCTTGGTGACAGAAGCCAGAAACACTAGGAGGCCTGTCTTGCACTTTGTTCTGCCCAGCATCCAACAGGATGCCCCTAACTGTAACTCACCATGGCATCTCCTCTTCTTCTAAGTTACCAAATATATTTAAATGTTTTTCTTAAATAAAAATACACTCTTATTTTATTATATTCATATGTATTAACATTGTAATAAACATGCCAAACTATTTTCATCTTTCTAATTTTTGCAACAAATACATCAGAGATAATAACACTGAGTATTTTCCTTGGAGTGGCTTGGATCTGAGTCAATTTAACCCCTGCTGTTCGGAATCCAAGCCCAGAGTTTCTTGCACTATGCCCTGAGAGCTCTTGGAAGATTTTTACCATCAGCAATACCTTGAAAAGTAAAATTTAGATCTGCCAGGGCTTTGCAAGCCCTGGTTGCATGTTGGTCCTCATGTTTCAGCCTTCACAGGCAAATGAGAAACTATGGCCTGCTGGGAACCCCATGTCACTGGCTTCTAATGGATTTTAATGATCCTGTTGCTCAGACCGTGGAACATAGACAGACATGTACACTGAGCTCTAAAATGATGCCACTGGGAATCATCCTGGATCTCGGTGCTTCCAGCAGAGGAAGCAAAACAGCTGTTGCAACACCTGCTGCTTGGGGCACTGAAAGAAACGAAGTTATAAGAGCCATCAGTGGCAGACACATGGGCTCTGCATTAATGGCCTTGCTTCCACACTGTGCCTCCTGATCTTGGGAGGCTTTATAATGACGATGATTCTATTTCTAGTGAGCCCAAATAGCATAAAGGAGATTACTGTACAGGGCACTAAGGGTATACGGGACTTATCTCTCAGAGGACCATTTCAAAGATTTTGAATTTTAACCTTTCTGATGCTTTAAAAATAATTCAGGGATTTAGAAAGTTTGAAAACAGAGGTGTGCCCAAGATAACAGTATGACACACCATGTCCTCAATTCATCACAAGAGGTGCAAGAGGTCAGGGCATATTTTTACCCCCAAAATATAGACTTAGATCTACCAAAGATTGTTTCTGACTGGGGTTTTTGAAGTATCTAGTGTCACAGAATCATTATATTTTTAAAATTAAATGAGAGAGAAAACTTTTAAGAAGAAACTTGAACTTCTATAGGATGGTCAATGACAATTGAATATTTTGTGGAAAGTAATATTCAGTAAAGTAAATATATAGTAGTTTTCAGTAAAAATAATTGTAATAAGCAAAAATTCATATTAAGAAAAAAATAATGGCAAAGTATTCATGCAGTGAGTGTGAGTGGATTGCTAAGGGATAGCACTCGATGTAATTTTTATGCAGTTAATAATCATCAACATATTCCATCCATTGTGGTACTGTTTTCACTGTTGCTTTTATATGTGACTCTTGATGGCATTTGAGAATCAATGTACAAAAATATGGCAAAAGAGTGTAAGTTGTACATATATATATATATATAAGTAAAAAGAAAAGGGGAGTAATATTCTGATACTTAAAAATTCACTTGCTCCTTTATTTACAAAAATTATTTTTAAAATACCTACATACTATTTTCATTAGTAAAATACCACCATGCCTCCAAAACACAATTCTAAAAAACCTGGTTATAGGTGCATGCAATAATTACAAAATGCATATTAATTAAGAAACTCTTTACATATCACATATCAAAATATTACAGCTATGAAGAAAACAAAATTCCCCAAGAAATAGACTTGTGGAAAAAATCACTGAGAAGCATTTACATTCCAGAAGTGATAGAACATTTTTTAAAGAGATCTGAAACCTCAGGAAGTGTATTTTCACATATCTAGTAGATATAGATTAAGAACCTACATTTTTGTCTTTTAAAAAAATATTACTTGGCTGGGCGTGGTGGCTCACGCCTGTAATCCCAGCACTTTGAGAGGCCGAGGAGGGCAGATCACGAGGTCAGGAGATGGAGACCATCCTGGCTAACACAGTGAAACCCTATCTCTACTAAAAAAAAAAATTAGCTGGGTGTGGTGGCGGGCACCTGTAGTCCCAGCTACTCAGGAGGCTGAGGCAGGGGAATGGCGTGAACCCGGGAGGCGGAGCTTGCAGTGAGCGGAGATCGCGCCACTGCACTCCAGCCTGGGCGATAGAGCGAGGCTCCGTCTCAAAAAAAAAAAAAAAAAAAAATTGCTTAAGCTTTGCTGTATTTGATATATTTTAATGTTTAAGTTTTGCAATGAAACAAAACTTAAACAAAAAGAAAGCCAGAGAAAAGAGATAAGGGAAAAGAAAAAGAATCAAATTGGTTGAATCCCAACACCCAAAGGCAACCTCTGTAAATGAACAATGTATATCATCAATTTAACTTCTGTACCTATCATATAGATATCACAAATTTAATTAATCACATTCCTAAAATTAAAATTGAATTGGTTTGCAACACTGTGTTGCATCAACACCATAAAAAACATACTTGTAAATATATATATATATTTAACCTCGTATCCGATTTTTTATTTTTCAATTTTATTTTGAAAACATTTATTATACAGTGTCAGGATTAAATATAATAGTTCAATGAACAGCAGTATGTATATTATTTGCTTAGTTTTGCTAATCATTAACAAATTACTTGTTTTATATCTCTCATTCACTTTACCATTCATTCATATAGGTTTAGACTATTATTTTGGAACCACTTTAGAGAATGTTGAAGACATCATAACACTTCCCCCTAAATATTTCAGTATGTATCTCCTAAGGACAAGGATTATTCTCCTACATGATCACAATAAAAATATTACATTCAGAAAGGCAACTAAAAAAAAAAAAAAACATTTGGCCAAATAAGATCCTTAATGGCTTAAAGAAAACCCAGATGCAACAGGAACACTATTCTAATTATTCTTATCTTTCTTTAGCAGCAATACTATAAAGAAGAGGTGTCCTTCTCAGTCCAATGCATACATAATATCAGTTTCTCCCATAAATGGAAACATCAATTTGATCTTTTAATTAAGGTGGTATCTGCTACATGCTTTTCCTACTTTAAAAGTAACTTTTTCCATTTGTAGCTAAAAAATGATCTGTCATACTTTGAGTAGTGTGAATTTCTGCTTGCCAGCAATTTCCCATTCTGTGTTTTGGTATCTACTGATTAGTTAAGGAATTTGATTACTTTAGAGCAAACGTGTGTATATTCTCTATAGACACTGTCACTTCAATAGGAGTGAATAATAGTTTGCACTCCCAGCAACAATTATGAGACAAACCTTACCAAGAGGCTATATTTTCAAGGTTTTTTGTATTTGAAAATCTGATTAGTAAGAAATGATATTAATGTAATTTGTTTCCAACTATCAGTTTTATTGCTTGTGAAATTTGACTAGGCTACATGTCTTAGATGTGTGTCTGTCGCCAGGGGTATGCTGGAGCTGCTGATTTGCAAGAGCAAAATCCAATTATGCACATCTCTTTCCAACTTTGCATGCGTTGACATCACTGTGGTAGTTTGAAATCTACCACAGTAAGAATACTTACCCTTTGAATATTAAAAAAGGATAAAATTACAATGTATTGCCCCTTCCCATCCTCTGTCCCGGCCAGAAAGGCAGAAAGGCAGTTATTAAACATTAACTAGCCCATAGCTCTTTGTGACCAAAATGGGCTTCCTCATACTCCCCAACTTTTACCTTCACCTTCAAATCTGGGATCTGCCTGTAGGGAGAATTAGGTGAGCAGTGAGCTGAGAGATATTTAGCAAACAGATAAATAATTTCTACTTTTGTGGGTAGAAGGTGTAAAAATGGGAGAGGGGGTGGTTAGTAGTTTATGCTGATTATGCCTAAGAAAATGGAAGTTTCTGTTTTATTGGCTGGTAAGATCACAGATAGAGGCAGTGTATGGTTTTCCCTCTACTCACTAATTTTTTTGATTACATTGTCTTTTCCAATTTAATACACAGAGAATTTGAGGCTCAGAAGAATCAGTTACTATATTGAAAGCAAATGAAAGACCTGTCTAGAATTTTTAGCTCTTGTATCTTAGCATGACAGAGGTGAAAGAGAGTGTAGAGCTCGTTTGTTCAAACCCATCATGTTGTAACTAAAGCTAAGTATACTACCAAGATTCCCTTTCTCTTGCCCAAGAACAAATAGCAAGTAGGTGACAGAGCCAGAATTACAAACATAGGTCTTCTGGGTTCCAGCTTAGAAAGTCTCAGTGGTCCCATAGAAATCACATTCTTAAACTTTTGATATTTGTGCTCTTGGCTTCCAGACATGGACTCATGGACTTTGTGGTTCCAATCTAGATTTCATGAAGGAGAATGAAATGGTAGCAACTCCCCATTGAATTCTTGTGAAAATCAAGAAATCAGAGTTAATATAAAAACAAAATACTAATGCCCAAGCACACCTCCAGACCAATTAAATTGGAATAACTATCTGGAGGACAGATTCTATCATTGATTTATTTCCTATTATAATATATTTAATTTCTTATTTTAAAAGAGTAAAATGTATATTTTGGAGGGTACAGTTCTATGGTTTTAACAAATTTATCCAATGGTTGTAACTGCTACCACAAATCCTTGTGGTGTGCCCTTGAGTTAATCCCTTTGCCAAACCTCAGCCTCTGGCAACGACAGATCTATTTCCTTTTGCCATAAATTTACTTTTACAGGTAGTATACAAAGGGAATCATGCAACATGTAGCCTTTTTAGTCTAGCTTAGTTTACTTATAGAGCATACATATTTTGCATTTATCAGTAGCTTCTTTTCTATTGATGAATATGTATGACTGTGCTACATTTGATTTATTCATTCATAGCTGAAGTATACTTGGGTCATTTTCACTTTGGGGTGATTATGAGTAAAGCTATGACAAACATTCATGTACAGGTCATTTTTCTTAGGCAAAGATCTAGAATGGGATTACTGCATCATAGGTAAAGTTTTAGAGTTTTAAAAGAGTGACAAACTGGTTTTTAAAATTATTATTTTGATAGTTTTTGGAGGACTGGTGGTGTTTGGTGACATGGATAAGTTCTTTAGTGGTGATTTCTCAGATTTTGGTGCACCCATCACCCAAGCAGTGTACACTGCACCCAGTGTGCAGCCTTTTATCCATCACACCACTCCAACCCTTTTCCCCAAGACCCCAGAGTCCATTATATTATCATAATGCATTTGTGTTATCATAGCTTAGCTCCCACTTATAAGTGAGAACATACAATATTTGGCTTTCCATACTTGAGTTACTTCTCTTAGAATAATGGTCTTCAACTCTATCCAGTCTGCTGCAAATGCCATTATTTCATTCCTTTTTAGGCTGAGTAGTATTTTATGGTATATAGATATACATATTTTGTGATATGTATTATATATTGTGATATATATATTTTTGTGATATATACATTGTCTTTATCCATTCGGCTCCTTGGATGATGGGCAATTAGGCTGGTTCCATGTTTTTGCGATTGCAAATTGTGCTGCCATAAATGTGTCTGTGCAAGTATATTTTTCATATAATGACTTCTTTTCCTCTGGGTGGATAACCAGCAGTGGGATTGCTGGATCAAATGGCAGTTCTACTTTTAGTTCTTTAAGGAATCTCCATGGTGTTTTCCATTGTGGTTGTACTAGTTTACATTCCCAACAGCAGTGTAAAAGTGTTCCCTTTCACCACATCCATGCCAACATTTATTAGTTTTTGATTTTTTGATTATGGCCATTCCTGCAGGAGTAAGGTGGTATCACATTGTGGTTTTAATTTGCATTTCTCTGATGATTAGTAATTTTGAGCATTTTTTTGTGTTTGTTTGTCATTTGTATATCTTCTTTAAAGAATTGTCCATTCATGTCCTTAGCCCACTTTTTGATGGAAATGTTCGGGTTTTGCTTGCTGATTTGTTTGGATTCCTTGTAGATTCTGGATATTAGTCCTTTGTTGGATGCACAGTTTGTGAATATTTTCTCCCACTCTGCAAGTTGTCTGTTTATTCTGATAATTATTTCTTTTGTCATGCAGAAACTTTTAAGTTTAAATCCCACTGATTTATCTTTGCTTATGTTGCATTTGGTTTTGGGTTATTGGTCATGAACTGTTTGCCTAGCACTATGTCTAGATGCTATCTTCTAGAATTTTTATAGTTTCAGGTCTTAGATTTAAATCTTTGATCCATGTTGAGTTGATTTTTCTGTGAGGTGAGAGATGAGGATCCAGTTTCATTCTTCTACATGTGGCTTGCCAATTATCTTAGCACCATCTGTTGAATAGGGTGTCCTTTCCCCACTGTATGTTTTTGTTTGCTTTGTCAAAGATCAGTTGGCTATAAGTGTTTGGCTTTATTTCTGGGTTCTCTATTCTGTTCCATTGGTCTACATGCCTGTTTTTATACCAGTACCATGCTCTTTTGTTAACTATAGCCTTATAGTATAGTTTGAAGTTGGGTAATGTCGTGCCCCCAGATTTGTCCTTTTTGCTTAGTCTTGGTTTGGTTAATCAGGCTCTTTTTTGGTTCCATATGAATTTTAGGATTTTTATTTCTCATGCTGTGAAGGATGGTGATGGTATTTTGATGGGAATTGCATTGAATTTACAGATTGCTTTTGGCAGTATGATCATTTTCACAATATTGATTCCATCTATCCATGAGCACGGAATGTTTTTCATTTGTTTGTGTTGTCTATGATTTCTGTCGGCAGTGTTTTGTAGTTTTCCTTGTACAGATCTTTCACCTCTTTGGTTAGGTATATTTCTAAATATTTTTTTTGCAGCTGTTTTAAAAGAGGTTGTATTCTTGATTTGATTCTCAGCTTGGTGGCTGTTGGTGTATAACAGTGCTACTGAGTTGTTTACATTGATTTTGTATCCCGAAACTTCAATGAATTCATTTATCAGATCTAGGTGCTTTTTAATGAGTCTTTAGTATTTTGAAGGTATACAATCATATCATTCACAAACAGCAACAGTTTGACTTCCACTTTATCAATTTGGAAGCCCTTTGTTTCTTTTTTTGTCTGATTGCTTTGGCTAGGACTTCCAGTACTATACTGAATAGAAATGTTAAAAGTGGGCATGCTAGTCTCGTTCCAGTTCTCAGGGGAAATACTTTCAACTTTTCCCCATTCAGTGTAATGTTGTCTGTGGGTTTGTCATAGATGGCTCTTATTATCTTAAGGTATGTCCCATCTCTGCCTATTTTGCTGAGGGTTTTAATTATAAAGAGATGCTGGATTTTGTCAAATGCTTCTACTGCATCTATTGAAATGATCATATAGTTTTTGTTTTTACCTCTGTTTATGTGGTGTATAATATTTATTGACTTGTGTATGTTAAACCATCCCTGCATTCCTGGTATGAAACCCACTTGGTTATGGTGGATTATCTTTTTGATATGCTGTTGGATTTGATTAGCTAGTAGTTTGTTGATTTTTGCATCTATGTTTACCAGGGATATTGTTCTGTAGTTTTCTTTTTTTGTTATGTTCTTTCCTGGTTTTGGTATTAGGGTAATACTGGTTTCATAAAATTATTTAGGGAAGATTCCCTCTTTCTCTATCTTTTGGAATAGTTTCAGTAGGATGGGACCAATTCTTCTTTGAATGTCTGATAGAATTCAATTCTGAATCCATCTGGTTCTGGACTTTTTTATTTTGGCATTTTTTTATTACTGTTTTAATTTCACCACTTGTTATTGGTCTGTTCAGAGTTTCTATTTCTTCCTGATTTAACCTATGAGGGTTGTATATTTCCAGGAATTTTTCCATCTCCTGTAGGTTTTCTAGTTAATGCACATAAAGGTGTTCACAGTAGCCTTGAATTATCTTTTGTATTCCTGTGGTATCGGTTGCAATATCTCCCATTTTATTTTAAATTGAGCTTATTTGTATCTTTCTCTTCTTTTCTTGGTTAATCTTGCTAAAGGTCTATCGATTTTGTTTATCATTTCAAAGAACCAGCTTTTTGTTTTATTTATTTTTTATATATTTGTTTGTTCCAATTTCATTTAGTTCTGCTCTGATCTTTGTTATTTCTTTTCTTCTGCTGGGTTTGGGTTTGTTTTGTTTCTCTAGTTCTCTGAGGTGTGACCTTAGATTGTCTATTTGTACTCTTTCAGACTTTTGGTTGTAGGTGTTTAATGCTATGAACTTTCCTCTTAGCACCTTAATGTGGTTAGGCTTTGTGTCCCCACCCAAATCTCATACTGAATTGTAGTTCTCATAATCCCCACATGTCGTGGGAGGGGCCAGGTGAAAGGCAATTGAATCATGGTGGCGGGTCTTTTCCTTGCTCTTCTTGTGATGGTGAATAAGTCTCTTGAGATCTGTTGGTTTAATAAATGTGAGCTCCCCTGCACAAGCTCTCTTGCTTGACATCATGTAAGACGTCCCTTTGCTCTTCCTTTGTCTTCCACCATGATTGTGAGGCCTCCCAAGCCATGTGGAACTGTGAGTTTATTAAACCTCATTCTTTTATAAATTATCCAGTCTTGGGTATGTCTTTATTAGCAGCATGAGACAGACTAATAAACACCTATTTGGCTGTATCCAACAGATTTTGATCGGTTGTGTCACCATTATCATTCAGTTCAAATATTTTTTTAGTTTCTATCTTGAGTTCATTTCTGCCCCAAGAATAATTCTGGAGCAGATTATTTAATTTCCATTTATTTGTATAGTTTTGAGGGCTCCTTTTGGTTTCTCTTTTGGAGAAACCAAAAGAGAGCAGGAGTTGCTATTCTTATATCAGACAAACAGACTCTAAAGCAACAACAGTTATAAAAGACAGAGAGGGGCCAGGTGCAGTTGCTCACGCCTGTAATCCCAGCACTTTGGGAGGCCGAGGTGGGCGGATCATGAGGTCAGGAGATCCAGACCATCTTGGCTAACACGGTGAAACCCTGTCTCTACTAAAAAAAATACAAAAAATTAGCCAGGCCTGGTGGCGGGTGCCTGTAGTCCCAGCTACTCAAGAGGCTGAGGCAGGAGAATGGTGTGAATCCGGGAGGTGGAGCTTGCAGTGAGCCGAGATTGAGGCACTGCACTCCAACCACTGGGTGAGAGGGAGACTCCCTCTCAAAAAAAAAAGACAAAGAGGAACATTATATAATGATATAAGGATTAGTCCAACAGGACAAACTATTTTCTTATGTGCCTGTAGCATTTTGCATTTGCACCAGTAGGGGAGATTCCTTCCTAGCACTTAGTTTTGTCGAGTTATTTTTTTCTTTAATATTATGCATTCTAATAGATTTTATTGGCATATCCTTATGGATGTCCACTCACACACAGCATAACAACATTTCAGTCAATGATGAACCATTTACATAATGGTGATCCCATATGTAAGTGAAATCACTTACCTGTGGTAAATGGCATTATAAGATTGTAATACCGCATATTTACTGCACCTTTTTATTTTTAGATACACAAACACTATTGTATTACCATTGCTTATAATATTCAGTATAATGATATGCTGTACAGGTTTGTAGCCTAGAAGCAATAGAGTATACCACGTTGAGTAGGTTTGTAGTAGGCTACACCATCTAGGTTTGTGTAATCATAGTCTATGATGTTTACAAAATGACAAAATCATTCAACAGGGCATTTCTTAGAACATAACACTGTCATTAAGTGACGCATGTCTGTAATTTGCTTTTCTTTAATGACTATATTGAATATCTTTTTATGTGTTTATTTGCCATCCATATATTTTCTTTGATGTTTATGTTCAAATCTTTATCTTTAAATTTGTTTTCTTTTTATTATTGAGTTTTAAGTACTTTTTGTATATTCTGGTAAAAAGTCCTTTGTCCGATGTATGTTTTACAAATATTTTCTCATATTTTGTGGCCTTCCCTTTCCGTTTTCATTCTCTTAACTATGATTTTATGAAGTACTTTTTAATTTTGATGAAGTCCAATTTATATACATTTTTTTCTCTTATGGATTATGATTTTGGTGTTATATCTAAGAAATATTTGTTCTACATGAAGTCACAGATATTTTATCTTATATTTTATTTGAGACATTAGAAATTTTTAGGTTTTACACATAGGTCTATGATCAATTTGGGGTTAAATTTTTGTGTAAGGTAGGAAGTATGGATTTTTCTAGTTTTTCTCTTCTTCTTCTCCTTCTTTTGCATGTTGCCGTCAAATTGCTCCAGTACAATTTGATGAAAAGACTCTTCTTTCGGCCGGGTGCGGTGGCTCACGCCTGTAATCCCAGCACTTTGGGAGGCCGAGGCGGGCGGATCACGAGGTCAGGAGATCGAGACCATCCTGGCTAACACAGTGAAACCTGGTCTCTACTAAAAATACATAAAATTAGCCGGGCGAGGTAGCGGGCGCCTGTAGTCCAAGCTACTCCGGAGGCTGAGGCTGGAGAATGGCGTGAACCCCGGGGGACGGAGCCTGCAGTGAGCCGAGATCGCACCACAGCACCCCAGCCTGGGCGACAGCGAGACTCCGTCTCAAAAAAAAAAAAAAAAAAGAAAGATTCTTCTTTCTCCGTTGAATTGCTTTTGCTCCTTTATTAAAACTGAATGACTTGCATTTATGTGGTTCTATTGGTGAACTCTATTATGACTCATTTAAATATGTATTTATCCTTTTGCAAATACTACATTGTCCAAATTAATATGTAGATTTACATTAAATCTTTAGATAATGTAACATATATCCTCTAAAATAACTTTGTTTTCAAACTTATTTTGAGTAATGTAGGTTCTTTGATCCCATGTAAATTTTACAACAATCTTGTGATTTAAAAAGCTACTGGGAAAATGATTAAGATTGTATTAAATCTGTAGAGTAGTTTGGGAGACATGATAGTTTATTTTATATGTCAGTTGGATGGGTTATGGGACCCAGTTGTTTGGTATATCATTATTCTGAAAGTTTCTTTGAAGCTGTTTTTAGGTAAGATTAACATTTAAATTAATGGACTTTCAATGAAGCAGATTGTTTTCCGTAATGTGTGTAGGCCTCGTTCAATCAGTTGAAGGCCTGAATAGCATAAAAGTATAATCTCTACAAAGGAAGAAGGAAGTCTGCCAGCAGATAACCTAAGGGCTTGAGCCACAACAATCTCTCTTCCCTGCTGGCCCACCATGGAGGTTTTGGACTTGCCAGCTTCCATAATTGCATGAACTAATTCCTTAACATCACTCTCTCTCTGCCTCTCTGCCTCGCTCTCTCTCATATATATATATGTATGTGTGTGTATATATATATATATGTTTGTATATATATGTATATGTATATATATGTGTGGGTGTATACACACGTGTGTATATGTGTGTGTGTGTTTATGTGTGTCTGTGTGTGTATTTTATTAGTCTTGTTTCTCTGAAGAAGCCAAGAGATTTTTCTTTTTTTCTTTTTATTTTTTTGTTACAGAATGTCACTCTATCCCCTAGGCTGGAATGCAGTGGTGCAATCTTGGCTCACTGCAACTTCTGCTTCCCAGGTTCAAGTGATTCTTGTGTCTCAGCCTCCCGAGTAGCTGGGATTACAGGCAGGCACCACCAGCCCTGGATAATTTTTGCACTTTTAGTAGAGACAGTGTTTCACCATGTTGGCCAGGCTGGTCTCAAACTCCTGACCTCAAGTGATTCTCCCTCCTTGGCCTCCCAAGGTGCTGAGATTACAGGTTTGAGCCTCCACACCTGGACCCCCAAGAGATTAACATTTTAAAAATATTGGGTCTTCCAAATCGTGGACACAATAATTCTTTCAGTTCACTCAGATCTTGATTCTTTTTTATCCTTGCTTTGTAATTTTCAGTATTCATATCATGCACCTATTTTGTTGGATTTATGTCTTAGTAGTTAATGCTTTTGATGCTGCTTTAAATAGTAGACTTTCCATATTTCAGTTTCCAATTATTTATTATAGTATATAGGAAAATAGTTTTTCCATATAGATCATGTATCTTGCAACTTAGGTATACTAATTCTATGAGTATTTTCAGTAGATTCCATGGGATTTTCTGTGTAGATAGACATGTCATCTACAAATAAAGAGAGTTTTATTTATTTCTGTCTAGCCTCTATGAATTTTAATTCTTTTTCTTGTCATGTTGAGTAGGAGCTGTGAAAAATTATATTCTTGCCTTTTCCCAGTCTTAAGGGAATAACATTCAGCATTTAACTATTAAATGTCATGCTAGCTATAACCTGTTGTATTTTATGAGATATGTTTTATAAGATTAAAGAAATTCCCTTCATTCTTAGTTTACTGAGTGGTTTTTAAATCATGAATGAATGTTGAATTTTGTTAAATCATATTTATGCATAATGAGATGATCATATATATATTTAATTGGTTCATATAGTAAATTACATTGATAGGTTTTGAATTTTTAAACAGCCTTTTCTTCCTAAGAAAACTTCATTTGATCCAAACATTAACCTTTTTATATTGCTAGATTGATTTACTAATATTAACTTGAGAAGATATATGTTTATACTCATGAAGGATGTGGATCTGTCATTGTTGTCCTTTTCTTGTAATGTATTTGACATTAGTGGAAAGAAAATACTGGATTTATAAAATAGGTTGGAAATTATATGATCCTTTTCTATTTTCTGGAATAGTGTAGGCATAATTGGTGTTATTTCTTACTTAAAAATTTGGTAGAATTTACAAATAAAATAATCTGGGCCTGGAGTTTTCTTTGATAAAATATTTTAAGTATGGATGTAATTTATTTAATAAGTACAAGATTATCCAGACTATTAATTTTTCAGTGAATTTTCATAGCTTGTATCTTTCAAGAAATTGGTCCATGTCATCTATATTAAATTTATGGACATAGAATTTATGGGCATAAAATTCCTCTATCATCTTTGTCATGTCTGTAAAGTCTGTACTGATATCCTCTATTTTGTTCCTAAAATTTGTAATTGGTGTCCTCTCTTTTTTTCTTTGCTGGTTAGAGGTTTATGAATTTTATAAATCTTAAAATAAACTGTTTTGTTTCATTGATTTTCTCTATAATTTTTTTAGTTTCAAATTTAATTGATTTCTGTTCCTTATTTCTCTCTCTCTGCTTAGTCGAGTTACTTTTCTGCTAGCTTTTAAGCCTAGGTTGTTGATTTGAGACTTTTCTTTTTTTACTAACATAAACAGTTAATGCTGTAAATATTCCTTTAAGTACTGTTTGAGCTTCACCTCATAAATGTTGATATGTTCTATTATCATTCAGTTCAAAATATTTTCTAATATCCTTTGAAAAAACCTCTGACACATGAGATTTTTAGAAGCATGTGTTTTAATTTTCAAATATTGGAAAATCCTTAGATATCTTTATTTTATTGATTTCTAATTAAATTATATCATAGTCAGAGAAGATATTTTCCATAATTTAAATGTATTTAAATTTGCTAAGGTTTGTTTTATGACCCAGAATGTTGTCTATGTTGGTCAATATTCCAGATGCATTTGAGAAAAAAGTATATTCTGTGGATGGATTGTTCTACAAATATTAATCAAGTCAAGGTGGCTGGAAGTTCTGTTCATGTGTTTTTATCTTTGTTGATGTTCTTTCTACATGAACTGTCTATTACTAAAAGGAGTGATGAAGCCTTCAACTATGTTTGTGTATTTGCCTGTTTCTCCTTTGAGTTCTACTGTTTTCTTGTATCACAAATTCTGAAGTTCTGATGCTAGATATATACACACTTATGACTGGTAGGTCTTCTTGTTGAATTTAACCTGTTATTATTATACAACATAACTCTCTTTCTGGTAATCATCTTTCTTATGAAGGCTACTTTATCTGATAATAATTTAGCCACTTCAACTGTCTTTGGATTATTGTTTTCATGTTATATTTTTTCATTCTTTTAATTTACCCATATATTAAAATAGGTTTATAGATAGATATATATTAATTTAATCCAACCTACCATCTCTATTTTAATTGTTTTACTTAAAATATTTAATTTAATTATTGATATGGTTAAAATTTTTATTTTTTTATTCCCCTCCTCTGATTTTAGTTGTTCTGCTTTAATGACTTGTTAGATTATTTGAATATTTGTAGTACTACATTAGGTTTTGGACTTTTTTATTTCTTTTATCATTGATGTAAGGATTACAATATGTATATTCATATTTCTACATTCTATTTAGAGATAATACTTTATCAATGTTATCAGTAAAATATAGTTTAACTTAGAATCCTACAGGCCTCTTTATACATTTTCTGCCTCCTATGCTAAAAATTATCGTATGTATTGCATTTACGTACCTTGAAAATGTTACCAGAAAATGTTACTATGTATACATTCTGAATTCATGCACATTTTAAATAAGAAGAGAAAGAGAGACCTTGATATTTTTTCAGATATTTAGCATGTTTCTTGCTCTTCTTTTTTTCTTGGTATTCCGTGTTTTCCTCTTGTATCATTTTTCTTCATCATGAAAAAGCTTTTTCAGCATTTTTTCTAGAACAAGACTGCTGACTACATATTTTCTTAATTTTCTTTTGTCTAAAGATGTCTTCGTTTTTCCTTCATTCTGAAAGAATATTTTCTCTAGATATAGAATTCTGGGTTGACACTTTCTTTTTTTATATATAAGCCCTTTGAAGATACTATTGTTCTGAAACTTTTGGATTTTGTGTGAAAAATACATAGTACTAAAATTGTTTTCCCAATATGTAGCATGTCAGTTTTCTGTAGTGCTTTACTTTGATTTTTTTTTTGATTTTATTTTGTTTTGTATGTTTTGAGCTTCTTAAAATTTTAAATCTCAGTAAGTTTGAGAAGCTTTCAATCATTGTTTCTTCAAAATTTTATATTATACCAAATTTTTCTCTCACTCTGAGACATTAATGACAAAAATGTCACAATTCTTTAGCTTTATTTATTTATTTTAAATTTTTTTTCATATTCTTTAGTTTGGGAAAATCTCGATCTACTTTAAATTTGACAGATTTTTTCGTCATTTCTATTTTATCATTTAAATTTTGCCTGTGAGTTTTTAAATTTTATAAATTATACTTTTTAACATGTTTTCCCAATTATTTCCAGCATGTTTACCTTTACTTCATGATGCATAGTCTTTATAGTTGTTTTAAGGCTTTTGCTTGATTATTACAGACTGAGCTGTCTCCCCGTAAACTTCATATGTTGAAATCCTAACCCCCTTTTTGACTGTATTTGGAGATAAGGCCTTTAGGGAAGCAATTAAGGAGGAAAATAAATGGTTATAATTGTGGGTCCCTAATCTAAAATGACTAGTGTCTTTATGAGAAAAGGAGGAGCCATCAGAGATATCTATCTCTCTGTGTGCACACAGAAGAAAGGCCATGTTTGTGATAGAGGCAGGAGGCAGACAAACCCTATGCAGACAGGGATGAGTCCCCAGTGAAACCATACTTTCATATCAAAGACAGTTTAAGGCCTGAAAATCAAGCTACAAATCTCACATAAATCCATTGATCAGATTGAGAACCTCTCTTCCTGTTTGGCACACTTTCCTCTGATTGATCCCCACCCTTCCCCTATTTTACACATACTTATCTTTCCCTAATTGTTTTTTTACACTGTTGTGCCCGTCTTTGAGTGGTGTGTTTTTTAGCCTTTTTTGCATACTCAAAAACCAATTAGCATGCACTCCCTCATTCTGAGCACATAAAAGCCCCTATTTCGGCTACATTTTGAGAGCTACTTAACTTTGGGTAGTGGGTTATCCCCTATGGGTCTCCTCTCCACTAAGAGCTGTCACTCAATAGAACTCTCCACCCTGCTCACCCTTTGGTTGTCAGTAACTTCATTCTTCTTGGACATGGGACAAGTACTCAGGACCCACAGAACTCAGGTACAAAAAAGGTTGTAACACTGTAGCTCTCCACCCTCCGCTGGTTCCAGGCAGCTGCCCCATGGGACAGGAAGTAGCAGTGAGGCTGGGCCAGCACTGGAGCCATTGGCCAGAGCAGGGCAGAGGGACTGAATGCACTGTAAAACAAATGGGCTGAAACATGGCCCCCATCCCCCATTCACCATTCTGCTAGTGGCAGGAAAAAGAAAGGAGCTTTGAATCTTCTGGGGTCGTAGACCTCAGGGCTCCCCAAACTAAAGCTATATCATCCTGTAGCACCCATTTTGGGCTTTGGGATCACTGGTATCTCTGAGTTTTTCAGGCACCATCACATTCACCTTGTCCAGCCACTGGTGCCGAAGGCAGGAGCAGGACATGACATGACCAGCCCAGCTGCAGGCTGAGCATGGATCCTGCAGCAAGCATGAGATATGGGCCAGAGTGCAAGCCAAGTGGAGTGATTCAGGCTAAGTGGGCAGAGTGCTTCCAGCTGGGAGCCCAGAGCTGAGCAAGGCCCAGGCAAGGGCATTGCTGGCCACCTAGGTCTCCAGCTGGCAAAACAGCACCAAAAAATCCTGTGTCATGAGGACATAGCAAAAAGGCAGCCACCTATAAGATAGCAAGAGAAGCCTCACTATTCAACAACTTTGATACTTTGGTCTTAGATTTCTAGCCTCCAGAACTTTAAAAAAATATATCATGTTATTTATAACACCCAGTCTTTAGTATTTTCCTATGGCATCCCTAATAGACTAATACATTGATAATTCACCATTAACATTTTCTCAAGGTTACCATCTGTTGATTGCATTTTAGCTTGAGGTGTTTCTGGTTCTTTGTATGTAAAAATTTTTGTAATGTATTCTGGACATTTTGAATATTATGTTATGTAGACTCTAAATCTGCTCAAATGTTCTAGGAAAATTTTATTGTTCAATAACATCTTCAGAATTTCGATGTAGAATGTGTTTATGTTTGATAATTATGTTGGAATGGGACACCTAAGATATTTGTCTTGATGTCAAGTTTGCATATTAGGAACAATATTTTGACCTGTATTGAATAATTTCACCTGATATAAATAAAGTTGATTTAGAAAACAAAATTTCTTTTTCTATACAAATCCAGTCTTCCTTCCATTACTGGAATCTGGTAGATTGGGGCAAAAAAAAAATTTCTGTGATTTGAGATAAATCCACTCCATCATGATTTGCAAAATCTGTTTGACTAACAGCTTAGTGATTTTAATTCACTTTCTTTAAGTCATAAGTAGAACTATATGTTTATACACAATTTAGAGATAACTCTCCTTTTACATAAATAACACAAATGCATTCCCCCAAAATATATTTAATTCTGTCATACGTAGCATTGCAGTATTTTGTATATATAACATAATATTTTTCTGTATAACTTAACATATTTTTAATCCTGTAGGTTTGGAAAGTCATTTTTACTATCCACATAACAGGTAAGTAATATATTTGCTAGTTGATGTTCGTTTTATATGCTGCTAAACTATTTAGAAAATAAGCTCATTTATGTTCATAAATAAGCTTCTGTCTGGGATACATGTTGTTTAAAAATATGACTGTGGCTAGTAATAACAAGTGGACACTAATATAATTTTGTGCTGAACTAGGTTTTTCTTCTGTGAACCAAAAATTTAACACTCTACTTATGTAGTTCCTATCACTTAAACATACCAAAATCTCAGCATCAGCCACAGAGTTATGAGATTAAAGTCCAGTAAGCTCCAGTGAATTCCTTTGCTTGTAGTTAATATAAATTAACAATGAATAGGCAAGAATGTTTTAACAGTTACACAAATTCCCTGCCATGCCAAATTACACTACATTAACAGAACATCAAATGGCAAATGCTAATTTACAATAGTTTAAAAGTGAAATTTTCTACAGTCTACAGAACTCATGCTATTGAAACCCAGAAAAAGGAAAGCTTGTTTATATGTTGAAAAAAATGGCCTAGAAATTACTGTGGGGTGTGTGTGTAGGATAAAATAGGCAAGCTAATTCCATAAAATTCAATGAGCTTTTGGAATGCAAATTTCAACTGTCAAATCTTAATTAAAAAGTACCAGTCAGCACTATTTAAAAATTGGAAGAGAACTAAGTGGTGGGTTGTTGGAAAAATGTGCAACTTGCCTTCTAAATAGAGTAGGTAGGCTGACAGGTATATAATTAACATCACATCAAGTGAAGGACGGGAAGCCAACTGCAGTTCCTTGAAGGGAGGAGCTTCAGCAATTTTCAAGACAGAGAAAAAGGTTCTTCAATCATAGGTAATTTATGATGCCTTTTATTTCTAAAACATAATCTACTTTTTTTGTGTGTTGAACTTTCCTGAACCTTAGAAAGCAGTGACATTTGCAGAGCTGAGGTTTTATGCTAAGAGGTTAATATTAACACAAACGTTTAGGCACCTTGTGTCAATTAGAGCACTTTATCAGTTTTGTTGGACTTCTGGTATCTTTGGGTCATTGCTCTCTTCAACTCAACCTTTTTTTTTTGGTGAGGGGGAGTGCTGTATTGTTTCACTTATATATAAAAATAGAAATTAGGCAGCTGCCATTTGGAAGTGTTCCCTGCTTAGTGTTCTCTGCTATGGAAATATCTTTCAACACTTAGAATTCACAAGATCTACAACGTATTTTGGACAGTGATATGATTTTTAAAAAAGTGTAACACTCCTAGGCCCAAAGTGGTTTGCAGAGGACAGTAGAAAATTGCCTTATTCATGGTTTCCCTTACAATTGAGCACTTTTGTAAGATTTTTCAAATGAGGATATTCATGAGCAAAATCTCTTTGGATAGACCACAACAAGCAAAATTAAAATTAATTTCTAAAAGAAGTCTCACAACAGTTATGTCATGAACACAACCTTTTAAGAAAGGTTTGGGAGCAGTGATTCACTTAAGAAAGTGAATGAGTTAGGTATGGGATCTTGATAGGAAATGAGACTTGAAATGCAGGAATTTTGCAGACACAGAAAATGGAGATGGATATGCACAGTTTTTAAACACCAGTCGTACTGAATTCTATTGGGCACACTGAGAATTTAGAGTTCTTATAAATTAGAAAGATCCATATACATCTAAGATAATGCTTTTGCGATGTGACTTGACTTTGCCTTTATTTTCAGCCAGCATATACAGAGAATTTTGAGAACTAACAACTTAGATACGGAAAGCGTCCACTTCTGATGTCAATCTATGACAGAAAAAGGCAATTCTCTCAGTTTGCTATGGTACATAGTCTGCCAGTTCAGCACATTATGATGATGGTATCTATTCAGTTATCCACCAATACAGAATTCCTCTCATGTGATAATGCAAATCTTTATTAAACTAGGAATTTTAAAAATTAAAGTAAAACAAAAGAAAAGTTAAAACAAACACAACTGAGGCACTTTATTTTCCTATTTGTTTAGTATTTATTAAAATTAAAGCTCTAAAATGGAGCAAATAATGAATGATGGTTGCTTATTTTAAGCACTTAGTGTGGAAAATGATAGAGGAAAAGATCAGTGTTCTACCTCCAGCTGCTAATTCCTAAACACTTCATTAATTACTCAGAATTCAGAGAAGCAGGGTATTTAATTAATTTCTCAAATGAGATAAATAACAGTTAGCCATCATGCAAATGCACATCATAGTTTTAGCATGGATATTTTTGACAGCAACTCTGTAGACAGTAAAATGTCAAGTAAAGCAAAAAACCTTCACAAAATAAAACCAATGTATGTAACTGCCAATGCACCTAAACTTACAAAACCCTTCCGCAACAAGGAGCTATGTTTAGTTACATATGATTTAATTTGGGGGATCCATTTGGAGTCACTGGTGCTAACAGTAGGAGGGTAGGTACCATGATTCACTTTACCTAGAAGTCCATCACTGCTGTCTTTGGAAGCACCATGCATTTCCCATGGTCTTTCTAGAACAGAAATTTTCAATGAGGTGTGGAATGAATAGTTCATTTGGGCAACGTTTTCAAAATGTTCATGTTCACTGTCTCTCAGGAAATTAATTATGTTCTAGACAGCAAGATATTTTTCAAAGATCAAGTTAGAGCCTGAGGAAAAATAGGAATTAACCATTCCAGGTAGAAGAGGGAGGAGAGTGGTCCAGGCAGTGGAAAAAGCATTTCTAATGATCTGAATGTGAAAGAAAAGATGACATACTTGAATCAGTATACACACACACACATATATATACACACACATATACATATATGCATACATATGTGTGCACATGTGTATATATACAGTATGTATGTCACTATATATGTGACATACCGCATATATATACATAAACAGACATATATATGTATATATGTGTGTGTATATATATATACACACACACACAGATACATAGATGTATATATATACAGTATGTCACAATATATTTATATAATTCCTCTTGGCCTTTGTCAGATGGATAGATTGCAAATATTTTCTCCCATTCTGTAGGTTGCCTGTTCACTCTGATGATAGTTTCTTTTGCTGAGCAGAAGTGTTTTAGTCATGAAGTCTTCGCCCATATCTATGTCCTGAATGGTATTGCCTAGGTTTTCTTCTAGGGTTTTTATAGTTTATATATATGCGGTATGTCACTATATATGTGACATACCGCATATATATACATAAACAGACATATATACATCTATGTGTGTGTATATGTGTGTGTATATATATTTATATATATAAATGGATGTATATATTTATATATATATATACACACACACACATAGATGTATATATATACAGTATGTCACAATATATTTATATAATTTCTCTTGGCCTTTGTCAGATGGATAGATTGCAAAAATTTTCTCCCATTCTGTAGGTTGCCTGTTCACTGATGATAATTTCTTTTGCTGAGCAGAAGTGTTTTAGTCATGAAGTCTTTGCGCATATCTATGTCCTGAATGGTATTGCCCAGGTTTTCTTCTAGGTTTTCATAGTTTTAAGTTTCACATTTAGTATTTAATCCATCTTGAGTTGATTTTTGTGTAAGGTGTAAGGAAGGTGTCCAGTTTCTGTTTTCTGCATATAGCTAGCCAGTTTTCCCAGCACCATTAATTAAACAGGGAATCCTTTCTCCATTGCTTGTTTTTGTCAGGTTTTCTGAAGATCAGATGGTTGCAGATGTGTGGTGTTATTTCTGAGTCCTCTGTTCTTTTCCATTGGTCTGTATATCTGTTTTGGTACCAGTACCATGCTGTTTAGGTTACTGTAGCCTTGTAGTATAGTTTGAAGTTAGGTAGCATCATGCTTCCAGCTTTGTTCTTTTTGCTTAGGATAATCTTGGCTATACAGGCTCTTTTTTTGGTTCTATATGAAATTTATACTATTTTTTTCTAATTCTGCAAAGAAAGTCACTGGTAGCTTATGGGAAGAGCATTGAATCTATAAATTACTTTGGGTAGTATAGCCATTTTCACAATATTGATTCATCCTATCCAGGAGCAAGGAATTTTTTTCCATTTGTTTCTGTCCTCTCTTACTTTCTTGAGCAGTGGTTTGTAGTTCTCCCTGAAGAGGTCATTCACGTCTCTTGTAAGTTGTATTCCTAGGTATTTTATTTTCTTTGTAGCAATTGTGAATGGGAGTTCACTCATGATTTGTCTCTCTGCTTGTCTATTATTAGTGCATAGGAAGGTCTAATATCCAGAGTCTACAAGGAACTTAAGCAAATTTACAAAAAAAAAAAAAAAACCATCAAAAAGCGGGCAAAGGATATAGATGGACACTTCTCAAAAGAAGACATTTATGTGACCAACAAACATATGAAGGAAAGCTCATCATCACTGGTCACTAGAGAAATGCAAACGAAAAACACAATGAGATACCATCTCACACCAGTTAGAATGACAATCATTAAAAAGTCCGGAAACAAGAGATCCTGGTGAGGATATGGAGAAATGGGAATGATTTTACACTGTTGGTGGGAGTGTAAATTAGTTCATTTGTGGTGGAAGACAGTGTGGCGATTCCTCAAGGATCTAGAACCAGAAATACCATTTGACCCAGCACTCCCATTACTGGATGTATACCCAAAGGATTATAAATCATTCTGCTATAAAGACACATGCACACATATGTTTATTGCAGCACTATTCACAATAGCAAAGAGTTGGAACCAACCCAAATGCCCATCAATGATAGACTGGATAAAGAAAATGTGGTATGTATACACCATGGAATACTATGCACCTGTAAAAAAGAATGAGTTCCTGTCCTTTGCAGGGGCATGGATGAAGCCTGAAGCCATGATCCTCAGCAAACTGACACAGGAACAGAAAACCAGACACCGCATGTTCTCAATAATAATTGAGAGTCGAACAATGAGAACACATGGACGCAGGGAGAGGAACATCACACACCAGGGCCTGTCAGGATGTGGGGGTCTGGGGGAGGGATAGCATTAGGACAAATACCTAAGACATGCAGAGCTTAAAACCTAGATGGCAGGTTGATAGGTGCAGCAAACCACCATGGCACATGTATACCTGTGTAACAAACCTGCACGTTCAGCACGTGTATCCCAGAACTTAAAGTAAAATAAAATTTAAAAAAAGGCAGCTGATGTTCCGGGTCATAAACTTGGAACAAAGGGGAATTTAATTTGAAGGTTTATATACTGTGTAATAAATTATATTCCCCCAAAAGCACTTAATAAAAGTCCTATCTTAAGTGGTGCTGCTGGAAAAAAAAACACACACACACACACATTCCTCTTGGCCCATTTCTTTGACCTTAGTCCATTTTTCCTTTCTTTCCTTTACAGAGTGTTTACCTCCTTCTCTTGCCCACTTAACGTTAGACTTTCTGGACTTCTGTTCCTTGTACCTAGATCAGTGAGCCAAGTAAAGCAAGTGTAAACTTCTGATAAACTGGGACAGAAAAAATAGGAATGCCTACAAGTAAGACACTCTAAACTTACCCACCCTGTTAACGGACTCTCACCATCTGGGGAAATAAACTGACTTACAGCCATATCATATTGAATGCCTATTAAGAGTTGATTGTATTTAGTTCCAAACTTTTATGATACTTGTAATTATAATGACATAATTTAATTAGAGAAGAAATTATTTTTTTTTGTCCCAAGCATATGAATAACAACTAGCAAGTGATCATTGAATATACTTATAAAATAGTGTTCTATGGCCAGGCACTGTGGCTCACACCTGTAATCCCAGCACCTTGGGAGGCCCAGGTGGGCTGATCATGAGGTCAGGAACTCGAGTCCAGCCTGGCCAACATGGTGAAACCCTGTCTCTGCTAAAAATACAAAAATTAGCCTGGCATGGTAGCGCATGCCTGCAATCCCAGGTACTCATGAGGCTGAGGCAGGAGAGTCACTTGAACCCAGGAGGCGGAGGTTGCAGTGAGCAGAGATAGCACCATTGCACTCCAGCCTGGGGGACAGAGCAAGAATCTGTCTCAAAAAAATAAAATGTTCTACTTGTGATAGGGGAATGAAAATCAGACTGTATTAAGTTTATGCATAAATGGCAGACAAGAAAGGAAGTAGAAATTGTAAGGATAAAAACTCAATAAAATGGTCTGTGAAAAGGAAAGAGGAGGTTAAATAGTGTTTAGAGATGACATGGGGTCAAGGGACTATCTTTTGTCACTAAATGAGAGGCAATTAAGCATGTATAATATATAAGGACCGTCTAGTGACAGAAAAGGTGGCAGATCGGGGGAAAAGAGTCATTAGAATATAAAAGTGAGAAGGTTTGGATTAAAGATTATAATGTTTGGAATCATATATATTTTAATTTTTTTGAGCTCTGCAACTAAGACCTGTGGCTAAATTATTTAACTTCTCACCACTTTGCTTTAGACTTTACAATGTAATATGTATTTTGATTGATTTGTACATGGAAAAATAACTACTAAATTACCCCACATTAAAACACAAGCACAGACAAAATTATCTGTAAAGTTATCAAACCACTGCTAAAATACAAGAAAATCAATACAATCACATATTATAGCTTTAAGATATATATTTCATTTTTATAAGCCAAGCACTTTAGACAATTAGAGAATTTAGACAATTAATAGAATTTACACTTAGTGAAAATGTTGTAATTGCTTACATAAAAACAATAGAGGATTTTTTTAACTTTCTTGAGCTCTTAGTGGGAAATAAATATGCTGGCTGAAAAAAAAGAGGTTATGCATAAATTCAAAGGAATTATTCAAAGACACATAGATGCAGTTAAGCATAAAGATCTCTAAGGATATTAGAGAGTCCTTGGTCCTCAGATATGCTAAGTTTCCTCCCATTGGTAAGAATGTAATGTATGTACAGAGTTAGTATATTTTCATACTCAGCCACTAAAGCTGTGATTAGCTTGATGACAGGTCTATACTTATGAAAATTAAGAAAATCATTTAATCATGTGGCTATGTTTCTCAATTGAGTGTTCTTTATCTTTTTTGGCTTCTGGATCACTTGCTGCCACCCTTTGCAATCTGGTAGAGCCTATGGAAAAAGGCTCCACATCGCCATATCCTATGGTCACAGGCTTCCAGCATCTAGCATGTTGCCTGTCAGATATTTACAAATATTTGGTCATCCAGTCACTTCTATTTCCTGAAGCTGCAAACCTTGACTTTTATGATGCTGTTTTATCTTGATTCTTCTTTCACCTTCTCTACATTTAAAGAGTATCTTTTCCTATTATCTCCAAAAGTGATATTCAGTTGTAACTCCTTTGGAAATTTGAGCCTTCTATAGTATCTCCAGAAATGAATTTATTATGAAATTTAAGCTTCTGCACCTCTCAATTTTATGAGCCACTTCCAAGATCCCAAACCAAATATTTGTCATATTGCTTTATTTTTCTTAAAGATGACCTCTCAAATTTATATGCTTTAGATCCCACAAATGAATATGTCCATAATTTATATATATAAAATTTATAAATTTATAATATAATTACATGCATAATAGTGTATAAGCATATATATGCATACAAACACTAATATGTAATTTTTAAATTTCTGTATTTGATTTATATGACCTAATATAATTCACTAACTTCTCATATTTAATATGATTAAAACCAGCTGTTCTTCCTTTAAACTAACTTCACCTCCTAACTTACCTATTTCCATTAAGGGCAACACCATACTGTCAGTTATGCTGACTCAAAACATAAGAATAGTGATTAAATTTTCCCTTATCTTCACTCGTATTTACAGTTACTAAGATCTATCAACCTTCACTCGGTTTAGACATTTCTATATCTATTCCATTCCCATCCGGGTCTTTCTTACCACTTATCCTTTGCACTGCTAACACCATAGACCAAGTCACTTTGATATTTCAACCTTTTATTATTGCAATAGGTATCCTGGCTTTTAACTTGTGTGCCCCCTGTCTTAGATTCTATTTTAAAGATATAAATCATAATTATTTCTTGAAAACATAATTATTTATTTAAGACTAAAATAACATTGTGTCACTTCTCTGCTCAAACCCTGTGCTAGCTCATTTCTCTCAGGGCAAAAGACAGTTTTTAGAGTGTCCTGAAAAACCTTAACTGATCCCAAAACCCATTCCCTCCAATTCCACTTCCTATTTCTCTTTATTCACTTTACTCCAGCTGCACTGACTTCTAGATCCTGTCTTGAATATGCTGGACACAGTTTTAACATAAGGTCTTTTCCTAGCTCTTTTCTCTGCCTGGAACACGTTTTTCCCAGATACTCATGTCACTTACTCACTCAAGATTTCCCTCAGATGTCACCTTCACGATGAGGCCTACTGTGACTGCCTTATTGAAAATTGTAACTGCGCCCATGTTCCTGATCCTCTCTCACTGTTTATTTTTTCCAAATCACTTAACACCTCCCACTGCATTGTACAGTTTAATTATTATTGTTTTGTTTATAGTCTGTCTCCTACTGCTCCAATGTAAGTTCCATGAGATCACGGATTGTGTTCTCTTTTGTTTACTTTGTGTTCTGATCACCTTGAAGCGTGTTGGGCAGATAGAAGCATGTTGGGCACATAGAAGCTCAGTAAATATTTGTTTAGTATATTAATTACTTCTGCCGTGGCCTTTTGCGATATTCATTTAACAAGTTTCCCTGCCTTAAATCTGTTCCTTTTGCCATCAAGCCTCCATGCTGTGGCAGATAAATCATTCTGTAGTCCAACTCTGTGTATAGAATTTTGCTTAAGTCCTTCAATAGCGTCACATTCTCTATCACAAAAAGTCCAACTTCTCTGCATGCTACCTAAATGCTTCATGTTTGAACTTTAAGCTTTACTTTCAGTCATGGCTACCATGACTCACCTTCAATAACCTCTGCCTGACTTTTCATCCCCAAATCTTTCTATTTCCTGGTAATTCACTGCAGGAAACTAACACTGACCACAGAAGTATTCTTTTTACTTTGACGAGACTTCACTGAGATATCATTGCCTAAAAACCAAATAAAAACCTTTCTATCAGCCCAACATTAGTGTTATTTCAAGTATGAAGGTATATTTATTAAAACTTAATTATACAAGTAGTCAACTATTTAGTAAACTTTTTCATGTCATGATGACTTTGGTTTCCCCTTGCAATTTTGTAACTGTTGGGAACTGAATGATGACTAATTAGGTAACTAATACCCCTACTTCCAGCATGCTAGTGGTTTTAGCCTGTGAAAAAAATGAAGAGAATGTATTAAAACACTCACGTACAACAGTATATATATAGTAAATATTCTAACTGCTAGTCTGTTAGCTAAAATGACAGATTTTTAAAATTCTCAATTACCTGGAAAAATCTAGTTACATTCCAACAAGCAGTAGGGATGTCCAATACATATATTTATAGTATAACAAGGTGTTTCTACAGTGCTCTGGGGACATATAAAGTATTCACTCTAGTATTCTTTAAGTAATTAATTTATTTAAAACTGCATTAAATTTCACAGATGATACAACATTCAAATTCTTTCAATCTCTACCAAAATTGTTAAATATATGCTGCCAATGAGAATTTGAAAAGCTATTTATCAATAATTATGTTTTCCTTAAAGCAGATATTTTAGGCATTTTACAAAATATTCTGATGAAATAGTTTGAGTGTTTACATAAAATGAATAGAGGTTTCAAATATTTTCTAAGACTGGATTTGATCTCATTTTTTCCTTTATATATATATAAAATACATTATATAATATATATATTACACATATATATTATATAATGTATTTTATATATAATAGTAAAATTTTACTCTGATGTTGAAATATGTAAAACAAACAAAAAAAGAAAGCTAAAAAATTAAACCAAAATCCCAGCTATTAAAGTGTTTTCTATGGCAAACTGATTTTTTAATCAGATTTGCAGGGTAAAAGTTCAAATTGAATTTTGACTTATATAAATTTACAGACTATACTATTTATAAGAAATAACAGACTTTAAAAATGAAAGTTAATCTGACGTTTTAAGTTTTAATCGCCAAATCAGACTAATTGTCCAAATGATTATATCAATTATGCAATAATTCTTCAACAAAGGATATGAACGGGGGGGGGGGGGGGAAGTAAAAGCAACCCAAATCTACTTAATCCCATGGTTACATTTAAAGTTAAACTCAGAGAATATTAATATCAGAATAGTCTATCTCACAATCACTTAGGAGCAGGAAAAGTGGGCCGACATTTGTTAAACTACTTAGAGGAATATTTGAAATATCATTAAGGATTGGAATTATGCCAGACATTGAGAAAAAGCAGACAGGTTGCAAAACTTCAAACAGAAGAGAGTTGTTGGAGTTATATGATATGTGTGATGTCAGTATTTACTTTTTTTCTTTAAGCCCCAGATACTGAAAGGGAATCTATAAACACCCAGAGAACAATGGACTCCTTAATATGGCTACATGGGCTTATAAAATAGTAAATGATGCCAAACATGTATCTGTTTGCAGGAGGACAAAGCTAGTAACTTTGGAAATGCGGTCTGTGTTTTATTGGGGGAATAGTTGAAGCATTTAATGCTGTGTCTCAGAAAAGTTAGTATTCTAACCTGTTTCAGGTTGGCTTGGACATGAACACTGTCACATCATTTGGCAGCCTGGCTGAGCCAGTGCAGAGGAAGGTGATGATAAATGGGAGCGCGTCCAGTTGTGAGGAAGTGGCTAGCAGGGGGGCTGCGGGAGCTTTGGCATGAGGTCAAGTTTTATTTTCCATCTTTATTAATCATCTCCAGGGGGGAATAAATTGCCTGCTAATGAAATTTGCAGATAGCACTAAATTTTGAGGTGTTGCCAACACAGTTAACAAAGGAGAAATAAATATAAATGGACTTAAGCATGCTATTTATCATTTATTTGGATTTAATCAAAATTGTTCCCAGGATGCATTTATAAACGATTCCCACAAAGTAAACTGGGGGGATGGGGGGAATCTCCATCACACAGCAAGACAAATAGGCTGATAGTAGAGTCGCCCTCTATAGTCTACTAGGTTAGAAAGAAAAGGATATTCCGCAGCAAAAAATGTACTGGTTAGAATGCACTCTTTCTGCTTCCGTGGAGTGCCAATTTAGAAAATGGTAAAATTTCCAAGTCTAGAAAGTTTTCAGTTTTCAGAACTCAAAGCACAGGGCTTACAGGTAGCATATATATTTCCTTCATCTTTTTCTAACTTTGCTGTGCCCAGAACACATTGCTTTCCCTGCAGTCCTCTTGAGAGAAAGGTGCTTGTTTGTTTGTCTTTTCTCACTTCCCGTATGAACAGAGGGTCAGAGGTGAGGTAGGGCTTCATATTGCTTCCTGTTGCTATGTCTAGGCCATTGTTAATTAACCTTTCTATAAAAACAGAGAGATACATGTATATGTAAAATATTGGCTCTTTTGAAGTTGATGATATTAGATATTTTAGTTACCTATGACCCTCATAGTCACGTCCTCACTCATAAGAGATTTCGACACTTCACTTGAGGCTTTTCCTTCTTCATTGTATCTATTATGATCTTACCATCCACTAATCCAACACTTCAGCTTCTCAGCTCCTTCATATTCAGTTTCTTATTATCTCTTTGTTTATCCCATCCAACCACCTACTCCATGGTCATTCCCTGGCTCTTATTATTAAAAATACCACTGCCAAAAATCTTGATATGCTAGCTCCCCACCCACTGTCTCTACCACCTATCTTTCCAGTTCTCCAATTTTAATGATTATTTAACTTGCAACTTGACCTGAAATCAACTGGCCCCTTCCACTTTTTCACTCTCTAGTCCCTCAGGTTCTTTTTCTCTTTTCATGTAGGTTAAACTCTGTTCGTCTGCCACCATATCTACTCCCTAGATTAAACCTCAGCTCACGCCCTATCTCCTTTTTTGGTTCTCCCTTTGTAAAATCCCACCGTAGTTAAATCTAATTATACTCGAAATCAGCAGAGCACAGCTGAATACGGATGCCCACTGACTGATGTCACTTTACATTTATGACCATAAAAGTGAAGTATGCCCTGGCCCTCATTGGGAATACCGCTATATTTCACCAGCCAATTCATTGTCTACCTCCTGAGAAGGCCATTTTATACTTTCTTTTGTCTTCTCTAATTTTCTTCATTTTAAAAAAAGTCTTAACTGTAATCCTGTCCTCTCACTTTTTATTTCATGAAAAAATATAATCAGAAAATAATCTCCTTACCTTCTTACCACCAAATATGCTGACCTACTTACTTACAACTGTTCCCATAAACTCTGCTTTCCCTTCTATAGAACCAATGAACTGTTCCTATCTTAGTTCAAACTGTTCCCTTGTACAGTGGGACTTGGTGAAGTGGATGCTTTTTTCAGTTGTCTCCTTCTATCCTGCATTATCAGTGTTCTGTCTCTATTTGGTCATTGTCATCATTAAAGAGAAGTTTAGGATTATAAATAATTCTACTATAAAGACACATACACACATATATTTATTGCAGCACTATTTACAATAGCAAAGACTTGGAACCAACCAAAATGCCCACCAATGATAGACTGGATAAAGAAAATGTGGCACATATACACCATGGAATACTATGCAGCCATAAAAAAGAATGAGTTCATGTTCTTTGCTGGGACATAGATGAAGCTGGAAGCCATCATTCTAAGCAAACTAACACAGGAAAAGGAAACCAAATACCGCATGTTCTCACTCATAAGTGGGAGTTGAACAATGAGAACACATGGACACAGGGAGGGGAACGTTACACACCAGGGCCTGTTGGGGAGTAGAGGGCAAAGGGAAGGAGATCATTAGGACAAATACCTCATGCATGCAGGGCTTAAAACCTAGATGATGGGTTGATAGGTGCAGCAAACCACCATGGCACATGTATACCTATGTAACAAACCTGCACGTTCAGCACATGTATCCCAGAACTTAAAATAAATTTTAAAAAAAAGTTTAAATAACACCCAACTTAAAAACAAAGCAAAACATAATGTTTCCTTAATTCCTCATATCCTACCTGTATTATGGAATTGTGCTCTCCCAAAATCTATATGTTGAAGCCCTAACCACCAATGTGAGCGCTTTTGGAGATAGGGCCTTTAGTGAGCTTGTTAAGGTTAATTGAGGTCAAAAGGGTAGGACTGGTATTCTTCTAAGAAGAGGAAGAAATGCCAGAAATCTCTTTATTTTTATGAGTGCACAGGGGAGGTTATGTGAGGACACAGTGAAAAAGAAGCCAGGTCCAAACTAGAAAGAGAGGACACACCAGAAACCAAACCTGACAGCACTTTGTTTCTGGACTCATAGCCTGCAGAATTCTGAGAAAACAAATGTCTGTTGTTTAAGCCACTCAGTCTGTGGCGTTCTGTTCTAATAGCCCAAGCGGACTGTCACTGCTTCATGTCTGTTTTCTCCTACATAATAAATCTCCCCCAAATATTATCTTTTTTTCTGTTTTCTATTTTCTCTATTTCCATATTTTCTTTCTTGGACGCACACCAATTAGTCCTTCAACTCCGCTACTTTCCTGAAACCTCATTTGTCAAGGCCACCATGAAATGTAATACTGCCAAATCTAGTTGTTAATCTCAATCTTTATTTTACTCAATCTCTCAGTAACGTTTAGATCAGTCCCTTATCTGGGGGAAAATTTTTCTTCTCTTGGTTTCCAAGTTGTTATCCTCTTCTGTTTTTTCTCCTCTTGACCATTCAATCTTTCTCATTAGGAACTTTTGTTCCTCCTCCTGTTTCTAAACTTTTCAGTGCTATTGTTCCCTAGAACTTGGTTCTCAGCTACTTCTCATCTGCCTCTAAAACTCTCCTCAAATGGTTTCACTTAGTCCTGTGTCTTCAAATACCACCTATACAGCTATACGCTGAATATTCAAATACTTATTTTTCCTTGAAAGATGCCTTATCTGCAGTACTTCTAATCTCAGTAAACATACAATTATTCATACAACTTTTAGGTTCCCAATTTTTTTTATTTCTTTAATCACACATCTAATCTATTAACAAGTGCCAGCAAATCTACGCTCTAAATACATTTTCTTTTTATTTTATTTTATTTTTAATTTTTTATTTCCATAGGTTTTTGGGGAACAGGTGGTATTTGGTTACATGATTAAGTTTTTTGGTGGTGATTTGTGAGATTTTGGTTCACTCATCACCTGAGAAGTATACACTGGACCCAATTTGTAGCCTTTTATCCCTCACACACCTCCCACCTTTTCCCCTTGAGTCCCCAAAATCCATTGTATCATTCTTTTGCCTCTGCATCTTCATAGCTTAACTCCCACTTATGAGTGAGATGATACAATGTTTGGTTTTCCATTCTGAGTTGTTTGACTTAAAATAGTAGTCTCCAGTTCCATCCAGATTGCAAATGCCATTAATTCATTTCTTGTTATGGCTGAGTAGTATTTCATCATATATACCACAATTTCTTTGTCCACTGATTGATTGATGGGCATTTGGGCTGGTTCCCTATTTTGCAATTGCAAATTGTGCTTCTATAAACATGTGTGTGCAAGTAACTTTGTCATATAATGACTTCTTTTCCTCTAGGTAGATAGTAGTGGAATTGCCAGATCAAATTGTAGTTCCATTTTTAGTTCTTTAAGTAATCTCTATACTGTTTTATATAATGGTTTTACTAGTTTACGTTTCCATCAGCAGTGTAGAAGTTTTCCCTTTTCACTGCATCCATGCCAACATCTATTTTTGGTGGTTGTTGTTTATTTTTTGATTATGGTCATTCTTGCAGGAGTAAGGTGGTTTTGCGTTGTGGTTTTATTTTGCATTTCCCTGATCGTTAGTGATGTTGAGCATTTATTCATATGTCTGTTGGCCATTTGTATATTGTCTTTTGAGAATTGTCTATTCATGTCCTTAGCCCGCTTTTTGATGGGATTCTTTGTTTTTTTCTTGCTAATTGTTTGAATTACTTGTAGATTCTGGATATTAGTCGTTTCTCAGATTTGTTTTTACTTTTTATTTTAATATAATTTTGACTTTGGAATTATTACAGGAATAGTACACATATATTCTTCACTCAGATTCTATGACTGCTAATATCATATGTTGTATTATATATACACACATATAATATGAATAATTGTCTTCTCTATTAATTGGGAATAAATTGAAGACAAAATTTTATTTTATCCTTAATTGCTTCAGTATATATTTTCTTTTTCTTTTTTATTTGCATACGTCATTTTATTAAAGGATGGGTAGGTTTTTTTAAAATCATTTTTCCTCCTTCTTTTTGCTAAATAGTAAGACATAGATTTCTTCCCCTTAGATGAGACTGAAAAGTTTCAGTAAGATTCTATTAGATAAATATGTCGATTTCTGAATCTCAATCGTGGACCAAGGTCAATCTTACAATGATACACTTTAGTCAGATGCAAATTGAGGAATATAGCCAAGTACTTGTTTTAAACACCTTGAAAAATGTTAAAACAAGTTTATAATATTTTAGGATACTTACAAAGGCAAACTTCATAGAAGAAAGAGAGGCCTTAGAGGCCAAATACCAAGAATAGAACTTACTGCTGACTCAGTAAATAAAGAATATGTTGTGTTAGTAGTAAACTCATTATAAACATACAAGTTATGCCCGTGCCAATACCGCCAACATCAATACGTAAGCACTTTTTATGAGCAGGCATTGTTCCAAACAAGTTGTACTCTTCATTTTTTACCTTTTTATTTATTTATTTATTTATGTATTTATTTATTTTTCTTATTATACTTTAAGTTTTAGGTTACATGTGCACATTGTGCAGGTTAGTTACATATGTATACATGTGCCATGCTGGTGCGCTGCACCCACTAATGCTCGTCATCTAGCATTAGGTATATCTCCCAATGCTATCCCTCCCCCATACCCCCACCCCACAACAGTCCCCAGAGTGTGATGTTCCCCTTCCTGTGTCCATGTGATTTCATTGTTCAATTCCCACCTATGAGTGAGAATATGCGGTGTTTGGTTTTTTGTTCTTGCGATAGTTTACTGAGAATGATGATTTCGAATTTCATCCATGTCCCTACAAAGGACATGAACTCATCATTTTTTATGGCTGCATAGTATTCCAAGGTGTATATGTGCCACATTTTCTTAACCCAGTCTATCCTTGTTGGACATTTGGCTTGGTTCCAAGTCTTTGCTATTGTGAATAATGCCGCAATAAACATACGTGTGCATGTGTCTTTATAGCAGCATGATTTATAGTCCTTTGGGTATATACCAAGTAATGGGATGGCTGGGTCAAATGGTATTTCTAGTTCTAGATCCCTGAGGAATTGCCACACTGACTTCCACAGTGGTTGAACCAGTTTACAGTCCCACCAACAGTGTAAAAGTGTTCCTATTTCTCCACATCCTCTCCAGCACCTGCTGTTTCCTGACTTTTTAATGATTGCCATTCTAACTGGTGTGAGATGGTATCTCATTGTGGTTTTGATTTGCATTTCTCTGATGGCCAGGGATGATGAACATTTTTTCATGTGTTTTTTGGCTGCATAAATGTCTTCTTTTGAGAAGTGTCTGTTCATGTCCTTCGCCCACTTTTTGATGGGGTTGTTTGTTTTTTTCTTGTAAATTTGTTGGAGTTTATTGTAGATTCTGGATATTGGCCCTTTGTCAGATGAGTAGGTTGTGAAAATTTTCTCTCATTTTGTAGGTTGCCTGTTCAGTCTGATGGTAGTTTCTTTTGCTGTACAGAAGCTCTTTAGTTTAATTAGATCCCATTTGTCAATTTTGGCTTTTGTTGCCATTGCTTTTGGTGTTTTAGACAAGAAGTCCTTGCCCATGCCTATGTCCTGAATGGTAGTGCCTAGGTTTTCTTCTAGGGTTTTTATGGTTTTAGGTCTAATGCTCAAGTCTTTAATCCATCTTGAATTGATTTTTGTATAAGGTGTAAGGAAGGGATCCAGTTTCAGCTTTCTACATAGGGCTATCCAGTTTTCCCAGCACCGTTTGTTAAATAGGGAATCCTTTCCCCATTGCTTGTTTTTCTCAGGTTTGTCAAAGATCAGATAGTTGTAGATATGCGGCGTTATTTCTGAGGGCTCTGTTCTGTTCCATTGGTCTAAATCTCTGTTTTGGTACCAGTACCATGCTGTTTTGGTTACTGTAGCCTTGTAGTATAGTTTGAAGTCAGGTAGTGTGATGCCTCCAGCTTTGTTCTTTTGGCTTAGGATTGACTTGGCGATGCGGGCTCTTTTTTGGTTCCATATGAACTTTAAAGTAGTTTTTTCCAATTCTGTGAAGAAAGTCATTGGTAGCTTGATGGGGATGGCATTGAATCTATAAATTACCTTGGGCAGTATGACCATTTTCATGATATTGATTCTTCCTACCCATGAGCATGGAATGGTCTTCCATTTGTTTGTATCCTCTTTTATTTCCTTGAGCAGTGGATTGTAGTTCTCCTTGAAGAGGTCCTTCACATCCCTTGTAAGTTGGATTCCTAGGTATTTTATTCTCTTTGAAGCAATTGTGAATGGGAGTTCACTCATGATTTGGCTCTCTGTTTGTCTGTTGTTGGTGTATAAGAATGCTTGTGATTTTTGTACATTGATTTTGTATCCTGAGACTTTGCTGAAGTTGCTTATCCGCTTAAGGAGATTTTGGGCTGAGACAATGGGGTTTTCTAGATATACAGTCATGTCGTCTGCAAACAGGTACAATTTGACTTCCTCTTTTCCTAATTGAATACCCTTTATTTCCTTCTCCTGCCTAATTGCCCTGGCCAGAACTTCCAACACTATGTTGAATAGGAGCGGTGAGAGAGGGCATCCCTGTCTTGTGCCAGTTTTCAAAAGGAATGCTTCCAGTTTTTGCCCGTTCAGTGTGATACTGGCTCTGGGTTTGTCATAGATAGCTCTTATTATTTTGAAATACATCCCATCAATACCTAATTTATTGAGAGTTTTTAGCGTGAAGGTTGTTGAATTTTGTCAAAGGCCTTTTCTGCATCTATTGAGATAATCATGTGGTTTTTGTCTTTGGTTCTGTTTATATGCTGGATTACATTTATTGATTTGTGTATATTGAACCAGCCTTGCATCCCAGGGATGAAGCCCACTTGATCATGGTGGATAAGTTTTTGATGTGCTGCTGGATTCATTTTGCCAGTATTTTATTGAGGATTTTTGCATCAATGTTCATCAAGGATATTTGTCTAAAATTCTCTTTTTTGGTTGTGTCTCTGCCAGGCTTTGGTATCAGAATGATGCTGACCTCATAAAATGAGTTAGGGAGGATTCCCTCTTTTTCTATTGATTGGAATAGTTTCAGAAGGAATGGTACCAGTTCCTCCTTGTACCTCTGGTAGAATTCGGCTGTGAATCCATCTGGTCCTGGACTCTTTTTGGTTGGTAAGCTATTGATTATTGCCACAATTTCAGATCCTGTTATTGGTCTATTCAGAGATTCAACTTCTTCCTGGTGTAGTCTTGGGAGAGTGTATGTGTCGAGGAATTTATTCATTTCTTCTAGATTTTCTAGTTTATTTGCATAGAGGTGTTTGTAGTATTCTCTGATGGTAGTTTGTATTTCTGTGGGATCAGTGGTGATATCCCCTTTATCATTTTTTATTGCGTCTATTTGATTCTTCTCTCTTTTTTTCTTTATTAGTCTTGCTAGTGGTCTATCAATTTTGTTGATCCTTTCAAAAAACCAGCTCCTGGATTCATTAATTTTTTGAAGCATTTTTTGTGTCTCTATTTCCTTCAGTTCTGCTCTGATTTTAGTTATTTCTTGCCTTCTGCTAGCTTTTGAATGTGTTTGCTCTTGCTTTTCTAGTTCTTTTAATTGTGATGTTAGGGTGTCAATTTTGGATCTTTCCTGCTTTCTCTTGTGGGCATTTAGTGCTATAAATTTCCCTCTACACACTGCTTTGAATGCGTCCCAGAGATTCTGGTATGTTGTGTCTTTGTTCTCGTTGATTTCAAAGAACATCTTTATTTCTGCCTTCATTTCGTTATGTACCAAGTAGTCATTCAGGAGCAGGTTGTTCAGTTTCCATGTAGTTGAGCCGCTTTGAGTGAGATTCTTAATCCTGAGTTCTAGTTTGATTGCACTGTGGTCTGAGAGATAGTTTGTTATAATTTGTGTTCTTTTACATTTGCTGAGGAGAGCTTTACTTCCAAGTATGTGGTCAATTTTGGAATAGGTGTGGTGTGGTGCTGAAAAAAATGTATATTCTGTTGATCTGGGGTGGAGAGTTCTGTAGATGTCTATTAGGTCCACTTGGTGCAGAGCTGAGTTCAATTCCTGGGTATCCTTGTTGACTTTCTGTCTCGTTGATCTGTCTAATGTTGACAGTGGGGTGTTAAAGTCTCCCATTATTAATGTGTGGGAGTCTAAGTCTCTTTGTAGGTCACTCAGGACTTACTTTATGAATCTGGGTGCTCCTGTATTGGGTGCATATATATTTAGGATAGTTAGCTCTTCTTGTTGAATTGATCCCTTTACCATTATGTAATGGCCTTCTTTGTCTCTTTTGATCTTTGTTGGTTTAAAGACTGTTTTATCAGAGACTGGAATTGCAACCCCTGCCTTTTTTTGTTTTCCATTTGCTCGTAGATCTTCCTCCATCCTTTTGTTTTGAGCCTATGTGTGTCTGTGCACATGAGATGGGTTTCCTGAATACAGCACACTGATGGGTCTTGACTCTTTATCCAATTTGCCAGTCTGTGTCTTTTAATTGGAGCATTTAGTCCATTTACATTTAAAGTTAATATTGTTATGTGTGAATTTGATCCTGTCATTATGATGTTAGCTGGTTATTTTGCTCGTTAGTTGATGCAGTTTCTTCCTAGTCTCCATGGTCTTTACATTTTGGCATGATTTTGCAGCAGCTGGCACCGGTCGTTCCTTTCCATGTTTAGCGCTTCCTTCAGGAGCTCTTTTAGGGCAGGCCTGGTGGTGACAAAATCTCTCAGCATTTGCTTGTCTGTAAAGCATTTTATTTCTCCTTCACTTATGAAGCTTAGTTTGGCTGGATATGAAATTCTGGGTTGAAAATTCTTTTCTTTAAGAATGTTGAATATTGGCCCCCACTCTCTCCTGGCTTGTAGGGTTTCTGCCGAGAGATCCGCTGTTAGTCTGATGGGCTTCCCTTTGAGGGTGACCTGACCTTTCTCTCTGGCTGCCCTTAACATTTTTTCCTTCATTTCAACTTTGGTGAATCTGACAATTATGTGTCTTGGAGTTGCTCTTCTCGAGGAGTATCTTTGTGGCGTTCTCTGTATTTCCTGAATATGAACGTTGGCCTGCCTTGCTAGATTGGGGAAGTTCTCCTGGATAATATCTTGCAGAGTGTTTTCCAACTTGCTTCCATTCTCCCTGTCACTTTCAGGTACACCAATCAGACGTAGATTTCATCTTTTCACATAGTCCCATATTTCTTGGAGGCTTTGCTTATTTCTTTTTATCCTTTCTTCTCTAAACTTCCCTTCTTGCTTCATTTCATTCATTTCATCTTCCATTGCTGATACCCTTTCTTCCAGTTGATCGCATTGGCTCCTGAGGCTTCTGCATTCTTCATGTAGTTCTCGAGCCTTGGTCTTCAGCTCCATCAGCTCCTTTAAGCACTTCTCTGTATTGGTTATTCTAGTTATACATTCTTCTAAATTTTTTTCAAAGTTTTCAACTTCTTTGCCTTTGGTTTGAATGTCCTCCCGTAGCTCAGAGTGATTTGATCGTCTGAAGCCTTCTTCTCTCAGCTCATCAAAGTCATTCTCCGTCCAGCTTTTTTCCGTTGCTGGTGAGGAGCTGCGTTCCTTTGGAGGAGGAGAGGCACTCTGCTTTTTAGAGTTTCCAGTTTTTCTGTTCTGTTTTTTCCCCATCTTTGTGGTTTTATCTACTTTTGGTCTTTGATGATGGTGATGTACAGATGGGTTTTTGGTGTGGATGTCCTTTCTGTTTGTTAGTTGTCCTTCTAACAGACAGGACCCTCAGCTGCAGGTCTGTTGGAGTACCCTGCCGTGTGAGGTGTCAGTGTGCCCCTGCTGGGGGGGTGCCTCCCAGTTAGGCTGCTTGGGGGTCAGGGGTCAGGGACCCACTTGAGGAGGCAGTCTGCCCGTTCTCAGATCTCCAGCTGCGTGCTGGGAGAACCACTGCTCTCTTCAAAGCTGTCAGACAGGGACATTTAAGTCTCTTCAGTATATATTTTCTATAAACATAGATAATGATGTTCGTATGTCTAATTGCTGGTTTGTTAATTTGAGTTTTGTTGGTATCTGCCAGGTTACTCCACTTTAAAGCTACTATTTTCCACCGTATAATTAAAGTATGCTGAGAGGAGATACCTTAGTATCCTGTTCCTTCAGCAACTTGCTGCCACTTGTTTAAGCATTCACTGATGATTCTTGCCTGAATAAACTATTCTTATGATGGCTCTTGTGATAGACAAAATCATGCTCCCTGCAACTGATGTCCATGTTCTAATCCCTAGAACCTATGAATATGTTAGTTAACATGATAAAGATGAATTAAAGTTGAAGGTGTTATTAAGGTTGCTAATCTGCTGACCATAAAATAGAATTATCCTGGATTGTGTGAGTATAACCAGTTTAACCAGAAAGGTCATTCAAAGTGGAAGAGGGGGGTAGAAGAGAGAGTCAGTCAGAGGGAGATGTGACAATAGAAGAATATCAGGATTATGGGATAAGTAATAGATTTGCTTTCACTGTTTTTGAAAATGGAGGAAGTGGCCATGAGCTGAAGAATGTGGGCTCCATCTGAAATCTGGAAAAGGCAAGAAGACAGATTTTTCTCTACAGCCTCCAGAAAAGAACCCATCCATCCTAACACCTGGCTTTTAGCCCAGTGATATCCCTGTCAAACCGCAGATTTACAAGTCTGCAGGATTATAAATTCATATAGTTTTAAGCCATTAAGTTTGTTGTAACTTTTTATAGCAACAAAAAAATAAATAAATAACAATTACCAAAAGGCAAATCTATCATTTCTTATATGTATTAGTTGCTTTTTAAAAAAATTGTAAAGCAATATTGTTATTTTATTTAGAAAATCAAACTTGGCTTCCCCAGGTATATTGCTAAACAAAATTAAGAGGATACTATATGTAATTTGGTTAGTCACAGGAGCTGAAGAAAATCATAATAAATTAAATAAGCAATGATTTTTTTTCACCCAGAAAAATTCTACACTCCTAATTTTCCTATTGTATTTATGTAGACTTAATTTTCATTATGGTCACATAAAATATTTAATTTGATACTGTACATACTTATTGGTCTGTTTACTATAATTACTTGCATTGTTATGTTTCTTTATATTTCTATTTTTAACTAGGGGGTGTAGGAAAAGAATGATTTCATCAGATACCTTGGCTAGAAAAATTAATAGAAAATATATATGACCAAGAGAATTTGGGACTTCTTGAAACTTATGTAAGTTTTGGCAGACATCATAAAAGGGAATCTTAGAAAAATGCATATGGCCTTATTTTTTATCACAACTGTTTCCTAGAGCTATTTTGGAGAAGAATATAAATATTTTTGTCATAACAACAGTGTTTTCATAGTGTTCTTGTATAAATGAGTAGTTGCTGTTCTGAATTAAAAAGTTTGCCCCATTCCTTTAGTAGACAAGGATGTGTCAGATTATAAGATGATTAATTATTGAGAGATGATTGGGGTAATCATTTTACCTTTACAAAATCAATTACAAAAGTTGTTCTGTTTAATTCATCCAGTATTTTGCTTGTGTAATTTTTTATGGTTCTATCAGCAAGAACTTTATTTAAAAAATTAAAGCTACCTGGCTGGTATCATAAAAGCAGTAATTTTTGACAAAGGAAGAGAATGTAAAGCTACAATGAAGTAAGTATTCAAACATGTGTTCTGGTCAATGTTACTTTATCCTTTATTCACAGTCAAAAACTTGCTAATTTTTGGTTTTCTGCTTTAGAATCCAAGTTGACTGGGGGAATTTTTTTTGAGCCAGGAGCAGTTTATATTCAAGTTTTCTTCAGAAGGCTCACAGAAATTGAAAGAGAAAAGGAAGGTATACATTTGCCAGAAAATTAGAATGAGAGAGATGGGGAAGGAAAAGGAAATATGGTCTTACAAAAGTAACTACATGCCTTCTCTTATACCTAAAAATATAAATCATTCTTTTTTTTTAACATTTTTGCCTTTTTAAAGATTTTTTCCTTTTCAGAATTGTGAAATTAAGCAAATATTTTGCCTAAGAAAAAAATTATGAAATACAGTTTTTCTGTATTCATATACTTTAACTTTACTGTCTTCCTCTCTTTATTTAGGTATGTCTGTCCAGAGTGGCCTCTCACTGTGTTTTTCACTTCATTAATCAAAACTTGTTCTCTGAAGTCAAGTTGACAAATTCATTCACACAAAGGCAAGAATAACAAATATTACCATAACAATTGTTATCCATTTCCAGACATTATCATCAATCTTGATACTTTTTATAACTCATAGTATTTGTGTCCTCAAAATCCCTTCCAACTGAATATTTCAGGCAAAACCTATCACTTGGCCATAGTTGGTCAGAGGAGGAAATCTATTTTTTAACCTTTCACTAAAATAAAAAATAAATTCAAAAACTAGATGATATTTTCTTGCTGAAGTATTTTGAATTTTTATTGAAAAAAATCTTCAGTTCCTTATAGATGATTATCAGTTCATAAAGAGGCAATAAGAACATATTTGCAAGGCAAGGAGCTCACTGCTCTTCCTAAGTATTGAATGGCAATGCTCCTGGTGCTAGATTCTCTATCACTCATGATCTGTAATATGTTCCCTTGAAATTCTCATATGTTTCTCTGTTTAGGTTACACAGGTAAGTCTGGTTTTCTTCTTTAGTTTGGAAGCTCTTTAAGGATAGAACCATGGTTGCTAATCTCTTTATCCTCTTTGGCCCCAAATCCTGGGACAAGTATTATAAAAGTATTTTCCCTTTGACATTATCCCGTATTTAACTGAATCCAGGGAATAAAGACGTAAGGTTGAATAGCTGGACAGCATTTTAACATAAGTATGGTAAAAGGAAAAGACAGACAGGAAGATTAGTTTATATTTTTGGCTAGAAAGTGATAGAAACCGAATTAAACATGAAAAAAAGTTACTACCATAACTAGTTCACAAAACTGTTCATGGGGCTTTCTGGAATCAAGCATAATTATTCTGTATGTTCAAAAAAGTTATCAGTTCTCACCCTTTCTCTCCATCTTGACTCTATTGTTTTATTATTTTTTATTTTATTTTACAGACTGTGTCCCCATGGCAATGTGGCAGCAAAAACGAACCCCAAGACCTCCAGACATTGTCTCATTCTTGCATCAGTGATCATATCCAATGGGAAATGGTTTGCCAATTGGCTGGCCAGAGATACCTGGTCAAATTCTGAAAGGAGCAGAATTAAGGCACGTAATTAATAGTTTTAAAAGATGGAAAATATACAAATGCTAAAAGAAAAGAGAAATTCTGCTGTTAGGAGAAGAGCAAAGAACGTGTTTTATAAAACAACATAGAGAACTATTGTTGAGAGATTCTTCATCTAGTTCTTTCTGTTTGTTATATAATAATGTATACTGCCTTAAGAACAGAAAATCAGAATAGACATGGAATTTACTTAGTGTAAATTCAGACTCCCTAGTTAGACCACAGTGAGCTGGTCTTCTTTGAAGTCTACTCTATTAGGAATGACTATTCTTCTCACTTAATAGATGTAAATGGCAGACATAAGACAGCACGATATGTGACTATTGGGATAGAACATGTTCTTTTTGATATCTTCCTGGCTGTAGCTATAATTTGTCAGATGGAAGGAGCTCAGCATATAAGAAACAGGAACATTTATGACCTAGATTTAGTAAGTTTGAATTAGGAAATGCCGTTATGCAAATACCATTTAGGGCTTTCGGTAATCTGTGAGACTGTGATTATTCATTTCAAAAACAGAAAGAAGTCAGAAAATCGGAGTTACTAGTGTTATAACTCAAATAAGACAGACATAGGCACTGCTTTTGCAGAGCTCAAATTATGGCGGTGGATTTAAACAAGCAGAGAAGCTGATCCAATAGTGAAATAAGGGCTACCATGAGAGAAATGTCAGGTATCATAGGAGATAGTGTTAACCTGAATATGCAATGAGTTATTCAAGATGAAAGAATATATAACATTTGGAAAGGGGTGAGGACAATGTGTGAGGGAGTAAGTCATTTTTTGGATAAATATTTTGAAGGCATTCTTAGTGACTTGTGTATTTGATATACAATAATTTCTATTAAATGGATGAGTGTCAGTGTTTTGGAAGCAATTTGTTTTCTAAGGATATTTTCCTCACCAAGTGCCTCTGCCATCTATGAAGCTCATAATAGAAGAAGAAAGTATTTACTGGCCTATTATATGGATCTCATTGGGATCTGCATTAAGACTTCAATGATGATGGATGCAAGCAGGAAAGTAGTCAGTATAGTGAAAAGGAAGCTGTTCCAAGCCTGGTGATGCATAGTACAAAGTTTTTGGAATAACCTGGAATAAGGTTAGGCCCTAGTTATGAAAGAAGTGAAGAGACCAGTCCAATGCCTGGTCTCTTGAGCATCTCACCTGCAGAGGTAAAGTGAGGGGTAAGCAGTAAGACAGTTACCTCTAGGGAGTCAAGGTGATTAGTGTTCAAGTGTTGCCTAATTCTTTTCTCCTCTGACTTCTCTCTTCCCTTTGGGCAGCCCATTGCTACACCCGAAATATTCAAAGGGTCCCTATTGCCTAGTGAATCAAGTACAAATTCCTGAAGGTTTTACATAACATGGCTCCAGTCAATGTTTCAGAAAGCTTCCAGTACTCCCTTGCCTACAATAGTCAACTTGGATAATTTATTATTCTCAGAACCTAACTAACATGGATATTTCCCATATTTCTTTTTGCTTGTGATATTCTCTCTGCCTGATTGACACCCTTCTACCAACTGTACTCTTAGACATTTGTCTTAAAGAATCCTGTTAAATTCCCCTTTTTCTAGGAAGCCTTGCCTGAACCCTGGAATCAATTGTTATTTCACTCTCATATCTCATGCTCATGTAATACCCATGACCTTTTGATTATAATCATATTTTGGCTTTTAACATTTGGTTTATATTATGGGGATTTGTGCAGAGGTAATTTAATATAGGGGGAAGTTGGAGTCTGACAAATCTTTGATATTTCATTGACCATTTGCTCATTAGGCAAATTATTAGGTTTTTTTCTGAGCCTCCATGTATTTTAACACATAGAGGGTGTTTATAGAGGTAAAATTCTTTTTTTTTTTTCTTTTTTTTTTTTTTTCTTTTACAGGATCTATTAGCTGCTTCTTCAGTTCTCAAACAGGGGGCACTGCTACCTCCATGGGGGACAGGTAGAAATGTGTAGGGGTCTTAACATACCATAACAACTAGGAGACACTATTTGTGTTGGTGACAGGAAGCTAGATGCTGTCATGTGTGTGGCAGTCCCATGCAAAGAAGGATTGCTGCACCCAAAGTACTGAATGTTCCCAGATAAGAAACACCAGTAAGTAAACAAGAAAAGTCATTGTTAGGCAGCAATTTTTTGTTTCGAGGGGATCAAAAAAGTCAATTTTCTTAACTATGCAAATAGAAGACTCTTGGAAAGAATATTCAACTTTATATTGTATAACTTGATAAAGTGTTGCTTCTCTAAAAATCAATTGTTATGCAGAACTGATCAGTCAGGGAGAGGTAGGTAATCTTCTTAGAAGTCACTAATTTTTAGAGCACAACTTTATAGATAGAGGCACACATGTAAAATTTGATCTAAAACATAAAGCACGAGAAGAAGCCAACTACTTGAGATAGAAGAGAATACTGTAGTAAAAGGGATCAACCACTGTGAGATCCCTAAAGCAGAGAAAAGCTAAGTGGTATATTTCTGCAATATAAGACCTGCATGCCTGAAGCATCATAAAAGAGAGAGGAGGGGTAGCATGACATGAAACCAGAGACAGTGGAGTAGACCATGGATATTTTTCTCTCATTTCAATAAATAATGATTTGAAGAACATAAAAACATTGGAATGACATAAGCTAATTTTTGGATGTATATATTCACTCATGCTCTTGTGTGGAGAGTGGACTGGAGAAAAGATAGCAATAAAGCAGTTAGCAATCCGTTGCAGTAATTCAGATAAAAGGTGTTGTTACCTAGACCAGCAGGATGTCTGTGGAGATGAGGAGAAGTATGTGATTCTGGATATAAAATATCTTGGATGTAGGCAAAAAAGAACATGGCAGTGCGTGAATGGTATGTGGGAAGTACAAGAAAAGGATGAATTAAGGATGACTTCTAACGGATTGCCATCTAATAAGATTGGGATTATGCAGCAAAAGTTTCAGTGAAAATATGTATAAATAAATTGCTTAGAATTTATTTATACATGTATAAATATGGGTATAAATTTGATGGTTGGTGAGTTGGGTCTAAGAAGGAGGACAGGGCTAGATACAATATTAGTGAGTTAGCTTATTCAAATCACCTAAAAAGGGTATAGACAAATAAAAAGAAAAGGTCCAGGAATGAGTCCTGGAACCATTCAGCATTCAGAAGTGGGAAAGATAAAAAAGTCAGCAAAAGATGCTGAGAAAGGCGAGCCAGAGTGAAGTGAAAGAAAAACAAAGAGAAGGGATATCACAAAGGCTTAGAGATGAAAGTGTCTCAAGAAGGAGAGCATGGTCATTTCTGTCAACTCAGTAGAATGTTACTCAGTGGCCAGATGAGCGAAGAAAATGACCATAGCATCAATCAACCAGAGACTGTAGGGGTATAACGGTGTAATACCTTTTCTCACTCATTGCAATGGGCACTGCCAGCATTTCTATAACAACAGGTTAAGAAAAGAAAAGTATAACAAATTTATTTAATCAAAGTTTTAGGTGACATTGTGATACAGGAAGCAGAAAGAAATTATTTAGGCAGATACTGAGGGTAAAAGAGTACTTAGCAGAGCTTCCCCTTTAACACAAAGCAGCCCACAAAATTATTTTTTTTCTAACAAAGAGAAACTTGAAAAATTGAGCTGCAAACATAGATAAGCAAGATGGAAGCTTGCACAGGGAAATGCCAGCATCTGTGCTAATAGAAAAGGGGTACCTGGGGGCCAGGCATGTCCATCATGGAGACTCCATTTTCCCTTTTTTTGTTACCACATGGACAGTAAAGAAACGGGCAACATGGTGCCAGCCAGGCAGAGAACACATCTGCATATAAAAGTTTAAGGTGGGGGTGGCCAGTTTTTTGCACCCTATGCAAATGGCACACCTAATCCCAAACAGTTTTTCACACCTTATGCAAATGGCAGACCTGGTATAACCAATCTTTTGTTCTTTATGTCAGTCAGACACTGCCTTTTCGAGCTCATCTCTAAAAAGCTTGTGTTTCACCTCAGAAATGGCAACCTGTTTGGCACCCCTCTCTCTGCAGCAGAGAGAGCTGTTTTCTTTCTTTTGCCTATTAAAGTCCTGCTGTCAACCTCACTCTTTGTGTGTCTGTGTCTTAGTTTTCCATGGCTGTGAGACAAGAAACTTCAGGTATCACCCCAAGCGAACGACTTCGTTTCAGTGGGAGCCTTCAAAAAGGAAGACACAAAGACCCAGGAGAAAACTGTCCATTTTTATGCTTAGATTCAACGAGGAGTGAACAGCTGCGTAGAAATGTAATTTGACAAAAGAGAATGTTCTAATAATAGTAGACTGAGTGGGGAAACCTAGCAACACCTGTATATTTTGATTAGTCTTGATGCCTCTGTGTGGCATTCCTTTCTCCTGTGTATAGTACAGGACCCCTCTGAAATAAGGTTTTTATAAACTACTATGGGACAAGGGTAGATCAGATAATTTTTTATGACCACTTCTTACATAAAAGGCAGGCGAAGGATAAATTAATATTTCTAGGTTTATGGCTAGCTTTGTTGGGGAGGGGTTCTGGTTCCTATGACCTGCCTTGTGAAAGAGGGATTCTAGTTTCTATGGCCTGCGGTGGGAGAAGAAGGGAAGCAGAAGAACCAGCAATCCCATTACTGGGTACACACCCAAAGGATTAGAAATCATTCTATTATAAAGACACATTCACACGTATGTTTATTGTGGCACTATTTACAATAGCAAAGACTTGGAACCAATCCAAATGCCCATCAATGATAGACTGGATAAAGAAAATGTGGCACATAGACACCATGGAATACTATGCAGCCATAAAAAATGAATTCATTTCCTTTGCAGGGACATAGATGAAGCTGGAAACCATCATCCTCAGCAAACTAACACAGGAACAGAAAACCACACAACACATGTTCTCATTCATAAGTGGGAGTCGAACAATGAGAACACATGGGCACAGTGAGGGGAACATCACACACCGGGGCCTGTAGGGGGCCTTGAGGGAAAGGGGAGGGAGAACATTAGGACAGATACCCAATGCATGCAGAGCTTAAAACCTAGATGACAGGCTGATAGGTACAGTAAACCACCATGGCACATGTATACCTATGTAACAAACCTGCACGTTCAGCACATGTATCCCGGAACTTAAAGTAAAATAAAAAAAAATTAAAAGGAAAGCTCAAAAAAAAGAAAGATCGGAGAATTTTAGGAATAAACTTTGCTTCTGAGGCCCTTCCAATGTCCTTCAATGCAAAGTACTCAGCACGCCAAAACACCACCCTGTGTGTGGTGTAGTTTTCTAAGCATCATCAGTACTCTTCACAGAAGTATTTTCTGTAGAATGACTGGGACAGAGGCCACAATGGAATTGGTTAAAGAGGGACTGGGCCTTGTAGATCTGAAAAGATGATGAATCAAGGTAATGCACAGCTTTTCTTTGAAAAACATTTAAAATGACTAATTTCCTAAAAGTTATATTTTATAGCATTAATTATAAAGCATCATTGATCTTCAAACAAAGGACAAAAGTCACCAATTGCCAGTAATGTACTGAGAACTGAAACGGGGTGGTCAGTGCAGGAACTGATTCTGAGCTGGCCCTGTGGGAGGCTGTCATTGCCAGTACATTGAATTTAAAAGTTAGGAAAATGTATTTGGGCCTCCAACTTGGTGAGCTAATATTAAAACACTTGCATAAATCTAGAATCTATGAAGGATTATGTCTCAGTGAAAGGATCAAGTAGAAATGGCAGACACGCATGCACAGGAAAATGATAAGAAAGTCAGTTTATCACCACATATTATGGTGTAAGGAAAAAAACACAAAAACAGCAACTTTCCCAGAGAAATCAAAATCAAAGTCTAATATTTCACATGGGTTTTACTTTACCCATATAGAGTGGTCCAGATAAACATAAATACAGTAGTGCCCCCAACTGATCCACAAGGTATATGTTTGGAGACCCCAGGTGGATGTCTAAAACCTTGGATAATACTAAACTCTATATATATGATGCTTTTTCCTGTACATAAATACCTGTGATAAAGTTTAATTTTTAAATTAGGCACTGTAAGAGATGAACAATAACTACTAATAAAATAGAACAATTATAACAATATGCCATTGTTACTACTCTTAAGCTTTGGGGCCATTATGGCGGGCCCTCACAGTATATTTTGGAGATTGGTTTCAGGACCTCTACAGATATCAAAATCTGCAGATGCTAAAGTCCCTGTTAGAAAATGGTGGTGTATTTTGGATATAACCTATGCACTTCCCGCCATATACTTTAAATCATATCTTAATTATATAATGAAATGTAAATGTAAATATTGTATAAATAGTTGTTATCCTGTATTGTTTTTATTTATATTGCCTTTATTTTTGTATTGCTATTTTTATTGTACTTTTTTGTTCAAATATTTTTGATCTGTAATTGGTTGAATGCACAGAGGTGGAACCTGCAGAAACATAGGGCCAGGGCCAACTGCATTATGTAAAATAAGAGTTACTTACTGATTAACAGGCAGGTAGTGTATACAATATATATACCTAGGACACAGGGATGATTCATGTGTTGGATGAGACAGAGTGGGACAGTGTAAGATTTTATCATGCTGTTCGGAATGTTTAACAATTTAAAACGTATGAATTGTTTATTTCTGAATTTTCCATTCAATATATTCAGACCGCAGTTGACTGCAAGTAACTACAGCTGCAGAAAGCAAAGCCATGGTTAAGGGAAGATTACTATATTAACATTAGCATCAAAGACATCCTTTCAGTGTCTGGAAACAGTAAATAGTAAAGACACACACTGGAAATCCAGCCTGCAAGAAAATTTATTAGTGGAGAGGACCTACAAAGGTAAGTTAATACTTTTCTTGAAAGGGGGCTATAGCCTTGTTAACTTCCAACAATAGGGTAGCATATAATGAATACATCAAATCGAGGTCACACAATGTGTACATTTAAGACCATTTTGGTGGGGGAAGGGAGACCATCAGGACAAATAGTTAATGTATGCGAGGCTTAAAACCTAGGTGACGTATTGACAGGTGCAGCAAACCACCATGGCACATGTATACCTATGTGACAAACCTGTACATTCTGCACATGTACCCAGAATTTAAAGTAAAATGTAAAAAAAATAAATTAAAATTAAATCTTTAATACTGTTTCTTTTCAGAAATACGAGAGGCTACACTATCTGAAAATTCCTCAAACTGCAGAATTCGTTCATACTTCCTGTAAAAAGAAATTCAAAGGTCTTTTAAAACATGTAGCTGTCTTTGAAATAAAGAAATGGAAGTTTTCAGGGATGCACACAGAAAAAGACAGCTAATACCAGAGTGTCAAATCAATATTGAAGCTCTACTATTGTGGGGAGTTTAAAAATGCCAAGATTTTTTTGGCCCCCATTTTATTGTAAAAGTTTTAATATTTTCAAAATAGAAAGTTTTTTGCCCCATTTTATTGTGAAAGTTTTGAAACTTTCAAGATAGAAATGGCACACCAAAATCTTAGAGGATACACTTATATTCCTGTCACCTATATTCCTCCATTAACATTTACAATACTTGCTTTTTTTCACATATCTATCTGATATGGTTAGGCTTTGTGTCCCCACCCAAATCTCATCGTGAATTGTAATTCTCATACTCCTCATAACCCCCATGGGTCAAGGGAGAGACCAAGTCAAGGTAATTGAATTATGGGGGTGGTTTCCCCCATGCTGTTCTCGTAATAGTGAGTGAGCTCTCCTGATATCTGATAGTTTCATAAGGGGCTCCTCCCCTTCAGTACTTCTCCTTCCTGCCGCCTTGTAAAGAAAGTGCCTTGCTTCCTCTTCGCCTTCCACCATGACTGTAAGTTACCCGAGGTCTCCCCAGCCATGCTGAGCTATGATTCAATTAAACCCCTTTCCTGTATAAATTACTCAGTCTCAGACAGTTCTTTAGAGCAGTTTGAAAACAGACTAATAGACCATCCATCTATTCATTCTTCTACCTTTGGGTACAAACACCTTTTGTTTTTTGATGCCTGTCAAAGTAAATTCCAGACATCAGTATACTTCATCCTAAATATGTCAGAATAAATATTAACCAGAATTCAATTTTTGACTTTTTAAATTTTGATGTAAAATGTACATACAATAAAATGCATCATTTTTAAACTGAGTTTTGACAAATGAATACATCTGTGAAACCCAGCTCCCAACATGATATAGAATATTAACTGTACCATCAAGTCAGGAAGTTTGTTTATGACTCTTCCCAATAAATACCCATCTCCGCTTCCCCAGTGGTAACAACCTTCTTGATTTTTTCCCACCATAGAATATTTAATATAAATAGAATCACACTTTATGTACTTTGTTGTACAAGATTTCTTCCTCTCACCATCAATATATTTGAGATTCATCCATTGTTACATGTATCCACCATTTGTTCCTTTTTATTCTGAGTATGATTTGATATGAATATACTGTATTTTGTCTATCCATTTTATTTTTAACCAAAGAGTTTCATAGGTCAATGCTATCAAAATTTCAAAGAATATAACCCTTTATTTGATATAAAGTATTTCACAGAATAGAAAAGTAAAAGAAGGAACCTTTCATCACTGTGCTACCATACCTAGATAAAGGTAATTGAAAAAAAGAAAAAGCACAAGTCATCTCATTTATTAATGTTAATGCAGAAATATCTCTTAAAATTTTAGAAAATCTAAGCCAACAGCCTGTAACAGAAGAAAGTTAATAGTTCAACCGCTCAAACACACACAAATACCCTTCAGTACCAACTTGATCTTAACACAGAAATATGAGGACTATTTAACTTTGGGAAATTCGTGTTAGAACAATTAATTTCATTTGTAACTGAAGGGAAAAAAATACTACATTATTATCCTTACAAGTGACCAAAAAAGCACTTGAAAAATTTATGGTTATACAAATAAAACAACAACAAAAAAGATACCTCTCAGCAAACCAGGCATAATTCAATCTAGCTATGTATAGAAGTGACTACAATCATGAAGTTGATGTCTATCATTCTTAGGCGTGTTTTTATACTTTCATTATATTAACATGTCTTTATATATAGAAAATAATATTTTATAACAAATTTTTACATGCAAAGCAATATTTTACTTATTTATTTGAAATTTGTTTTCTCCCCACTCAATATTATGAATTTACCCAGGCTAGCATCATTGGTAGTATAGTTCATGTTTTAATTCATTTATAATATTCCATTTTATAAATCAAACATATGGTATATATTAATTCCTTTGAGAAAGAGATAATTTTTTTATTTGTTATAGAGAGATACAGTGAGCATCCTTGTGTGTATCTTTTCATGCTCAATTTTCATTGAAGCACAACAATTAGGTCGATGGTTTGTGGGTATTTTCTGCTTCACATGTTGTAAATTTGCTCTACAATGTGTAACAATTACCATCAGCAGTGACTGAGCAACTCTTTTCCCAGTTCCTCACTAAAATTTGGTGATATCAGTTTTATTAATTAAAAAACTAACTGGAAATGGTATTATTTTCTATTAATGTTCAAACTTGAATATTTGTGAAATTACTAATAATACCTGTGTTAAAATGACAAATTGGGTTCTTTACAGAATGCTTATTCACAAGCTTTGCCCATTTTTTAAAAACTGTGATATTCATCTATTTATGTGAAAAACTCTTCACTTATGTTGTATGCAATCTTTGGCTGGCTATGCAGTTTCCCATATCTGTAGCTTGACGTTTTATTTCACTTCTGGTGTCATTTGTAAAACACAATATTTTTTATTCAAATGATCAAATGTAGCAGTCTTTACTATTATGATTTGTGATTTTTATATTTTTTAAAAATATATATTCCTATCTTGGGATCTAAGATTTTGCTTTGTAAATACGTACAAAAATGATGCAAGTATAGCCCTTTGACCCAGGAATTACTTTCCTGAGTGATAAGGGTACTGAAATGTCTTGAGATAACATGACTTGCTTTCCATTTCCCAGCTAAACAAGGGCAGCTTTGAAACTGAATTCCGTAACTTCTGTTTGTAAGGCTGGGTTGATTTTCACTGTATAAAACCATGGGTGATTTAACATGTTTTCGTCTTAGCAATACTTGCAAGGCTGCACCTCTTAGCAATTCAGTGTCTAATATCAATATAATGCAGCTTTAATGCCGAATATCTGACATGTTTTGACAGTCTTACAGAGATGCTACTTTGAAGTAGATGGGAAAGAGACAAGAGGTAAGAAAGAAATTTTGAGCTTTCTTTGCACTGGAACCCACTGTCTATAGGTTATAATGACAGTTGATTTTATAGTGCAATCTGTATGTACCACACACTTTGCATGCTTAATTTATCTAATTTTAGCTCATAAGAATCCTAAGATAGGTATTAATAGTTTCACTAACCTCAGTGAATAAGCAACTGAGACACAGAAAGATGAAGTAAAGTGAACCAAGTCAAAAAGCAAAGCTGGGATTCAAGTTTAGGTAGCATGGCCTCAGAAGTCATACTCATAACCACTGCATGGGACTGATTCTTCATATTCTAGGTCATATCCTAGGTTCGGCTTACTTAGAAGTATTTTCCTTAAAAATAAATAAGTGAATATGTAAATACATAAATTTACACCATTAATCCATGTTTATCATAAAAAATGAGGAAAAAAAGATACAAATGAGAATGAAACTCCCTTCTATCCCATTACATCAGGGATAATCATGTTAATATGTTTTGTATATCCAACCTGAAGTTTTTCTCACAATATATTATTTTTCATATTTTAAAATTGAGAATTTAACATTATTTTCTCACAATATATTTTTCATATTTTAAAATTTGAAAATTTAACAAGTGAATATCGAACATTTTACAGTGATAGTAAGAAACTGATAGAGAATATTTAGGATGTATATTACAATGTATTCATGACAAATTCATGTGTTGGTATTTTCAGTTCTAGGTGGCTTCATGTAAAACGTATCAGTTGTGATTAAATTTGATTACATCAGAAAAACTAAAATTCCAGAGGCTTATGCATGACAGCATTCTTAACAGTATCTATCTCATGTTTTAGTGACGATTAGATAGATAATTATTATAACAAGCTCAGCCCAGTGCTTGGCATATAACATCGCTATTATCATTGTTGTCAGTATTATAATTATTACTCTAAAATCACCTGATATTATTGCCGGATTAGATGCATTAGTTATTGGGCTATCAACCTTTGCATAAGAGCATCCTTCTGAGTACTGCAAATAAATATTAAACTCAAAGATAAATAGAGTTATTTCTGTATTAGTCCATTCTCATGCTGCTAAGAAGAACTGCCTGAGACTGGGTAATTTATAAAGGAAAGAGGTTTAATTGACTCAGTTCTGTATGGCTGGGAAGGCCTCAGGAAACTTACGATCATGGCAAAAGGTGAAGCAAACATGTCCTTGTTCACAGGGTGGCATGAGAGGGAAGTGTCCAGCAGAGGGGGAAAATCTTCGTATAAGACCATCAGATTCACTTACTATCACTAGAACAACATGGGGGAAACCGCCCCCATGATTAAACTACCTACCAACAGGTTCCTCCCACGACACGTGGGGATTACGGAAACTACAATTCAAGGTGAGATATCATATCAGTCTAGAAAACTAAATGCTGCCCTTGAAATGAAAGAAAAATGGAAATAAGAAATATTAGCCTGGTAAAAGCATATAGAAGGATCTCCACTCTTTTTTCCTTGATTTTTTTTCTGAGATTTTCCTAGGTTTCAAATATTCGCTCCTAATTTTGCTTGCTGCACCTGTAAATTCAATAGGCTATAAAATGAGCAATACTTGAGAGACTGGGTCTCTTAAAAGAAGGCACAGTTATCTCACCCATTGCTTTTTCTCTCCCATCCCTTTTCCAATAAAACTAAGAAAGCCTGGGATGGATAAAGTCCTGAATTTTGATAAAAATATTAAACTTGAAAGGCTGTCAGATTTTCTAAGTGTAATTAAGTAGGATGAGGTACTAGAATGGGTGATGGCACAGGCTATTCAAAAAAATTATTATATGTTTAAAGACTCCCTTCATAACGATTGTAGCAGGAATAAAAACAGACCAATCTGGATAAAAGAAAATACTCAGAAAATTATCAAAGAAAAGAAATCAGTGTCTCAGATGTCTGAGATTTCAGGATAAGAATAACCTGGAGATATTAATAGTCATTTGAGAAGAAGAGCTTATGAAAAGAGAAACTATCCTAAATAATAATACAGTACTTTTCACGCTAGAGAATGTGGTAAATGGATATGAAAACTGTTTTGATCACATCAGTCTAGCAGCAGAATTCATCGGGCTTTTAACCATTTTAAACGACTATACAAAGGACATCTAAATGCTGAAAGTACAGGTAAGGTGTAACAAAGCTACTTTTTAAAAAATATTCAGATTTGACTACATAATCTCGGAGGTATTTCCTATCTCTTAAATTCATGATTTTGACATGCATCTTGTGGAACTTTTTGGATTTTCTTGTCATGGTTTCCACATAAGGCAATATATATAAAGAAATTGTAAATAATAAGGTTCAATATAACTGTGAGCTGTCATGAATTTAGTCCAAGACTTATTTGGACACTCTTATTGTAGAAAGCATAAACAATACTTACATATATTGTATTACCTAAGAACTTGTGAAAAAATTAGGATCAGCATTTGTAAGTTGAATAAACAAAAGGTCTGTAACTCCTTGTTTATAACTTTGGCACTGATAAAATTGAATTCCAATTATTTTTGAGTGTCAATCTTTCCTTGAGGGTAGAGGTAAGGTCTCCTGTGCGGGAAGAACCCTGCAATTGTAAGCCCTTATTACAGGTGAGTTGAAAGCCTCTATGATTTTTTATGTAAGCCCTCCTGCAGGGGAATGATTGGGGAACAGGGTAGGTTGCCTATTATATGATCAGACACAGAACACTAAACTAAGAATTAACCTCATAACCTACCCCCTGAAAGTGATTTCCCTCTATTACTTTTGCCTAAATGAATTCTTCTTAAGAAACCTTTTGAATATCTCATGAAAGCTATGTAATCTCTCCCCAGGGCTGGGGAGGACACAAGCATTCAAAATCTTGCATTCAATTTTAGAGGCTTCCTAGAGCTATTGAAAACCATTGATGTATCCTCTGAGAGATCCATGAACATCACATTGGGAACCCTTAATCCAATCCTTTGGTAGGAAACAAGAAGTTAATTTTCCTCTAGTCAATTTATCTAATTACATGTAAGTCACAACAATTTTATATATTTCTTTCCTATTTCATTTTTTCTCATATACATATATATATACTAAGACATAAAGCAAACCTGATCCAAACATCAGCAAGAATATATATATATACGTATATATATATATACACATATATATATACATATATATATATAAATTTCCATTGAAGGTTCAAGTTAATTAAAATTTGTCATGTAGGCATCAAAGCAGTCTATTCACTAACATGTGTCAAGTTCTATTTTATCTGTTCAAATATTTGGAAGGGCTATTTTATCAAATGGCAGGTAGTCACACAAATCGTGTACTGATTTCTTGGGGCGTTGTGGGGGGGAAACTATATATTATGTGTGTGTGTTAGATATGTATTATTTTATTATTATTTATTGTTATATGCTTACTATTATTTATTGTTTACTACCTGTTTCCTCTGCTTTGAGGGCCAGATTTTTGTCTGTTTTATTCTTTGTTGTATGTCCAATGCCTGGAACATAGCATCTGGTACATAGAAGTCACTCAAAATGCATTTGTAGAATAAATGACTTAACAAAGTAAGTTATTGAGAATGGAAGGAAATTTTATTATATACTTCAGTACATGGCTTCAGAATGTGCACCTGCTACATTCATATTAGTATAGAGTTTTCATGATTTCTCATGATAGGTAACATTTGCTTCAATCTAAGAACATTTATCTTTATTGAATACTACCACATGCCAGGTATTGTGCCAGCTGCTTTATCAAATTATCTCATTAATCCTTGTAGTAACTTTCCAAGTGTGTATCGTAATACTTATTTTACAAATGAATCCTCTGAAACCAGAGAGTTTAAACAGTCAAGGTCACATACCTGGTAGGTTGTAGGACTCATACTTGAAATCACGCATCTCTGTTGTTACATAATACATTAAAATAAGACTATACCTATTCAATAGATTTGAATTCTAATCCCTCACCATTAGGGCCAAACTTCTAGAAAGAAACATAAGGTATGATATCTGCCATCAAATAGTGAACAGGGATAAATGTGCCATAAGATTTATCTTCATTTCACCAATACAAGATTGTAGCCATTTTTTAACTAAAAAAACTTTTAAGATCTATTTTCAGAGGCTATTGGTTATATGAAACAAGAAGACAACCATATTTAGGAGCAAGACATAATATGTTTAGACAAATTCACTATTTATCATTATCAAATCAACATGAGAACAGGTGATAGATTTCATTGCTGGTCACAGCTCTTCAACCCTCCCTTTATCCATGCTCTTTGCCATGAGTCTTTGTAGTTTCTCTCACTGAAGGAGCAGAGAATGAATCTCCCTATTCCTTGACTTTGGGTTTCCCCATGTACCTTGCTTGAGCTAATACAATAAGGTAAAAGTAACAGTGTTACACTTTTGAGCCCAGATCTTAAGAAACCTCATGTTCCTGCTTTCCGTTTGCTTTTCATCTTGAAAAGTGCTTGAAAAATCTGAAGATTTGCTCCTCCTCATTCTGGGCCCACATGGCCAGACATGAAGCATACCTGAACTGAAACCTCAGCAAGAAGCCAAGTTCATCCAGATCCATAGCTAGAGGCAGAGCCATTCAGGTGAAGCCAGCCTATATCAACCAATTCACCCAAACCTGCAGACATATTAATAATAATAATAAATTGTTGTTATTTAAAGTCTCCAAATTTTAGGGTGATTTTCTTATGCTCCCATAGCTAACTGTCCCAGAGCATAAGCTGACATTTCTGTTTCAGTCTTCAGTGTCACAAAATTGAAGTAACTCCAGTGGTAATACAAAAATATGTGTGTGTGTACAGCACACACACACAGACACACACACACACACATACACACAGCCTAAAATCCTTTAGGCTTCTATAATCCTCCTATTCTTAGATTTGCCATACAAGAGAGGTCAAGTTTCAAGAACAGAACTTCACTTTTCACTTGCATAGTAGTGAACTACAATATGTATCTGATGGATCAAATATGTAAAATTATGATTACTGCATACAGCCACAACCAGCTGTGAATTAAAGTGCTAAAAGAAAATTAAGCAACTTCTAAACCTATACTTCATAATTTTGTTGACAAAAATGCTGTAAGAAAAGTGATGGAAGGCAGAACTAATCAACATCCCAGAAATGTCTGAATCTATTAGGAAAAACAGAATGCAATACAATCACCATGATGTAATTGGGAGAGAATCCTCACTAATTAATTTCAAATGATGACTTGCAGAGGCCATAGTATAATATAGTAAGAAGCTCTACAGGACATTAAAGTTAGGACTGTCACAGGCTTTGACAGAGTAGATTCTCCTAAGGCTTTTTATATAAACATGCACACACACGCACATACAGAGAAATAATGTATTTCCCCTTGAGGGTTTATTTAAGTTAACTAAAAATTGATGTTCATTGTCATGTAAGTTACTGAAGCAGTCTATTCATTAATGTGTTCCAAATTCTATTTTATCTGTTCCAATATTTTGAAGGACTACTTCATCAAAACATGGCAGGTAACCATGGAAATCATAGAGCAATTCAGTGAAGAGAAAAAATTAATTAGTTTAGAGTAAGAGCAAGGTGAGTATGTGGCACTGGACAAATAGGCTAGCTTCTAGGTGAGAACCCAGGAGGGAAGAACTAGCCTCTAGATCAGAAGGGAGGCATATTAGGAAGCCTGTCCTTTCAATTTTCTTTAACCTAAGGTATTTTTTTTCTATATGGAAGATGGAAATAAAGTACAAAAATAATATTTAATTTTCAATTTTGTCTTGATAATATATAAGCTATGTAGATTTAGATAATTGTTAAGTTATTGTGGCTTATGTACACATTTTATACTAGTAGTTTTTGTTTATAAGATATGTGTGCATTGCATGGAGTATAGCCCTCACACAATCCTATAAGGCAAGTAATGGTAGCCCCATCATACATATGAAGTGCAAAGAGATAAGGGACTTGCCTGAAGTCACCAGGGTGGGGCTGTGAGTCTGGGACTTGAATGAAAGTCTATCCAAGTTAAAGTCAAGAGTTAATTCCATAGTACCATCACTAGATAATGTTACTCAGCTGGAAACTAGAGGGTTTCTAGGGAAGCACTTGATTTAAAGTCAGCAAAAAGAGGCTTAAAGGGCATTGTTCTTTATAGAAAAAAAGGTATTTGCTTCGTTTAACTAATCTACCCATGCTGAATACCACTATGTACAAGAAACTGCAGTAGAATCAAAGTGAATAGGATCTAGTCCTTACCTGCCAAAGCCTTCTAGCCAAATGGTGAAAGAGGTTGCCAGTCATCAGTCATCACATTCACAATTAAAATATGTTAGAAATTATGTTGTGATGCAGGCATTAAAGTGATGAAATGAAGTTATTCTGAAGACTCAAAAGAGGAAAGTATCCTATTTTTTGATAGGAAATTGGGAAATGTTTAAAAAGCAGGGTACTTTTTCAGACAGGGCTTTGAAAAATAAAGAGGATTGCAGCAGAGTTATTGTTACCGGTGGTTGGAAGAGAGGTGTGATAAGGAAATCTTTTAAAGAGGGAACAGTGTAAGAAAAATATGTGACATGAGATATTATAATGCATATTTTAAAAGTAGTAATATTTGTGGTTTTACTGGGACTTAGAAAATGTGCAATTGGGTTTATAAAATAAAGCTGGCATGTGGGTTGATATCGTGTCTTGGAGACACGATATCAATCCATAAAAAATAGCATTTTTAGGGATTTTGATTATTCAATGGTCTAGGAGTTTCCAGCATCAGAGTCACCTCAAGGGCTTGTTGAAACACATATTTCTGGTCCGCACTCATGAGTTTCTTATTCGGTAAAAAAGAAGTGGGGCCTGAGAATTTTAATTTCTAACAGGTGATGCCAATGCTGTTCTCAGGTGATGCCAATGCTGCTGGTCCAGAACAGTAGTTTGTGAACCAATGCAATAAACAAAGGTCATCTAGAAAGGATTTATGAGCGAGAAAACGACTGGATCATGGTGATGCGGCACAAAATCAATATTTTTTGTAGGATAGATCAGAGCAACGAAGGTAACATGGTTTGGCTCTGTGTTCCCACCCCAATCTCATCTCTAATTGTAAGCCCAACAAGCCCCACATGTTGAGGGAGACACCGGGAGGGAGGTGATTGGATCATGGGGGTGGTTTCCCCCATGCTGTTCTCGTGATAGTGAGTGAGTTCTCATAAGATCAGATGGTTTTATATGGCGGTTTGCCTTGCTTTTGCATACACTCTTTCTCTTGCAGCCCTGTGAAGACGGCGCTTGCTTCTCCTTCCATTATGACCATAAGTTTACTGAGGCCTCCCCAGCAGTGCGAAACTGTGAGTCAATTAAACCTCTTTCCTCTATAAATTATCCAGTCTCACATATTTCTTTATAGCAGTATGAAAATGAACTAATATAGAAGGTCACTGTAGTTTAGGAGACTATTACAATAGTATAGGACGGAGTGGATAGAGGTTCTAAGAAAACCAATACAAAGAGGAAAGTAAAATACCCAGAAGCTGTCAGTTTTATCCCCATGTATTCTCACTTCAACCCTCACCTACCCACATAAGAATCTGAAAGGTCAAAAAACTAATATAGTTCAAAGAAAGTAAACTATAAAAACAAATATCAGTTATTATATGTGAGTCACTTTAAAAATTATATATGCTTAGCCAGAGTAACGTTTAGCTATAATGAAACTAAAGAAGTGTAGTTATAGCCCTCATGGAGCTCATATGAAGGGGAGCCACAGAGTCATAGATTTGCAGGCTCTCTACACCCTGACCAGGGAGAGGTCCTGGCTGCCGGGCAGGTATTTCTCCAAAGTGGAAATAGATGGATGTTTTCCATAAGTTGCATTTTTTTCTCATATTAAATGAATAAATTAACATTTGAGTTTACGATTTTCTCTCTTGAGCCATGGCCGCAATAAATAGGCAGGACCAGAGGAGAAAACCAAACCAGTGACAGAGAAAGGAATGCGGACTTTAGAGAAGAACTGAGCAGTGAACTACACACTGTAAGCAAGGTCTATGTTGTCAGAGGTAAACAGGCATTGTAATTGGGGACTTGTGGTGCTAGGTTAGATTTTGGACTTTCAGGACAATGAGAGGCTTGCATTACCTAATCTGTATGCATAGGCAAATTTCTGCTCTTTATTGTTTGTGATTGGGTTAACAAATTCAACCCAAGGAAAATTAATTTAGTGACATTAGGTAAAACAGCAAAGAAACAAAATGGACAGGGAAGTAGGCTAGATGGGAAATCGATGCCAGGAACATTGCACATTAAATTTAGTTCTCTGCGTTTTTCAGAGGAAGCAGGGAAGAAGTACGGTCTGTCCTGTGCTAGCTAATGAAGGCTCACCACATTGCTATATTTGAATTTGTTTAGCATACCGATTTGCACAATAAATTTAGAATTTAGAGGGAAGCACAGATTCCAAGCTGTCCATACTCAGGTTTGGGAGTTACAGTGTAACAAGGACATTCTCCAGAGAAGAAAATCAAGGAGCCAAGCAACCCATCCCAAACCGGATTTTGTGAGATCAGCAGAATGAAAGGTGTATGAAGAGGTCAGGGACTGTATAAATCCTGGGATTAGATTTTAAAGTGAACACAGCTCAGCGCCTAGCCAAGAAAGAGACAGGGGAGTTGGTAGTTATGGTGATATGCCGAATCGTTTGCCAAACATCAGGAGAGTGAAAAAAGAACAGGGAAATGTAATCCTGTTGTGTCTATCCTGAGAGCTTGAGAATATAAATCATTTGAAAGTTATTCTCGCGAAATGCAATATAAAGCCCTAATCACCTGAAATTCCTGTCACCAGGTTCAAGAGGAAGCTTAGCCTTTAGTACCTCCAAAGAGCTGGTTCTAATTGCATAGATGGTTTCTTCAAAACAACCCAAAAGTAGGGGAAGGGGTAGAGAACAAAGATCTATATTGGATTTTACTCCACAAGATGTAGTATTCATGGGTGGCCAAGAAATCTTAGTTCAGTTAATTATTTAGCATGTAATTTTGTGCTGTGTATTTTACTAGATATTGACTTGCTGTGGTACATTTTTTTAAAGTGTAGGAAGAGACAGAATGTTGGATACTCACATAATAACAGTTGTAATGAGTGCTATGAAAAAAAACCAGGTTTCAATAAAAATGTTAAACAGAGCGACATAATCTAGTTTTAGAAGCTAAAGGAATCTACAGAAAACAACACAAAGTTTGTCCTTGAAGAATGAACAGTGACCAGCTAGATAAATGTGTTTGTAAAAAGCATTCTGAGAACACATAATATTTAAAGGCTCTAAAGTAAAAAGTAGCTGAATATGCCCAAGAAACTGAAAGAAAGTTGTTGTAGTTACAAATACTGAGTGAAATAGAAAGGATGTAAAATGAGTGAGATAAAGTTGCAACTTATAAGGGACCATAGAGCAACTAAAGATTGTGTGTGTGTGTGCATGCACACACGTGAATATATGTGTGATAAAGTAACAAAAGGGATATATATATATATATTTTTTTTTTTTTTGAGACAGGGTCTCACTTTGTCACCAAGGCTAGAGTACAGTGGCATGGTCTCAGCCCACTGTATCCTCAACCTCCAGGGTTCAAACAATGTTCCTGCCTCAGCCCCTCAAGTAGCTGGGACTACAAGCATATGCCACCACACCTGTCTATTTTTTTTTTTTTTTTTTTTTGGTAGAGATGGGGTTTCGCCATGTTTCCCAGGCTGGTCTCAAACTCCTGAACTCTAGTGATATACCCACTTTGGCCTCCTAAAGTGCTGGGATTATAGGCATGGCCTAGTCAGGAGGTAGAAATACATATATTTTATATATATGTATACGCACATATATATATGCCAAATATTTTATATTATCATAGCCAAGGCTATTGGTTATGATTATCACCTTTATATTGTCTCTCCTTTCATCTGTACAAGGGATATTGTCCCTCTTGTCATCTGTACAACTTTTAACAGGAGTGGTATTGATACTAAGCATGCCTTCAGATATTCATTAGGGATGTTCACAATACTAGAGTTTCCTTCCACTCATATATATAACTGAAACTCCATGGAACTTTCATATTAGGTGAATCCACATGACTTGCTTTAGCCTATGCAATGTGAGCAGCACTGTGGCTGTTACATATGCAGAAGCATGAAGAGTCATTGTGCAACATGTCCTGTCCTCTGCCTATGCTGCGGGAACCATGAAAGCCTGTGTGGAGGTGGGTCCTCTGTTCATCTGAGACCTTACATTATTAAGATAAGCAAAATCCTCTGCTGAGCTGGAGCAAATTTTATGCTTATTACATCAAGAGGGATTTTTGATCAAAAACTGCTTAAATTTGATTATCATTGTATTCCCCTATAATCTAACATGGACCTTCAGACTATTCTTATCACTGGATAATTGGCTTTCAAATAATCACTCAAAAAAAAAAAAAAGGAATGCCAAGAATGGCAAAGTAAGGAAAGTAATGCGTGGCCTTCCAGATGGCAGAAATTAGCACCTCCTTCCAACTCATGACATAAATACATGTCTCTTGCTGATACTTTCTAGACCAGTGGTTTTCAAAACAGGTGCAGTGAGACATTGCAATGTTGAAGTCACTTGTAAGGTAAGTCATAAGTAATTTGTTAGTAATACAGTACTACAGTTTATGAATTGTTGGCTGAAAATAATTAGAATTGATTCAACATCATTCTTGCATTCTGTTATGCTTCTTGGGGTGGGAACAAAGGATGCGTAGGAATGTGGTATGTGTGCAGCTTAGCCTGTGCATTATCAAGAACACCAAGTTCCCAGGTGAACACCTGGGATTCTAGTTAGACATATAACCATGTAGAAGTTGCTTATTGTCTCAATGTTTTCATTTACTAAATAGTAACAACTCCACCAACTTGCTTTCCACACAGGAAGTTCAGTGTGTAATACAGGATAACAGCAACATTCTATACACATAACAATTATCGCTGAGTAAATAATCCATTGGTACTAAATATAATCAGGAAATAAAAAGCAAAGTGAAAATGCATCTTCAAACTTTTCTAATTGTGAATATAAGCTGTGCACATGTTAAGAAATATCTAATTAACTGAGACAACAGTTGCTAGGTTGTATGTAACTGGAAATGTAGCCACTCCAGAATTCCAAGGCAGGCAAGAGAATTATGAATTAAGGAGCTGAAAAATTTTCCACCAAGGAGAAATTATGGAAACGGGTCTTAATTGCTAGGAGGATTCAGAAGCAACGAGAAAACTGAACATGACGTTTTGAGATGTTTGAAACTGAATTCTTACTCCGGACCACATTGGCCTAGTTGACAGGAAACTTCACATATCACACAGAACGTTGCTCTGAAATTAGTAGTGCAATTATTGCAGTCCTACTCTATGTAAAAATTAGAAACAACAGTGGTAGCTGCAAGGCACATTTGAGTATCTACAAGGATTGAGGCAAGGAAAAGTGAAAATTGTAAGGGAGAGGCAAAACAGAAGTGCTATTTTTTTCAGTGCCAATTCAGGACCAAACACTAGTAGGCATTTTACCTTTGCATCATCTAGTGCTCACAAAGCTTTGTTTAGTGAATATTATTTCCCTCTAATTTAGAGATGAAAAAACTGAGGCTTAGAAAGCTTATATAACATTTTCAAGATTTTACATCATAAAAGTGGTGGAGAGGAGATATTTACCCAGACCTATTCAACTTCTAAGCCTATATGTATTTATCATGCCAATTTGTTTTCCCAAAGATTTTACAATCTAGTGATGATGGCAGTTAGGATGGAGGGGGTAGAAGTTATAAATAAAAACATGTAAGACAGCATATGATAAGTGCCAAATGACTGATATTTAAATTAGAATAGAAAGCCTAGCTGAAATGGACACAAATTGTAAGGAGACACATTGTCTTTGATAGAGTGAGGTCCAGGACACATATATCAAGTAGCCTATTTATGCCATTAAATACCCTGTTTATTTTAATCTTTAGTATATCACAATGAGTTGTGATCTTAATATCTCAAAATGGAGTCACTCATATCAAGAGGCATTAGGCCCACAGTGAAGTTGTTTACCCTTCATAGCAGTAAACACATATGTAATGCACCAAAATGAGAAGATAACATCTGCTGTTGCCCAGTCCCACAGAAGACCTGAAACAACCGATAGAAAGTAAATCCAGAAAAGTGGCTAAGATAATGAGAATATACACAACTGCAGAGAATCCTAAAAGCAGCAAGGAGGACCTGATCCTGTCTGAGACCCCTTTGGAGTCTCTGACCCTGAGAACTTTGAAATCTTCTCCCAACTTGGCATCTGCCACCAGAGGTTCTGGAAGAAATGACTCCCCTGTCGATCGGTGTCTGAAGAATTTCTTGTCACACTTGACGCTTCTGTTGGCATGCTGGTCCCCTGAGCCATCACTGTAGTTTGTTAGCCCCTTTTTTATTACCGACTGTGTGTTCAATATTAATTGATGATTTGTGGTATGTGAAGGCTTTGCAAAAATCTGTGAATTTGATTGTATAATAATGGGCTACTGATTCACTATAAATCCTCTTGACATCAGTCAGTGAGCACACCTAGGCCAGATGAACTGAATTAACACAAACATCTTTGTGCAATGTCCTCAGAGTTATCTTTATTCTCAGGCTAAGAACAAGATGGTCCCAAGTTTGATGGCTAGACCACCATCTAGAAAAATAAGGATTTATTTCTTCATATGATTCTATGTTAGAAGCAAAGGAACTTTCCTTACAGGTTTCAGAAAATGGGTCGTGTGGTCACTTTTGATTCATGTGTAAGTAGGGGGAATGGGTTACCCTAAATAACATTAGCACTCAAATCATCTCACCATATGTTAAAGACCAAAAGTATAAAACTCCTAGAAGAAAACACAGGGGAAATCTTTACTATATTGGTATTAGCAATAGCTTCAGGGATATGACACAAAAATAAATGTCTCTATCAAACTAAAAAGCTCTGCACAGCAAGGGAAACATTCAACAGAATAAAAAGGTAACCTACAAATGGAAGCAAATATTTACAAACTACCTATTTTATAAGGGATTAATCTGAGTGAAACATATAAGGAGCTTCTACAACTAAATAGTAAATAAAATTAATGATGAATAAAAAAAATGGGCTAAGGGCTTGAATAGACATTTCTCCATAAAAGACATACAAATGGCCAAACAGTAAACAAAATTTTTGCTCAATGTCAGTAATGAAATGCAAGTTAAAACCATAATGAGATATTACTTCAAGCCTGTCTGGATGGCTATTACCAAAAAAAAAAAAAAAAAAAAAACAAATGTTGGCAAGGATGTGAAGAATTTGGAACCATTGAACATGTCTGGTGGAAGTGTAAAATGGTGTAGTTACTATGGAACACAGTATATAGGTCCCTTTAAAAATTAAAAATAGAACTCCATGTGATCCAGCAATCTTATCTCTGGATATTTATGCAACAGAATTAAATCAGGATCTCGAAAAAGATCCTTATGTTTACTGCAGCATTCCAATGTTGACTGCAGCATACTCACAATAATCAAGATGTGTAAACAACCTAAATGTCCCTCGACAGATGAATGGATAAAGATTGTGAATACTATTTGTGACAACATGAATGAAACTTGAAGACATTATTTTAAGTAAAATAGGCTGATCATAGAAAGACAAAGATGGTGTAATTCCACTTATATGAGGTATCTAAGATAGTAAAAAAATCATAGAATCAAAAAGTGAAATGATGGTTATCAGGGTCAGGAAAAGGACTAAATGGGCATGACTAATCAGCAGGCATATATTTTCAAGCAACAGTGAGTAAGCTCCAGAGATCACCCTGTACAATATAGTACTTATAGTCAATAATAATGTGTCATGCACTTACAAATGTAAGAAGGTAGATCTCATGTTCAGTTTGTTTTATTTACCCTTAAACCACTGCTGGAGGTGAGAGTAAGGTCTATATCCCTGAGACTCATAAGTATAAGTAAAAGAGGTGAAGTATTACCAGAAAAAAAGGTGACATATCCTATCTAAGAATTATTGCAGATGCAATAATTGCTTGTTTCTCCCTGGGATAGTTGATGAAGACATTATGGAGGAGAATGCATGGGGCTCCTTTTTGATAATAAGGCAGGATTTCTTCTCACCTTCCACCTATTAGAAAAATATGTGAATAAATATAGATGAAATATGTTTTTCTCAGATATATTTTATATATACAAAGAACAAGCAGCTCCATTTTATTAAGCAATTATATACTAAATATTGTGCTAACAGATTTATATGAATTTATTTAATTTCTGCAATAATCATATACAGTTATTTGCACTTTTACAATGCCCATTTTGCAAATGAGAAAACTTAGAGCTTGGAGACGTTAAGGCCTAAGACACACCACTAGAAAGCAGTAGAACCTTTGGGTATATACCTAGTAATGGGATGGCTGGGTCGAATGGTATTTCTAGTTCTAGATCCCTGAGGAATCGCCACACTGACTTCCACAATGGTTGAACTAGTTTACAGTCCCACCAACAGTGTAAAAGTGTTCCTATTTCTCCACATCCTCTCCAGCATTTGTTGTTTCCTGACTTTTTAATGATCGCCACACCAGGGACTGTTGTGGGGTGAGGGGGAGGGATAGTATTAGGAGATATACCTAATGCTAAATGACGAGTTAATCGGTGCAGCACACCAATATGGCACATGTATACATATGTAACAAACCTGTACGTTGTGCACATGTACCCTAAAAGTACAATAATAATAAAATTAAAAAAATTTAAAAAAGGCCGGGCACGGTGGCTCATGCCTGTAATCTCAGCACTTCGGGAGGCCGAGGCGGGCGGATCACAAGGTCAGGAGATCGAGACCATCCTGGCTAATGCAGTGAAACCCCGTCTCTACTAAAAATACAAAAATTAGCAGGGCATGGTGGCGGGCGCCTGTGCTCCCAGCTACTCGGGAGGCTGAGGCAGGAGAATGGCATGAACCCGGGAAGCGGAGCTTGCAGTGAACCGCGATCGCGCCACTGCACTCCACCATGGGTGACAGAGCGAGACTCCATCTCAAAAAAAAATAAAAATAAAAATAAATAAATAATAAAAATAAAAAATAAAAAAAGAATAAAAAAAATTTTTACTTGGAAAAAAAAGAAAGTAGTAGAACCACTATTCAAACTCAGTCTGACTCTAAAAGCCAGCTCTTACACAGTACTACATTAGATTTTACATATGAAATATTAATACACATTAGAACACGAGAAAGGAAATCCCCTCAATTCATTACAAGCAGCAATCCTGTATCAGTCCATGATGGGTGATAGGGTCTCGCTCTGTCATCCATTTCAGCAGACATTCATTTAAATCCATTTTAAAACTCCTGACCTACTGACAATCAATAAAAGTGAATTTGAAAATCTGTCTTTTCCATGCAGCTATATAATCCATACTAAATAATTTGCTTATCTGTTTCTGAATAAAATTATACAAAAGAAGATAAATCAGGACTTTGATGAAACACTAGGTGTCTTTCCTTTCTCCAATCTCTAACTATTGCCAGACAGAGCCTAATTTTGCAGAGGACTCTGAACCTTTTGTGCATCCTCTTTGGTTATATTTACAAGGAATGAGATGGCCTTGAACGGCTGTGGGAGTAGGCCATGCTAGTCCACAGACTGGTTGTCAACAGATTTTAGGTAATTATGGCAGGTAAGCTGACTGATGTCATCACAGACAGACATTTATTTGTGGACCAATAAATATTTTTGTAACTTTGGTGCTACTTTTGATGAGACCAAAATCCATAAAAATCTTTGGGCACCATATGCTAACTGCTTTCAAAGAGAAAAATTGACAATCTCTTTGCAATTCCAACTGTCACTTTCACAGTAGCAGATAAAGGAGGGTCTGTGTTACTCAGAACTTAACTTTAGTGGACATTACTCTAATTTTAAATGGCAAATTAATACAAATGATGGTAATGATGTGGCCATTAGTGCTGATCTCTAGATTAAAGAATCAGTTTTACAACTGCTATAATTTTTTGAATAGTCAACTTCAATTTTTTTAATGGTTACTTAATTAAAGGGAATTAGAACTTTAGCAATATGGCAATTTAATTTTAAAAAATGAGAAAGAAGTGTCACAGCTACATATTTCATTCATTTTAATTTGAGAAAATGTATTATCTTCTCAGAGAATATATCAAAGGAGCTGAGAAGCATTTTTCCCAAAAGAAAAGTGGGTTATAATAATATGAATCACAAAGTTGCCTCATATTCAGTTGTCATTTAGTCAGTGTTATTAAGTTGGTTTTATAATAGCTTAAGAATAGATTCTCATAGAATAATTCAATCGGTGAGAGCAAGTTTCTTAACCCCTGTTACAGAAAATCTCTTCTATTGATTTATAGGGCGTGTGACAAATGATGAGAAATGCAAAGCAATCATAATGCTGTATGGAATACCAGGCCTTACAAGCAGTTGAAGCTAAGAGATCATGTTTGTGCATTCATTGTTACTTGAGCTTTCTGATCTATCTATTTCAAGAATCATTAGGTTACTTAAGAAGAACTTCTAAATGCCACACACAATTTTTATTATAATATCTTTTCATTTTGGAAAGAACACTATATGTTGTAGGTCCAGTTTCCCAGCTGCCTTGACATAGATAACTGCAGCCCTTTGAATGGTGTGCATCTAGGGACATGCACTGATTCTAGAGCTCAAAAAGTTGCTACTCACTTTGATTAAAATATATGTTCGCTTTTAAATCAGAATGTTGCTTATATTAGAATACCAAAATCCCCAAGAATATGCAATGTCCATTTTTCAGGATGTTAACCTGGTTCCTTGAATGGGAACCATTGTTATTTTGCAGGCAAAAATGTGTCACCTTTTCTATTCCTAACCACGTCAGTACTGAAAATCTGGTTAGTGATTAGGTGCCTTTTAAAAGAAGCAGCAACATCACTCCTTGGAGCTGAAGGACAATGAAAAACAGAAAGAAAGAAACAAGGAGCAAAATAGATCTAGGGTCTCTGGGAATCTGCTTTCAAATCCTGTGTACCTTATTTGGAAAAAAAAATGTGCTATCAATTTCATTTAAACTTATTTAAATGTCAGTTTCTCTGCCTTTCAAAAGACGTAAAATGTAAATATTAGAAGCAGAATGCCCTCCTGATGTGACCAGTTTTGAATGAACAAATAGTAAATAATGCCAGGTAAAATTAAAGGTTGTCCTCAAAAGTCAAATTCTGATTTGAGCAAAGCCTATTTATAGCATAGTTCTTTGTCCCAGACAGAGAAACCTTTCAAACATTATTACCCAGAGTTCATCATTGTTAAGAAACAATCATTCCTTCTTATTTGATGGTATAATAGCATTTGGCATATTTTTAAATCCACATATTAATTCAATTAATATGTATGTAGCACCTGCAATGTATACAGTTCCAGACCATGGGGTGGCTAGAAAAATGGATTAATCTTCCACCTTCATAGACAGTATCTTCTGATAGGAGACACAGACACACAAAAAAGCAACAAATACACTCTGTATTACAATGCTACTTCACAGCAAGTGCTGTTAAGTAAATACAAAATAATTGCTTGATACAACGTTTGTTTTAGAAAGACAACTGAGACAGGGCACTGAGGAGGTGATTTTGGAATAAAGGTCAGAATCAAGTGGAATCAACAATACACTAAGAGAAGAGCATTTAAGAAAGGAAAGCATGAAAAAGATGAATCCATGGGTAATTGTTTGAAGAAAAACGAGGAGACCAGAGTGGCTGAAGGAGGGAGAATCAGTGAAGGAGTGTGAGAGAGAAGGTGATAAAGGAAGTCAAGGGCCAGATTATACAAGGCCTAGTAAGAACGTGGGATTTCCTTTTTATCCTAACACAAAGTTATCAGAGAGTTTTGAGCAAGTAGATGATAGCATCTAATATTTAATATTCTAGAATTTTTATGCATTTTATATGAAAATATTCAAACATGCACAGAAGTGGAGAGAATAGTATGATAAACACACATATACCCATCACACACATTTAATAATTATTAAAAATTTACCATGCTCACAATTTATCCATCCCAGGTTTTGTGTTATTTTTATATATTTTTTATTGTTTTCATTTTTTAATTTATTATTATTTCGAGACAGGGTCTTGCTCTATCACCCAGGCTGGAGTGCAGTGGTGTGACTATGGCTCACTATAACCTCGACCTCCTGGGCTCAAACAATCCTCCTACCTCAGCCTCCCAAGTAGCAGGGACTACAGGCATGTGCCACTAAACCTGGCTAATTTTTGCAGAGACAGGGTTTCGCTATGTTGCCCAGGCTGGTCTTGAACTTCTGGGCTCAAGTGATCCACCTGCCTTGGCCTCCCAAAGTGCTGGGATTCCAGGTGTGAGCCACCGCACCCTACCTTGTTTTTGTTGAAATGAAAATCCCAGATCTCATATCACTACTACTTGCTGAAACTGTAACTTCAAAAATTATAGACATTTTCTTACATAGACACCGTCATTATTCCACTCAACACAATGAATCTTTCCTTAGCGTTACATACTACTTGGTCCATATTCAGATTTCTCTTTTAAACACAGTATGTTACCACATTGAACTGAAGTTTCAAACTTGTTACACACACTGTATTCAATTATTATTTCTTTTACATATCTTTTAGTTTGAAAGTGTCTTTCTCCCCTCCACCATCATATTTTCAACATGTCGTTGATTTTTTCAATGCATCTTGTCCCATATGCAGGATTTTTCTGTTTACTTTTGGTGATATCCCTTGAATTGTTGCTTCTTTGTCTGTATTTGTGTATACTAGAAATTAGCTAGGAGGTCTTGATTAGATGTTTTTCAGAAGAAAAAAGGCTTTATAGTACAGATTACATCACAGTAGGAGACACAGAGTGTCTGGTTGCCCCACTGTTAGTGAGCCTATGATTGGTCTGTGTGTTCTAGGGTGACAGTCTGATTTCTTCATTGTAAAATCCTCCCTCGACAGCTCATCTTATTCCTTGATAATTTTTGCCCGAATCAATTATTTCATTAGGGTTTACTAAATGGCAATTTTCAAATTCTGTCATTCTTTCCATATTTATCAGCAGGAATTATGTGTAAAATAATTTTCTCTAAATATCAAGTGTTATTTTTCTCTTAAATACGCTTTGCATGAGAAAAACAAGATAAATACTGAAGTCTTTTTCTTGAATGAGAATTTTCAGAGAAAGAAGTTTGTTTCCTATTTACTAGCAATGATATTTCTCTCTTTCTCTCTGTCTCTCTCTCTCTCTCTGTACACACACACACACACACACACACACATACATACATATAAAACAAATATATGTATCTGTCTCTTTGGAATATTAATATGAATTCATCGATTTTATATATTCAATATGCTTCAATCTATTGTATTCATTACTGTTTTTGGTGTTCAAAATGTTCGCTTTTGTCTGAGAATCCCTTTAGTTTGACTCTTGTCTTTTTAACATATCCTTACTTATCTTTGAGCTTGTTTACTTTCTAGCACAACAAAGTGCTTCTTCGCATCTTATACATTTCCTACCCCATCTAGGAATTAGTCAACTCTCCCAACAAGCTGAGTTCTATTACTGAGGAATGGTAGAAACCACTGTCAGGACAGCAGATATATTCATTGCTGTGGCTTCATTTTTGCTTATTGGTATTTTCAGTAGCTAGAATTAGAGAATACATATTTGGAGAGAAAAAAATCAGAATTCATACTGTTGTATCAAAATAAAGGTAAAATAGTTTATTTCTACCTTATTTATTTTAGACTTACAACTCTTTCCTCTTAACTAGAAATTAATTTTTCTAAATTATATAAATACTGTCTACTTTTCTTTATCTTATAATGTTTAAAATAGTTATAAAAATTCTAATATTAATACTCCAAATGAGACCACTGAGTTAAACTTGAGATTTCCTCCCATCTCTGTTTGTCCTTTGGATATACTGCACTTTGCACATATATCCCAAATACTGTGTATAGACAAAATACTGTGTTTTGAAGTCACTTGGAAAATTATTTTTTATGTAATTGTGTCACCAATTTGATAGGTTCATTGATTTCTATTTTCTCTCTTACAGATTGCTTTTTAAAATCTTTGATCCAATTTTAATTTTGAAATTGTGCAACATTTAGATTTTTCCAAAGTCAAATAAATATAACAAAGTATATTTAGAGCAATTTTGTTTCTATCTATCTCTGATATTTCCATCCTGATCTCTGGTCTTTCTTTGGGTAACTTTTTGTTCATTTATACATCAATTGTTCTTTTTGAAATTGAAGCAAGCACATACAAATATCCATGCCACCTTCATAATACTATAAATACTGGTCTGTACTTTACTTTTCTCACTTAACCCTATATCTTGGAGATTATTTCTTTTCAGTATATAGAGATATTTTCATTCCTTTTTAATGCTTCATGGTATCCCTTAGTATGGAATTAGTGAGGGTATTAATTTCTAATTTGATGGGATCTTTATATCTATTTAATTGATAATATAGTGCAGGGAAGCAAGGGAAAAAGCAAAAAGACCAGAAAACTATGGCAATAGGTTGTAAAAAAGGCAGATTGGACTAGGGAAATTGTGTTAAAAGCATGCAAAGTAATCAAAATAAGGAAATATTTTGAAGGTAAAGCTATTTGGAGTAACTGATGACTTGAATATAGGATGAGAGAGGAAAGTGACAAATCCACATTTTCCACCTCAACAATGGGGGGATTGGAATGTTATTCACCAGAGGAGGAGCTGATGTGAATGTGGTAATGGCAAGGGTTCACTTTGGGACATATTATTTTGAGATGTATTTTAAATATCCAAGTGGAAATGATGAGTCAATATGTAAATCTGAAATTCTGGGGAGAAGTCTGGGATGGAGCTCCAAATTTGGGCATTAATAATTTAGTTTTATTATCTCATTTGCCATTTAGCATCATGATTAAATTTTGTAGCTTCTTTCCTGTCAGTTTTTGGTTTAGATCTTGACTCTGGTGCTAACAGTGGAATCTTGGGAAAATCATTATATGATTTTAAAGTATTTTTAACTTATAAAAAGGTGATAATAGTATTATTTCAAACATTTATTTAATGTTTGACACAACATATGTAAACTACTTACAATAGTGGTTATTTTGAAATTTTAAATTAATGTTAGTGTTTTTTTTTATTTAAACTACAGGACAACCCCTAGATGTGTATAAGTAATTCAGAAAATGTTATTTTGCTTCCATATATATTGCCTAATATTCCTCTATGATCTTCTGGGTTATGATAATATAAATATATAGGAGGCATAGCCCCTAACTTTGAGGACCTCATGGTATCATTATCCTCATATTACAATTGGAGAATTACAATTGGAGAATTCATCTCAAAGGAAGACTTGCACATGTTTAAATAGTGAATTTTTAGAATATTATTTATTCAGACATGCTTTGAACAAATTGTACCAAGTAACAGTAGGTAAAGTCTAGAAACAAATTCAAATAAAAACTACATGTGACTATATGTTCATTTTGCCCTAAAAAACCCATATGTAACTTTTTATTTGGGATACTAAACTAAGATGTTGATTTATAGAGCACAACGAAGGTGTACAAAGTTCTTGCCCTGATGATCTTATTTCAGTGTAACGGCAGCATGTGTGATAAATTATTAGGTAGTTCAAATAGATAGGAGGATCAAACATAAATGGTGATCAAGTGAAACCTAGAAGGCCATCGGCCAAAGAAAGCGTTCCTCAAAAATTTGTCTGCATACATAAGGAAAGGCTGGGTGAAGTACTGAAAAGGAGAGAAGTTTATTACTGCAACTATACAAAAGGGAAACTAAGGTCACGTAGTGAAAAGATAGAGAACATTTGTAGGCAGGGAAAAGTATTTCTTTGTGCTTGAATTTATATATATCTGTGTGTGTGTGTGTGTCTGTGTGTGTGTGTGTGTGTTCTCTCATAATAATAACCATGACAATTCCGTTGAGATTCATACTTTATAAATGAGAAACAGGGTTTAGAGGAGATGAATAACTTGCCCAAATTCAATCAGCTAAGGAAAGAGTCCAGATTCCCAATCTTTGCCCGTGGACTCTTGCTCTGCCACTCACACTGCAGTATTAGTGCACAGAAGACTTGGCTCTGCATGATTTCTCACTTTGGGGCTCCTATATTCCAGGGGAGCTGTTCATTGCATTTGGTCCTGGAGGAAGAACTCTATCTTTGGATGAATACCGCTATATATTGAAACCTTAATACATATTTCCCTGATTAATATTAATCAACTAAAAGTAGAAAGAATCACTCTTTTTAAAATGAGGAAATCATGGTGTAGAGATTAAGTAGTTTTTCAAAATGTTCACAGGTTGTACAGTAATTAATTGATCTGGAATTCCATCTCTTTGAATCCAAACCTTGTACTTCCTCTCATCCAACAGAAAACTTGTGTTATATCCCAAATGAATCTTAGTAAATCACCTTTTTCTGACTTCCTCTCTGCTTCTTATTTTATCTTTAATGACTGTACTAAAGTCATAATTTATGTGAAGTCTCATAAAAGTGATCTGGGCAAAGTTATCTGTTTCCCCAATGTGCTCCTAAAGCAACTTGTCTATGATAGCCATTCGATTTCCTCTCCATATTCTGTGTAATGATTTGTTTTGCATAATAGATTTGAACTCCTTAAGGCCAAAACTATTGTTTAACTTATCTCTGGAAGTTGAATGCACTAAACGAATTTCTCTGTAGAAAGAAAACACTAGTGTTATTTGGCAGGTTGTATTTTTCCTGTTTTTGCCACTTTTTAAAAAACCTCTTTTGAGTATGATGAATGAAGAAGGAGATAACTGGATACATTTAGGTTAAAGAGATATAAAACAATTTAAATTACATTTGCAGAATAGAATAATGGAATCTGTGGACAAAATTGGAAAATAGTTAAAAATACAGCCTCACATTTTACAAACCAATGGTTTATTTGGGGTCAGGTAATACCGATGCTTTAAGGAGCTTTAGGGCTGACTGGAAAGTAGAGATAAGAACGATAATTAAGTAACCTAAGGTGTTAATACATATTTTTAAATTAAGAGCATAGAGCTGTTTATAAAGCTAAGAAGAGGAGAGGGAAACTGATATAAATTGTTCTTTTACACTGTAGGGGGATAGTTGAATGGGTCCACAAGGCATGCCCCAAAGATCTGATGCCACAGATCAAAAGAGATTAAAGGTTTACTAGTGGAAACATACGGATGTGTGAGACTAACTTCAGAGACCTCAGCAGGGGAGATTAGAGAGAAGGGAACATGGAGGAGCCCCGAGTAACTAATCTCTTCTGAAAGAATGTTGACTTGGAAAGACTTAAAGGCTTAGAAAGGAATTCCTAGGAGGGTAAATGCTGCCAAAGGAAGCACACAAGAAACTAGGATAGGTGTGATGTAGTAACATTTTACTCGAGGGTGGGCTTAGTGTAGTGGGGAGAATATAGTCTTAGGAGTCACCCTGACCTGATGGAAATGGCTGTTTCATCTCTTACCACTTTTTAACTTCTCAGAAGCTTACTTTCTGAGAGGCAGCAAGAACAAGTTGATGAAAATGACACCTACTCTGTGGTTCTTTTGGAAGTAAAGGTGATGTAACACATGTAAAGAATATAATTTAATATCTGGCAAATGCCAGGTTATTCCTCTGTCTTACCTTCCACACTTCTGCATTTCAGATCTTTTTTATGTATTATTAAAGCCTTTCCTCTCATCCACTTAGCATGAATTAAATAATAGAAGCAAATGTTGGAATTTAAAGGAGTAATACAAGACAGATGAGATAAAGAGAAAAAATGATGCAATAAAATATCAGTGGAAAAATATAGACAGTCTGAAAGAAAATTCCAAAGCAAAGATTTTTTAGAATGATTCCATTGGTAAAGGAACAAGAGAACAAACCTGGGATTTAGGTTCTAACAGTAAGTCCTTGGTACACAAATGACTAAACCCTTCTGTTTTTTAGTTTTTTATTTCTGTAAAATTAGTACAATAACAACTGGACATCAATATAAACCCGGGGGAAAGTAGGAATGTACGTTTAAGTCCATTGAAGAAGCTTAAATTCACAATTGGCTTTCATAGAATTAGATCTGACTTGGCTAGGTATAACCATGAGAACTCTGTTCTGTTGATTTTCTATCCTATAAATTCAGATTGCTGCACACTTATGGGTGAGTTAATTTACTAGGTGTATAATAAAACATTTAAATACTTATCCTATTATTAATGAGTGGGAAGCTGGAGATAATGCCTGAGTAGAACTAATTTAGATGCTTTCAAACGAAACAAATTATTTATTAAAGCATCACAATGGTTATTAATCAAACACTGTCATGGAAATTAAATGACACTTAAATCAACAATTTAAAAAATTCATACATTGGTACCTATTATTATTGTTATAGTTGCTTTCAATATTTATGTTAAGCCTTTTTTCATTACGTGCCATATCTGATATTCTCAACAACTCTGAACATTGGTAATGTTACTTCACTATTGTGATATAATGAATGAAAAAGAAATAATGATTAAAGTAGATTATTGGCTCTGAAGGGTTATGAAAACACAGAACCAGGACTTGGACCAATTCTTGAGATGTCAGATCTCTTATTCTACTAGCCAAACTGTGCTTTAAATATATCTGGAGACTTTTGTGTATCATAGTGTGAAAATATCACTGGTAAGATTTAGCCTTGGATTTTCTACTTTTAGAACCTATATACCTAAGTTTCTTCCAAGCCACTGTTTCCAGTTGAGCACCTGTATTGGTTTACAATGGCTGCTAAAACAAAGTATCATAGACTGGGTGGCTTCAACAACCGAATTTTATGTTTTCACATTTCTGGATGTTTGATATCAAGGTGTCAACCAGGTTGGTTTCTACTGAGGACTCCCTTCTTGGCTTATAGATGGACATTCCCTTTCCGTTGTCTTCATATAGGTATCTTTGAGTCTGTGACCAAATCTCTCCTTCTTATAAGGACACTAGTCACATTGGATTATAGCCTACTCATATGACCTCATTTTACCATAATTATCTCTTAAAGGTCCTATCTACAAAGACAGTCACATTCTGAGGTATTGGGGGATAGGACTCCAGCATATGAATCTGGGGGGACACAATCATCCTTTAATGGTCTCTCTCTCTTTCCCGTTTATTTGAGTAAGGCTTATCTATTCACTGCCATGTAATTGCTCAGGTCTTGGTTGTGCAATGGGAAATCTCTTCATGGAGAAGGGGGTCAAAGATAAACTGAACCAAAGCTAAAGAGATATTTGGTCCAGAGAAGTTCAGCACTGATAGCACAGACATAAGAACAAATTTAGATTCTGGCTCCAAACAAAGGAGGTTGGTTGAATCTGAGAGTATTTGGTTGCAAGGAAGATAAGTCTAATTAACCTAATTTAACCAAACACAGGGAATTATGGGAACTATTTCTTCTTTTATTCAATTACCTGTTTATTCATTTAAAATAATATTTCAAATCGTTAAGGTGTATTACAGGCACTATTCTCAGCTGCAGGGAATACAAAAGTGGACAAAACATACTAAAAGCTCTACTTATGTGGAAACTACAATAACAGAATGGGATAGGCAAATAAATATTTGGTACACAAAATGGTGAAATGTGCTACTGAAAAAAAGAAAAAAATGAAAGTGGATAGCTGATGGATGGATGAATGAGGGTGAGTGCTGTTATAATGACCAACTCTCATTGTTTGCCTGGAACTGAGGTTGTTACTGGGGTGTGAAACTTTTAATCCTAAAATTGGGATACTCTGAGGCAAATCGGAATGGTTGGCAAGTCTACTTCTAATTTAGGAAGCATTGACAGGAAGTAGTCTCTGAGAAAAGACATTTGACCAAAATACTGTAGGAGGTGAGGAGGTCACCCAGGTAGATATGTAGGGGAAGGCAAGTCTAGTCAGAGAGAAAAGCAAATTTAATAAACATGAGGCAGGTGAATTCCTGATAGGATCCAGAAGCAGCAGCAGTGCTGTAGCATGGTTGGAGCTGAATACCTGGGTGAGTGAGTGGTAGGGAATGAGGTCAAAGAAGTGACAAGATCTGGGTCACAAAAAAGCTTGTAGGTTAGTGGAAGTACACTGAATTTTACTGTGAGCACAATGAAGAAATACTGGAGGGTTTTAAGACAAATATTGCCATCATCTGACTTATATTTTAAAAGTATCACTCTTAAGGCTGCTGAGAATAAACTTCAGAGGGCAAAGGCATAAGCAGAGGGACAAATCAGGAAGCTATTTCAGTAATTCTGGCAAGAAATGGTGGCAGTTCAGAGCAATGGAAACTAGAGAACTGCTGGCATTCTGTTTGTTTTGATTTGTAAAAGATTTTGCTAATAAAGTGAATGTAGACTACAAAAGAAAGAGAGGTATAAAAGAGAACTTTATTTTATGGCAAGAAATAGGAGATACTGAGTAGGGAAGATAGATATGTGATTCTGGAATTCAAGGCAGAAGAATGGATGGAGAAAGAACTTCATATAAATGTACACTAACCCAAGCTATTAGACCTTGATTTTTGAGCAGACATGGGATACATTACACAAATGAAATCTGTATCTTAAAAAGAATTGCAGAAATTACATCTGTGTTGATAAGAAGAACACATGCACAGTTGTGAGAGATGGGAGTGGGAGTTTATGGAAATTGTTTTGCAATTTTTTCTTATTTTTTCCAGGTTGTGAAATTATTCTGTAATTGTTTATTTTGTTTTTTTCCAGTTGTGAAAACCAGAATCATTATATGAGAGTGAGAATGAGAAATGGGAGAACAAAGACCAGAAACTTGAGAAGACAAAGGTATGAAATTATCATATTTAAGTTGCAAGAGCGAATGGCCCAGGGAAATGTAATTAGATCACCAGGCAGCATTAAGGCCCACTTGATAGCAGAGGTCACTATATTTAAATAGGTTCATACGGAATATCTCTGAGTTTTTATCTAGCCGCTTTTATCTGCATGATATAAACATGGAATAGCTAAATAATTGGATTTAAATAGGGCTTAAGTTTCAGCAAAATTTGTTTGGCAAAGTTAGAGAAAGGCAAATTTGGAGAGGTGAAAGACACTGTGAGAAATAAGCCAGGAGTTCACTTTTAATGATTGACCTTGAAATTTATGCAGAACAGAGAGTGAAATGAGAGGAAACCAAGAGAGTTGAGAGGTAATAAAAAGGTGGTAGGATGAAGAGATTACAGGCCTGGTGTGGTGGAATGATTACTTAAATGGGGAACAAAAGGAAATATACATATGGGCTAAAGCACAGGTTCCAAGAGAAAGACGAATCTCCCATATGCCTGCAGACAGCACCACAATGGTTACCTCCTCTGTGTTTTTGAGAGTACATGGTTTCTTATCTCTGCTTCTCTTTGCATGTCTGCTTCATTATTTTCCTTGTCTCAAGAGGTTACTTGCTCCCCTTTGGTGGACATATGGTTATCCTTGACACAATATTACATGGAATCCCTGTTTTAAACCCCTTAGGAATCCAGGACAAAGAGAATCTGTTTTGTTTCGCTTGGCCCCAACTGTGTTCTAATCAGTCAATACCAGGGATATAGAGTCATGAATCTTAGTACCCCTCAGCAGGAATAATGAAAATTGACTTCTAATAAGAGGACATGAGCAGATTTTTTAGTAAGAGGGTGTAGAGATTAGAAAGAAATAATTGTTAGAGGAGGTGGTTGGCATTTTATGAAATTGACTGAAGCATGAAGTTAATTGTCACTATGAACTAGTTTCAAATTAGAATTACTGACAGAAAGGAGAGCTATCATTTTAAAACCAAGTTGAGAGTTCAGGCTAGCAGTTGTTTGCCTTGCCTTGAACAGAACGGAGCCCTCAGAAATAACGCCACATATCTACAACTATCTGATCTTTGACAAACCTGAGAAAAACAAGCAATGGGGAAAGGATTCCCTATTTAATAAATGGTGCTGGGAAAACTGGCTAGCCCTATGTAGAAAGCTGAAACTGGATCCCTTCCTTACACCTTATACAAAAATTAATTCAAGATAGATTAAAGACTTAAACGTTAGACCTAAAACCATAAAAACCCTAGAAGAAAACCTAGGCATTACCATTCAGGACATAGGCATGGGCAAGGACTTCATGTCTAAAACACCAAAAGCAGTGGCAACAAAAGCCAAAATTGACAAATGGGATCTAATTAAACTAAAGAGCTTCTGCACAGCAAACGAAACTACCATCAGAGTGAACAGGCAACCTACAAAATGGGAGAAAATTTTCACAACCTACTCATCTGACAAAGGGCTAATATCCAGAATCTACAATGAACTCAAACAAATTTACAAGAAAAAAACAAACAACCCCATCAAAAAGTGGGCGAAGGACATGAACAGACACTTCTCAAAAGAAGATATTTATGCAGCCAAAAGACACGTGAAAAAATGCTCACCATCCCTGGCCATCAGAGAAATGCAAATCAAAACCACAATGAGATACCATCTCACACCAGTTAGAATGGCAATCATTAAAAAGTCAGGAAACAACAGGTGCTGGAGAGGATGTGGAGAAATAGGAACACTTTTACACTGTTGGTGGGACTGTAAACTAGTTCAACCATTGTGGAAGTCAGTGTGGCGATTCCTCAGGGATCTAGAACTAGAAATACCATTTGACCCAGCCATCCCATTACTTGGTATATACCCAAAGGACTATAAATCATGCTGCTATAAAGACACATGCACACATATGTTTATTGCGCCACTATTCACAATAGCAAAGACTTGGAACCAACCCAAATGTCCAACAATGATAGACTGGATTAAGAAAATGTGGCACATATACACCATGGAATACTATGTAACCATAAAAAATGATGAGTTCATGTCCTTTGTAGGGACATGGATGAAATTGGAAATCATCATTTTCAGTAAACTGTTGCAAGGACAAAACACCAAACACCACATGTTCTCACTCATAGGTGGGAATTGAACAATGAGAACACATGGACACAGGAAGGGGAACATCACACTCTGGGGACGGTTGTGGGGTGGGGGAGGGGGAGGGATAGCATTAGGAGATATACCTAATGCTAAATGACGAGTTAATGGGTGCAGCACACCAACATGGCACATGTATACATATGTAACTAACCTGCACATTGTGCACATTTACCCTAAAACTTAAAGTATAATAATAATAAAATAAATAAAATAATTAAAAAAAAAATTGGCTGGCAAATCATTTCCTCTGGATTTCCCAGCCAAAACGCATTCTTCTCTCAGTCTTTGTTTCTCTATAGCTTTTAAAGTTTGCCTCAAGTTCCAACTTCCCCAACCTTTCCTATTCATGATTTTCTATGCCTGAGTAATATATAACATCTCTAACATTTCATGAATCATAATCATAGGCAACTTAGTGTTATACTTTGTTCTTCCTTGCTTCTCATACACTCCTCTTGTTCAGGTAGATAGTGGAAAGGAAATTTAAGGAAAGGAAGTATATTTTTTTCCGCCCTCTAGAAGTCAATGACTAGTAACAGATAGTAAACATCTTCTATATTCCCATACCCATCTTGCATTTAAACCTGTTTAAATCGGCCGGGCGCGGTGGCTTACATCTGTAATCTCAGCACTTTGGGAGGCCAAGGCGGACAGATCACGAGGTCAGGAGATCAAGACCATCCTGGCTAACATGGTGAAACCCCATCTCTACTAAAAATACAAAAAAAAAATTAGCCGGGCGTGGTGGCGGGCGCCTGTAGTCCCAGCTACTCAGGAGGCTGAGGCAGGAGAATGGCGTGAACCCGGGAGGCGGAGCTTGCAGTGAGCCGAGATCACGCCACTGCACTCCAGCCTGGGTGACAGAGCGAGACTGCATCTCAAATAAATAAATAAATAAATAAATAAATAAATAAATAAATAAATAAATAAAATTTAAAAACTGTTTAAATCAATAAGTAACCATTTATATTTTTTTAAAAAAGTATGTATATAAGACAATATGATAACTGGAATAGAATGCATAAAAGTGAAGAAGATGTCCTACAAGACCTTTCATCCAATAGAGCCTCAAGTGACTTAAGATGAAGAATGCCTATTTGTAAGGAACCATGGTCAACAGGGAAAGTCCTGAAGTCTGGCATTGAACATTTGACTAGGGATGAGAGGGACTTCAAAATGGGATAAGACTGATGGCCAAAGCTTTCGCAGAAACATGTTCAGGCACTAGATTATGAAGATTCTTTAATGCAATGCAAGATTCGAGGCTTTCTTCCCTAAACGTTTGGTAACTACCAGTGGATTTTGAGGGATAGGGTATTGAATTGTGCATAGGATGAGTTAAAAATGACAATCTAGTAATTTTAAGATTAAGAGTATGAATAAGTGGGTGAATAACTGAATGGCAAGACTTGTTGTCATCAGTCCCTCCATGGTAAGTGCTAAGGAAAATCAGATACATTAACAGAATGGGTAATATAGGTGATATTTTACTTAAGATCTTGATCTTAGAAATACATTTCTACATGACATTGGCATAAATAAACTGAAAAAATACAATTAAGAAATGCAGCTGCTCAACTTTTGCTTTTGGGCATACAACACAATGTGGAAGGTGTAAATAAGTGACTACAAGTAAATCTATCTCATTTTTCTCTCCGGCTCCATTCTGGCAGCATTGAGTGGGTGAATATTTGGAAGGAGTCGAGAATCATGAGTTGTAAGCCTCAAATAGAACCTGAGAGAATTCTCGCTTCTATTCTGTTACCAATGTAAAAGTGCATTTTTTTTCTAGCTGTAGTATGAAAATTTGAGCATTATTTTTGTGAGGAGTTGGAGGGAAACGTCCTTTAACATCAAGGAGATCAAGAGGTTAAGTTTGCATTTTACAGGCTGGTATCAGGCAAATAAATGGGTTCTGCAGTGTGTGTATCAGCCAACGACTTGACTACTTTCTGAGAAGAACTTCTGGTTTCTCCCTGTAAGGGCTGTTTATGATGAAAACATTTCATCCTTATGCCTTGACAATCCAAATTAAGAATTTAAATATTATTATTACTATTTAGTATCACACTATTAACTCTCTAATGCCAAGTGTCTCAGTGTACTTAAAGTTGCTAGATGTTTGCAGAGGTGGTTGATATGATCATTGTGATTTAATCATAGGCTGTGTATACTTATGTAACAAACCTGCACATTATGCACATACATCCCAGAACTTAAAGTATAAAAATAATACTAATAATAGGCTGTACTATTTATTGAGTGAGTGAATGAATGAATTATAACTACAACCTATGAATTATTTATATTCGGTACAAACTAATTTTTAATCTATGACTTAGATGTTTTTATTGCTAAGCAAAAATATATTATCTAATTATTTTCTTTTTCCTTATTTCTGGCTTATTATGCAAAAAAGATACAATAGAAAAAATATTGGTGAAAGTCTTGGGTTTAAATTTTGGTGCCCCTCTTTGTCAATTGTGAAGCTGGTCAAGTTATTTCATCCATATAACCATAACCTTCCCTTCTGGAGAAACTTGCTTGGGTTCCATTTTCAGCTGTGTTATTTACTAGCTATAATATTGAAAGAGTTTTTAACCTTTTTGCTTCTGTTTCCTTACTATTAACATAAAAATTAAAATAGCACTTACCTCATGAAGTTAGCATAAGGATTAAGTGTGTTAACATGTAAATTATTTAGAGTAAGACTGATATAGGAAAAACAACAAATATTATCTATTATAATCTATGCTTTTGAATAAAAGTTTTATAGGGATGTTGCAAAAGGCAAAGAGTTGTCTGAGATACAGTGGATGCCAGATAAACATTAGTTAATTTTTTTAAATCTTATTTAAATATTTTTATTTCAGTGGCTTTTGGGATACAAGTAGCTTTTGGATACATGGATAAATTATATAGTGGTGAATTATGAGGTTTAGTGCACCTGTCACCTGAGTAGTGTACATTGTTTGTAATATGCAGTTTTTAAATCTCACACTCCCCTTCTCTCCTCTCCCCCTATTGAATCTCAAAGTCCCTTACATCAATCTGTATGTCTTTGTGTGCACATAGCTTATCTCCCACTTATATGTGAGAACATATGGTATTTGGTTTTCCTTTCCCGAGTTATTTCACTTAAAACAATGACCTCCAGCTCCATCCAAGTTGCTGCAAAATATAGTATTTTGTTCCTTTTATTATTACATCACATTTCCTTTATCCACTCACTGGTCGATGGGCACTTAGGTTGGTTCTACATCTTTGCAATTGTAAATTGTGCTGCAATAAACATATGTGTGAATGTGTCTTTGTTATATAATGTTATATAGCATTATATAATGACTTCTTTTCCTTTGGGAAGATAGCCAGCACTGAAATTGCTGGATGAAATGGTATATCTACTGTTAGTTCTTTAAGGAATCTCCATACTGTTTTCCAGAGAGGTAGTAGTAATTTACTTTCCAATCAGCAGTATATAAGCATTCCCTTTTCACCACATCTATGCCAACATATATTGGGTTTTGACTTTTTAACAGTGGCCACTCTAGCAGGAATAAAGTGGAATCTCATTGTAGTTTTAATTTGCATTCCCTGATGATTAGTGATGTTGAGAATGTTTTCACACATTTGTTGGTCATTTGTATATTTTCTTTGGAGAAATGACTGGTTATGTCATTTGCCCACTTTTTCATGGGATGATGTGTTTTTTTTTTCTTGCTGATTTGTTTTAGTTCCTTGTAGTTTCTGGATACTAGTCTTTTGTTGGATGCAGGATATGCAAATATATTCTCCCATTCTGTAAGATGTTTATTTACTCAGATTATTTTTTATTTATTTATTTATTTATTTTTACTGTGCAGAAGCTTTTTAGCTTAGTTAGGTCCCATTTATCTACTTTTGTTTTTGTTGCATTAGCTTTTGAGGTCTTTGTGATGAATTGCTTTTCTGGACATGTCCAGAAGAGTTTTTTCCAAGGCTACTTATATAATTTTTATGGTTTCAGATACTAGATTTAAGTATTTGGTACATCTTGAGTTGTTTTTATTAGATGAGAGGAATCCAGTTTCCTTCTTCTACACGTGGCTAGCCAGTTTTCCCACCACCATTTGCTAAATAGGGTGTCTTTCCCCAATTTATATTCTTGCATGCTTTATTGAAGATCAGTGGGCTGTAAGTATTTGGCTTTATTTCTGGGTTCTCCATTCTGTTACAGTTGTCTATATGCCTATTTTTATACCAGTATCATGCTGTTTTGGTAATTTTAGCCTTGAAGTATAATTTGAAGTCTGGTAACATTATGTCTCTAGGTTTGTTCTTTATGCTTAGGATTGCTTTGGCTATTCCGGCTCTTTTTTTGATTCCATATGTATTTTAGGATATTATCCCTAATTCTGTGAAGAATGATGTTGGTATTTTGATGGAATTGCATTCAATCTGTATATTGCTTTGGGCAGCATGGTCATTTTAACAATATTGATTCTTCCCATCCATGGGCATGGAATGTGTTTCCATTTGTTTGTGCCATCTATGATTTCTCTCATAGTGTTTTTTAGTTCTCCTTGTACAGATCTTTTAACTCCTTAGTTAAGTAAATTTCTAGGTATTTTATTTTATTTTATTTTTGCAGCCATTGCAAAAAGAGATTGAGTTCTTAATTTGATTCCCAGTTTGGCCATTGCTGGTGTATAGCAGATTTGGGTACCTTGATTTTGTAACCTGAGACTTCACTAAATTTATTTGTCAAATCTTGGAGTTTTTGGAAATGTCATTAGGGTTTTCTAGGTAAAAAATCACATCATCCATGAGCAGTGATAGTTTGACTTCCTCTTTTCCAATTTGGATTCTCTTTTTTAACTTCTCTTGCTTGATTACTCTGGCTAGAACTTCTAGCACTATGTTGAATAGAGGGGTGCAAGTGAGCATCCTTATCTTGTTCCAGTTCTCAGGGAGAATGTTTTCAACTTTTCCCCATTCAGTATGATGTTGGCAGTGGGTTTCTTATATACAGATTTTATTATTTTGAGGTATGTCACTTCTATGCCTAGTTTTTTTAGGGCTTTTATTTTAAACGGATGCTGGATTTTTTGAAATGCTTTTTCTGCATCTATTGAGATGATCATATGATTTTTGTTTTTAATTCTATTTATGTGATGTATCACATTTATTGACTTGCATATGTTAAGCCATCCCTGCATCCCTGGGATGAAACCCACCTGATCATGATGTATTATTATTATTATTTTTGATGTGCTATTGGATTGGGTTAGCTGGTATTTTGTTGAAGATATCTGCATCTATGTTCATCCAAGGTATTGGCCTGTAGTTTTCCTTCTTTGATATGTTCTTTCCTGGTTTGTGTATCAGGGTGATACTGGTTTCAAGTAATGACTTAGGGAGGATTCCCTCTTTCTCAATCTTTTGGAATAGTTTCAGTAGAATTGGTACTAATTCTTCTTTGAATGTCTAGTAGGATTCACCTGTGAATCTATCTGGGCCTCTGTTCTTTTTTTGATGGCAAATTTTTTATTACTGATTCAATCTTACTGCTTGTTACTGGTCTACTCAGGATTTATATTTCTTCCTGACTTAATCTAGGAGGGTTGTATGTTTCCATGAATTTGTCCATTTCTTCTAGGTGTTCTACTTTGTGTGCATAGAGATGTTCATGGTAGTCA